>NW_009260345.1:628106-638664 GCF_000687185.1 Egretta garzetta | reverse complement strand
AGCAGGAAGGAAGACAGGGCCACAGCCAAGGTCCTAACCTTCTCAGCTCGGGCTGAGCTTCAGTCAATAGCGAAAGACGTGTTCTCAGACCTATGCAGATCATGAATATGTCCTTGAATTTCCCGTTGAATGCAGAGAATCAGGGTTGAGCCCAGAAATCCCCTGTTTGTTTGAGGCAGCCTTTCTCTCTATTTTCATCCAAGAGTTTTGCTGCCAGGCAGAGGAGCTGAGCTGGATTGCTGAAGACAAGCTGCATCCCGCTCTGAATGGTGAGACAGCCTGAAAAGCCTTGGGGTACTCCTGCCTTTAAAGTGGGCGGTTGTGGATGTGTCTGTGTACTGTGCGGGGGACTTACAGACTTGCCCTTTCCGGCATGCAGGGAAGTAGTTTTGGCACAAAGATGGCCAGGACAGGTAAGTCAAACAGCGTTAAGAGCACGAAGCTGTCTCATAAGGAAGAGTCAAAGGACTTGGGGACCTTCACAAAACAACTGCCGCGTGTGGGAAAGAATATCTGAAAGGATCCAAATATATAAACATAAAGGAAGAGGAGAATTTTTTTGGGGTACCTCAAAATGAGTAAGTAGGACTCAATCAGGAGGCAAATGAAAATATAAACCAGCTACTAGAATATTCCTTAAAATTCCTGGCAGCGATGGCACTAGCTCCAGTGGGAAGTTGGGGCAGCACCTACCTCTTATTGGGCTGACTGGTAGTTACAGTTAAGAGCTCCTGATTTTATTTAGGCTTTATTCCCTATAGTCATGCAACCTGTGGCACAATACTCCACCTTGTCTCTATCACTGCAAAGCACTTCATATTCACCGCTACCCCAGAGCAACTAGCAAAGCAACACAGATGTCATGCAGGGTGAAATCTTGGCTGCCGCTAAAAGTCAATGGGAGTTTTACTCTCTGACTTTGAAAGCACATAGTGAACCCTTGCCTTTAGCTCTAGGTAGCTCAACTCTTATCCCTAAGAGAGGATTTTAATTTTTCACGAACACTCTGCTGGCTACAGCGTAGCTGTTTAAGCAGGGCAAGTTCCAGCCAGGGCTACCTAACACCAGTTCAGCTGAAGCAGCAGTGAGACCACTGGAAGTGCCAGCAAGGACGGAGAGGTAAATGGGTGATGTGTGGTAAAAATGCCAGCAGTTGCTAGAACACCATTGCCACTTGGTCTCCCATCACAGTAACTCCCTGAGCTTATCTGAACCAGTATGATGATGTAGTTTTTGCTCCTGCTCCTCTATGGAGACCCAGCCAGGACAGACAGACTGTCACATTATTAATTCCTCCTTAGAATTTCCCTCTTTGAGTATATCCATGTGGAGGTAGCAGGAGCTTGGCCTTCAGTATGCACCATTACATTCATAGAAGGGAAGGAAATACAACAAATTAATGCCAAACCCACTATTGTTTCAGTCACATTTGGTATTTTATAGGCCTGTTTTCTTCAATTTGGTATAATACTGTTTACGTCCTGAAATCTATGCTGTGAAATATACAGAATGCATGTTATGGAGGACTTCCTGCTGCTGCTACAACCTCAGCCTCTCCATTTCCAGAAGCTCAGGACCGTACATCCGTCACCTGAATGATGCACTAGTGCCAGGTTTGCATTAAGAAACAGCTGGGTTTATTTAGCTCCTCTTGAAAAATAACTTTGGTTCACTTTTTAAACTGACTGGCTTCACTCTGCAACCACCAGAGTCAAAGAATAAATACTCTGTCACATTTTCTCATGACATCAAAACTCATGCTGTATCAACAAAATGTTATCTGCCTCTGAAAGACTGGCAAAAGGAGGCAAGTGGTAACTGCAGGCTGATGCTCTGGCTAGGCAGATTTTTGTGCTTGGCTTGAACCCACTGATTTCAAAATGCACCTGCTTGCCTGGAGCAGCTTACAGGATTGGGGTCAGGACTACAGCTACCAGGGGAACCCTCTCCCTCAACCCTGCCTCCAGTTTTTTCTTATCATCGTCATACTTCTATCACCTTTAGTAGCACTAATGCAGCCTGATCTCTCTAAACTATGTCATACTAGTAGAAGGAAAAAAAAAAGCGCTTGTCTGCTCTCTCCTTTGTACTCTTTTTTTTTTTTTTTAAATTTGTTAGGTGTGATGACCTCTGTGAGAGTGCCAGATTTATTTTGGCAGATTTGGCTGCTAATTCATATCTATTAGGACTGAAAGACATGATCTGAATTTGGGCTGTCTCTCCATTAATAATCTGTTTGTTATCTTAATAAATATTTGTGAATTGTTTATCTGACACAGATGACATGTTTAGTATTACAAATATGCTTATTGGTCATGATTCACATTGGTCTCTATTATTTTGGACTGTTTTCATTTATCTGTAGGCAGCTCATGCTGTTCTATATATTCTGTCACAGTTGGGGTTTTTTTTGCCTTTTTGTGCTGATCTCTGTAAAAAACACAGCACATAAGAAATGAAAAAACAATGAGAACATTTCCAAAATCATTACTCTACCACATCCATCCAGCAGTAATTTAAATGTGTATGAAACAGAGTACAAACCTGAACAAACGGGAAGCTTTTAAACAAATCATAACTTAAGGCATCGGCAAATAACTCTGGTTCCTTTAGGATCCAGACCTGCAACTAAGACAGAGTCAATGGAAAGACTGGTGCTGCCTTTTTACCAAGCCCCAGGTACCTACGTGCTCCTGCGCGGTGAGATCTGTGGAGAGAGGGTGCTGTTTGCTCATACGGCCTTGATCCCTCATTCAGGTATGTGATGCTGTCCTTGTTCTCCAGTAGCACGTGGAAAGAGGGTTGGAGCAAAGATCTGACGCTTCCTACAGGATGATGTGAATGCTAAAAATTCAGACAGGTTCAAGGTGAGACCAGCCAAACTGATAGAAGTGAAAACTATTGAGGGTTTGGTTTTTTTTTTTTTAATGCAAGTGTATCACCTCTGACTCAGGCAGTCTGGTTGGAAGCATATTTTGGGAAAGTATCACTTTGTGTTGCTCCCACTGTAATTCTCTTTCCTAGGCATCTGATTTTTGTTATTTATAAGCTTTTAAAGTCTTACATAGTGGATTTCAATCTAACTTTCAAATTTTCCTTTTTCCTTTCAACTACACTCAGCATGTCTTTGTAACAAATATTCAGCCATTCTCTTCAGTTTACTGAGAAGCACTTCAGATACCTCCTGCCCTCACAGCTTTCTGCCTCCTCCTGCACATTCACTTCTCTTCGATGACTTCCACATCAGTCTTGCCTGCAGACCAAACATCAGCCTTCCCCCTGCCTCAGTTCTGCCCACCCCAATGACTGACATCCTAACCATCCTCAGGCCCCTGCCCCCTGTCAGCTCTCAGCAGTCTGCCTATGTATCACACTTCCCAATTCATGCTGGTTTTCTCTCCCAACCAGCAGCAATCCAGCTGCTATTACTGCTTCTGGCTCCCAAGTATTCCCTCCCTCCAGGGACAAGACCCCTTATCCTTTGCCATTTCTCTCCCGACCTTCCCAAAGTAAGTGCTGCAGAGGGTGCTGCAGAGGGAAGGAGTAACTGAACTGTCACCTCTGCATGGGATGGGAAGAGCGAGCAGTGCTGCCGTGAGCTTTTTTTTCTTTTTTCCCTTTTAAAAGTGAGTGTACTGTTGTCTGAGAAGATACTTCTGCTCCCTACCTGAAATGGTCTGCTAGGCTGCTTTTACTTGGGAGATGGGCAAATATAGTAGCTGGCAAATCAGTGAGGAATTTCTCTCTGACCAAGTTAAATATTGTAAGGTTCCAGCTGCCTCCCGTGTCACTAGCTTGGCTTCAACCATTGCCAAAATCCCATCAGCTGTGAAGAAATTCACAAGACAGAAGGGCTTGCACCCAGAGCTTAACCTTATGTTAAGCTAATGCATGCAACACAAAAACTAGACCTGCAATCTGCCACCGTTTGACCTATCTCCTGCTCTTTACATCTGGGCCTCCCAAAACAGAGTGGTCTTTTGTGTCCTTTGCAAGAGGCTGTGTAGACAGAGGTCCTGCTGCTGTGTTCCTCAAAGAAGAATCTGGAGCAAGTTCTGTTGGTTTTGAGTCACAGGATCCTTTTTGTCTCTTCATTTGCTCCTTGAAATTCTTTCAGACACCAAAATAGAACACAGAAATATTTATCACAAGTCAGCACGTCTGAGCACAAGGGATCCTGTCTATAAGCAGATTTGAAGGGAAAGGTTAATGTGGGCAGAAGCTTGACCCCATAAATAATGAGCAACAAGAGATAGGAACACATCTGAGCAGAACCCCTTCAGCAAATATTTGGCCTGCCTCTAGTTGGACCACACTGTGTATCAGCAAGTCTGAAGGATTACCTCAAAAGCCAAAAAAAAAGGCTCAAGTTTTAAAAAACCTGCATCGTTTAACGAGTTCACTACTTTTAGCTTGCTAAAAATAATACCATCAGGTGATCTGATCAGTCACCTTCAAAGAGAGAAAAGCTTTAGGACTAAAGACCTCCTTACCCTAGTGGAGAACAGCATAAATACTCACAGCTGGAAAGTAAAAAGGATACATTCAAATGAGAAAAATATTCCAACTTGTCAACAATGACTGAGATTACCTATAGTGACAAAATATCAAGGAATGAGACTAATGCTTTACCTTTTACTATCTTCACAGTGGTATCAGAGGCATGTCTGGAGAAACGCTGTTCCTAAATTCATGTTGCAGGTTCAATAGCTGCATGGGATTATATGGTATGTAGCACGTCAAGACGGATGCGTTATTGATCTGTCCTGGCCTTGATTTCCCTGAGAAGTCAGCATCTGCTTACCCCTGTTATTAACAGGAGCACAGACCAAACAAGCCACGCTTTCAAGGTGAAGCAGGACGCCACGGAGGGTCTGCAATCAGAAAGTGCTCCCTCTGCTTCAGATGAGGATGGAGTGAAGGCAAGAGGAGTCCTCTGGCATCTTCATCCTTAGTCCTGCACCTAAAAGCCAGGTGGCATGGTCTGCAGTCTTACCTTCTTTAAAGTGAAATCTGCAACAAGGTGAACTCTCTCTTTCGAGTCGGGGCTGTTGAATTGTTAATTCATACTGATACCACAAAATCAGAAGAAAAGGGAAAACATCTTGTTCTGTAAGTCAAACATAAAGAGCTGGGATGTGGTAAGTGCAAAGACTTCAGTTTCCTTCAAAGGTTTTTTTTACTTCTTCAGTGGAACACAGCTAAGCTGACATAAATATTTTAAACAGGTGCTCATCAGAAAAATGGTATATTGTAGCCTTAACTAAAATGTATATTGTTCATGCATGTTTTTTGTTTTCTTGACAGTATTTGATCTCTGCCACTGCAGAAAAAGCTTCAAGTTGGAGTATGGGTTTAGATTTCACTTTATTCCATTTCTTCCCCCCACCTCCCACCCCACCCCCGCCGCCTTTTGGTTTTTTGTGTATCTTATGCAAGGTCAGGTCACACAAACTTGTCCCATCTGAAAATCCCCATGTAATTCAGTGGGACTAGTCAGATAAGATTTGGAGAATCAAGCTCATATTCCATTTTTTCATTTTACTGCAGTATTTACAAAAGACTGAACAACTGTCAGTTCAAACAAAAACCTGACTGACTCTGAAGAAAATGTCTCTGTGTAGCTTTTGCTCTCTAGAATTAATCAATTAAGTGGTCAAAGCTTAATTTAATGAAAAAGACAGGGGATAATGTAACATTTAGCAATGTTAAAAGGGAAAGTACATTCTAAAGAGGGACCTTGATTCCTTTTAATTTGCAGTAAATAATGCAAGGCTGCAATAGCACAGTTCAAATATAGTCAAGATTTAAAAATGTGTCAGAACTACACATCTCAACTAAGGCGACAATACAGAATTTGTACCTTTTTCCTGATGAGCAGCTGTTTTAAAATATTTATATGTCAGCTTAGGTGCACTCCACTGAAGAGGAAAAAAAAGAGGAAAAAAACCCCACAACATTGAAAGAATATGAAGTATTTGTCCTTACCACATCTCAGCTCTTTATGTTTGACTTACAGAACATGATATTTTCCCTTTGCTTCTGATTATGTGATATCAGTATGAATTAACAATTCAACAGCCCCAACACGAGAGAGAGAGTTCACCTTGTCACAGATTTCAGTTTAAAGAAAGGAGATAGGACTGCAGACCACGCCACCTAGCTTTTAGGTGCCAGACAGAGGTAGAAGATGCCAGAGGACTCCTCCTGCCTTTACTCAATCCTAGTCTGAAGCGGAGGGAGCACTGCTGTTGACTCCACTGCTTTCTAATTACCGACCCTCAGTGACATCCTATGTGATCATGGGCAACGCACTTTACTTGGCCTTAGCTTCATTCTATCCATCTGTTTAACAGATGTAAGCAGATAGTGACTTGGCTTCGACTCAAGATGGTGAAACATCTCTCATTGATCTGAATAGTTTTACATGAGGCCTCAAGTGAAAGAAGCCTGAGTGAAAAAAGCATTCAGGAGATGCAGATTTTTTCCCCATCCATGAATTATGCATGAGTACATTGTGATTGTCTTGATTCTATCCTCTATTTTGAAATTATTCATCTAATTCCTGCAGAAGTTTTTTAGTCTGTAGGCTGTTTGCAAGCAGTTCTGAGAATCTCTACCCAAGCAGCTGCTAACTTCCAGGTGGGGCTGAAAACACGCCATCTTCCCCCAAAAATCAGAATGGAAGGTGGCAACACAAGACTGTGATTCTTGCATCTCTTCCCTGCCATCTTTTACTCCAAGTCTGTCTTTTTTATGTGATTTGTGTTATGCTTCCTTGTGCATACTTCTTAAGAACTGAATGAGAAGAGAATGGATCCGGTGGGAAACACTGGCTGTGGGGATTTCACTCTTCTGCCACAGTCTTGAGTGACAGGAAGAAGGGGAGAACATGTTAAGTTGACTAAGGTGGGTTGGCCAACACTAAATCTGCCTTTCCTTGAGTACTAATGACTTGACCTTGAACACCAATAATCTTTGTTTTATTCAGTTGCGCTTGTACATAATTCCCCTTCTCCTAAAAGAAAGACAAAGACAATAGAAATACATGTCCAATAGAAGTAAAAAAAACCCTTACCATAAGCTCATAAGCTTATGATAATAAGACCATAAAATCATAGCTGGGAGCCTGAGCTATATGCCCTGCATCTCAGACTGGTAGCACTTTGGATACCGCATTACCAGGAGCAAGCTGTTACCTTGCAAGGCCTGGGCATGGAAGGTGGAGAATGGGATCAAATGCAAGAAATGGAGAGAAGACTGCCTGCATTTGCTGCGAGGAGCCCCTGTCCAGGAGAAGGAGATGGAGTGTAACTGAGAGGAGGGAAATGCCTTGAAGAGAATTTCAAATGGAAAAACATGGAAAGTCTCTACCTGTCAAAAGGCTGGAGTGATTTGTTCGCATCAAGTTTCAGTGAGCTGTTGCAAATTAAAGTGGGATTAGGACCTCTCAGAAAATGTTCATGAACACTCTGCAGTGAAAATTTTTCTGCAGATGAAACACCTGAAGATGTTACTACCTTCCCTATCGGTGCATGCTTCTTAGTATACCCTCTTATTTATGGATTCACTCTCCTCTGACTGAATTAAATAGCTAAATAAATATAAAATTAAATCATGTAGTATTAGACCTTTCCATTAAATCCTGGGGCTTGAGTAATTTGCATTTTGTTTTGTTTTTATAATGCATGCTTATTTTAATTACTACTGCCACACTTTATTTGTAATTGTCTGTGCAATGCCCAAGCACCTTGCTAAGTGGATAAGGGAAGCACTTTATTCTATAATAACATAATTAATCCATTATTATTCCTTTTTTTTTTTTCTGTAATGGACTGAAAAGAATCAGGACTTTGAAAAATACAATACCAACAAATTATCTATGGCAAAAATAATTTTAACAGAATTCATACTTTCCTCATCTTCACCATTGTTTCCCTCTAGATATCATCTCTCCTAAAGACAGAAGCAGCAGCATTTAATGACCTGGAGATTGGGCTAAATGCCAGAGATGTTTGAAATCAGAGATCTGTGTGTCCCCCCCAGCTTCCTGCATGGCCTTGGACAAGTCATTTAACCACTCTGTGTCCCTATTTCCCTATTTCTGATGGCTACGATCCCAACATTCACCTTCCACAGAACAGTAAAGCTTACTTCACAAATGTGCAGAGCTTTGCAAGCGACGTATGCTAGGTATTGTGGCAGCATAATCAAAGGGACACAATGATGGCTGGATAAAAGAGGAGGCGTTTCCTAGCTATGCAGGATTCTTGCTTACCGAGTGAAAGGCGACATTCAGTTTCTTCTGATATCCTTGCAGATTTCTCCTGAATGAATACCCCATTTTCACTGAATTTTCTTATTACAGAGGATTATGCAACTCTATTACCTCTTGAAGTTTTGTAAGGAGATCCTTTAATCTTTCACGTTAGGATCAAAAGCCTAACTGCTTGCGTTTTCCTTTGGCACATGCTCTCTGTAGAAACCTGGAAGGTCAGGGCTGGTCTTACCTTTCTCTGTCCGCCAGTCACCACACCAGCACAGAAAATGTGTTTCTTTCTGATTCTCCTAGTCTGCTCGTGTTTAGTTTACCAAAGCCAGCTTCCATGGCTGTAGGTCTCTGTTCAATTTATGGCAAAGATGTATCAGTAGAAACTAGGCTAATGAGGCTGGTCAAGCAAATTAAAGGTGTGGAAAAAGTGAACAAACATACCGGGTCTGATCTGCACAGTAAAAGTCACATCTTCTGATCGGTGTTCAAGCACCAAACACAAGACTTCCGAGCTGTTTTGCCCCATCCTCAATCACCTAAACCAGGATGATTTTTTCTTTTTAGTTAGTATTCCCTCAAGAATACATGCCATGGTCTGGCTGACTATACCTGGATAGGCCGGTATGACGTCTATGAACCTTATTTCTTCATCGCTTTTATCCAGCTGAGCTGCAAAGGCACATGATGTCTGTAGCAAAGACAGAACTCTGCACAGGGCTTGCCTGAAGAGTTAAAACAGCATCCTCTGTTCTGCAAGATAAACAGTTTCTGCCTGAAGTCTCTCCTAACAAGGGCATGGTAGCTCTGTGTCTGTGTATGTATACATGTGAGCTTACCCATAGCCATCCCTGGTTGTTTCCCCGAAGTATTAATGCCAAAAGCACGTTATTTCCATTGGTGTCCCTGGACTCTGTTCCTGTGAGGCAAGACTGAAATGATGTTGCTCAGCAGTGTCTCTGAAAGGAGACAGCATACCAGCACAATTTCCCAAACGATCACTTCCACTCTTCCCTAAATATAGCTTAGGTGTTTTCACCTCCCCTGTCTTTCTCTGTGTGCCTTTTTTCACATTCCCTCCTAACCATCTCTCCCTTTGCTAAATAATGCCGGTTCTGACTCAGTCAATCCCCCATCGTGAGACATTAATGACACACTAGGCAATGAGATGGAGGAAGGTCTCCCCTAAAACTTTCCAATAAAATCGTAAGTGTGTAGGATTTGAATGCTCTTGCTCCCTAAGAGTTCACTCCGCAGTCTTCCCCCAACACACAGGGGACATACGGCAATGCTTCACGATCCCCAAAGCCATCTCTAAGTGCTTGCGAGAGAACTGTGAATAGCAGTTCTTTTTTAGCAGGAGGCTGTGAACAGCTTCTAATCCTGGTGATCCTGTTTGCATCAGTTTACATTCCCAGGACTATCTGTGAACAGAAAAGACTGGAAATACACCTTTCAGCTCATCTGAAACAGAGATCCTCCTTTACATTGCTTGGTTCCTCGCTTCAGGAAATCCTTGCTACCTTGCAGGTTTTGCTGATCTGAAAAAGCAAGAGGAGAGTTCTACACTCAGAGTCACCTACTTAACACCAGTTGTTTTTTGTTCTGTGGTCTTGCACTTTTTGTGTGCTGCTCAGTCAAATCTACTGATGTGTTTCCCTAAAACCGGGTCTCCCTGCTGGTTACACCTCCTGGACCTTCAGCGCCCACAGTGATGGGAAAAGATGCCGCTTTTTTACCCTTTACAGAAATCATCAAAATTGTTCATGGATCTACACAGGAGTTCCTGAAAGTCAATTTATTACTCTTAGCCAGGTTACTTATTGATGAATGTCATACAAAGCACACCGTTTCTCAGACCCAAGGTTTTAAGTTTGTGAACTCATAGAGCTGTGGATGAGGCAGGGCAAGGCAAGGTATTTCTTGAGAAACGAACAAAACCTGCGCAGAGCCTAACAGCAACGGCCCTGCCTCTCACTTCTCTGGTAACTGCATCCACAGCCCCCCCCCCCCCCGCCAGCAAAACTACTAGTTTTCTTCCGAAGAACCTAAGGGGCAGCAAAGACTCAAAGGGGTGACAAACTTGCAGGGAAGCAGCAGATTCCTCTCACGTCCGTTCTCCTCCGTCACTCCGTCCCTCGGGTTCGGATTTAGCCCTGCCTTCTGCGTGCCAACAAGGTAGAGCCCAAACCAGGGCCGTTATCAACAGGGCAGCCCAGCCCAGCCGCAATTGTTCAAGTCACTCTGAGGGGGGGGCGGGAAAGAGAAAAAAATCACTAAGTCACCCGG
>NW_009260345.1:622513-627166 GCF_000687185.1 Egretta garzetta | reverse complement strand
GACGGCAGGGAAAAGGGCTGCTGCGCCGCTCTGCTCCAGCACAAGACCCCCCAGGCCATCGGCAAAGGCGTCCTGAGCAGGAGACCGGAGTAAGTGAGAAGGGGGAAGGGGGGCGGGCAGGGCTGGCAGTGGGGGAACACGGCGCTTTCCGGGCCCGGATCCAAGAGGGAACTGGGTTATAGCCCCCTGCAGCCTTGCACAGAGAGAGGCAGTGTGTGGGTGGGTGGGGAATCCCTCCCTCGATGCGTTCTCGGGGAGAGCAGGCAGAGTGCAACGAGGAGCCAGGATGCTGCTTCCGAGAGGCATTCGCCTCCCCGTTCACCGCTTTTATTTTTACGTGCGAGTGTCTGTGGCCCGTTTGAACCCACTTGGGCTGCTCACCCGTGGTGCTCACGCACAGCGTCATGCCCTCGTTGTCTGTCACAAATAAGTAAGTCTTTTATCAAAGATGAGTCTGGTTTAGCCCAGGCAGGGAGAAGCTTTGCAAAGGACAGCAGCATTGTGGCAGCTTCTGTTTGCCTTAAGTTGCTGGTATCTGTCAAAAACCCCTGTCATCCCTGGAATGAGCTGGGATTTTCCTGCCCTCACTGATGTAAGGGGTCTAGGGTGTGCATTGTATTGCACATAATGTGTATATGCTCATGGAGATACAGATGCTCTACATAAGTTTGACATTTAGGATGCTTATCGCACTTGTGTGTGGGTTGTCTTTTTTTTTTTTTTTTTTTTCGGTGAGTGGCACCTGACACTGATCCAGCTCTTCAAAAAGACAAAGTATTTTTTTGCTGGTCTTCCCTCTTCAGTGAAGAAAGCGTGACTACGAGTACTGAATACTGATAACGGTCTATGTGCATGCATGTATAGTAAACAAGGATGAGCATTCCAGCACTATAGGTGGTGGAAGAGGCTACTATTGGAGAGTCACATTTTCTTGGATTACGTATCCAGTATATGCCATCAGCTCACCAGCTGGCAATTACCGCTGCACTCAGTATTGTCTTGTCCTTTGTTTAGGCACTTTGAAAGCGGGGGAATGTTTTCTGGTTGAAAGCCAGAGGTAGTGAAGTTAGGAAGAGATGGAGCATAGTTTCTGATGTGGCTTCTTTTATGCAAGAGAGAAGCTAATAGAAGTGGTAAAACTAGATCAGAATTTCTTTCCCAGAACGAACTCTGTTGTTTTGGTTACAGTAATGTCAAAACAAATGAAGTATGCAGCACACTGTATAGCCCAAAACATCTTCCTTGTCTCTTTTGACACTTTAAGTAAAAGGGCCCCTTCTCTCTCATGTTTATTTTGAATACACAAGCGTAGCTACAACATGGAGCTGGATTTTCAGCTGGTGTAAGTAGAGTTACACCACTTCATAAAGCATCTATCATGTGATTCTAGGAAAATCGGCAGAAAAATTACTATTGAAAAAAATACTATTGAAAGAATATGTACAGTCAAGGCACGCTTGAATCCCAAAAGACAGATCCATACTTCTAAAATACTGCACTGTAAGACTCAATTTTGCAATCACAACTTAAAGGAAGCGAGTGGGCTACTCAGAGTATTAATACAGGTAGTAAGCATTTGCAGGATCAGGCCCTTATTCATCACGCAATTGACAGAGTTTTACAAAGACATAGAGCCAGATCCTGAACTCACGCCAATTGGTGTAAATCCAGACTAGCATAGTTTAAGTCATTGAAGTCAAACCAGTAAGAAACCCATATAAAAATGCATGATCAGCCTCATTGTTTTTTCAATAGAGAATCCCTGCAGTGAAGGCTCTGTTAGAAACATCATATCGGCAAGGGCTTTCCTTTCTTCTGAACAGAGTTTCTAACATCCGTCCTTACACAGATTGAAGAATCCATTTCTATGCATAAATAAATACCTCCTTATCTGAGCCTTTTTTGCAGCAGGGTTTGACTGGGGGAAGAATTGTAGATTTTTTTTTTCTTCAAACCAAAATGCACAAAGAGAAGTGCATTAAGAACACAGCTGATCGCTGGTATATCATATGATAATCTTTATATTTCAGATAGATAGATGGATGGACGGATGGATGAAGCCTTTTTGTGGAAAGTCAGGGCTGCTGGTGGGGATAACAGAGCAATCCCTGCAGCGTTCTTCACTCAGGAAGATTAAAATAGACTGCTTCTGTTTCCTTCTATAGCTTAGGCGAACCAAAATCTGTATAGCAAAGGAAATATGAGACATGCAAAACAGTCTACATTTCTCACTCCTGCAGGTTCCTTTTTTTTCCCCATTGATTGTGTATACCGGGCTTCATCCTCTCTCATCTCTGACTGTTAGAAGGAAATCAAAAAGACTGCAAAATCTAACTTAAAGGCAACTTGGATGGAGAGGGGGGGGGAAATCTCTCACTGCCTATTGACAGCATGCCCAATATCCCTTACAATCCAGCTGGCCAACCTGAGAGTTGTATTTTTGCTTTTGTGTGACAGTTGGGGACATATACTTTAATACCTATACAGACTAGCTATCTGCACTATCTTCCTTCCTCCCCACATCTGAACATGTTTTTTCCTCTATTATAAACCTGAAATTCAATGTTACCTACTTTTTTTTCGTTTAGCCAAGAGCATAGAAACTGACTGTTCACTACAGAAAATGGCCACTCTGAACAGAACAGAAATGATATTTTAGCATGTCAGGATGTGGTGGCTGAAAGCAAGGGTTAAAGCAGCACCCAGGCAGTGCCTGGCTGTCACTGCCCAGTAATGGAATTTCCTCTGCCTCTCACAAAACAGGAGGTTCTGGCAGCATGTTTAAGTGTAATTGTGCTGGCCCTCCTCACCTCAGACACAGCCTGGGGATTTTGCCCATTTTGAATCAGGATGGAGTTTTTTTTGCAGCCCAGCTCACCTCAACCCCTGGACAGAAGTGAAGACCTGAGCTTTTGGACACGTGTGACTACTCTTGTCAGCTGGGGCAGTCTTCTGTAAGGGGCTCAGAAGAAAAAACAACTGAAGCATCTCTCTTATTTTAAAGAAAAGTTCAGTGTTATTTTCATTGTTCACTTTTTAAAAAACTGTTAAGTTGTCCTTTTTTAAAGTCCTTTTTTTTTTTTTAAAAAAAAAGCCTACATTTTAAAAGGGAACAAAACCAAGCCCATCTCTAGAAAGGGAAGAATTCCTGAGTTATGCAGAGGCCCACTGATTGTTGCTGCGTGCTGTTGTGTGAGAAAGGTAGCACTGAGCTTACCTGTGAAAGGAGAGGCAAGGAGAAAGATTTTTGCAGAGATTCTCAGCAAGAATTAGGCTGATTATTATTCCATGGCATCTGTCTCTTTCTACCTTAGGAGTCTATTGCATAAGCGCCTCACAGCTTTAAAAACAAAAAAATAAGGTCATTCGTCATGGAATGTTTTGCTTCAAAAATACAGGTTGCCAAATTAGCATAGCTTAGATCACCCTTACTAGGCAGCCTCTTGTCTTAAGGGACCATCCCAAAGTATCATCAAATCCTGTGAGTATAATTTTTCCTTCTTTCTCAGAATACTACCTTCTTTGCCAATCCCCAGTATCCTTCACTGAGTATCAGGGAAATGCCACAGGGTTGAATTTAGCAGATTAAGTCTAAATGGCCCAAATCCTGCTGTTTTTTATCAGTGAAACTCTCCATAGGAGCTCTGTCTATGGAAGGACTTCAGATTTTGAGCCCGTGCATTAGCTGGAAAACTCACTTTGATAAATACAATTAGAATAATAGCTAATAATCCATTATAGTTCCTTTCGTTAAAAGACATGGGTGCAATTTACAAACATTCTGCATTAAAGTGGCATTAAAGTCTTCTTTTAACCATGTCACCAACAGTGAAAACAAGGCATAGAAACATTTGTCTGGCATGACATAAAGAATCTAAGTACTGCCTTTAAATTATTCGCCTGTGTTTGCTCTACAAGATATCTCCTCACGCAAAACAAACTCTTAGAACTCTTGGAAGAAATTTTCTAAAATTGCATATTCCCAGAGGTCTTAAAGCTCATTTGGATTTCCATTGGGCTAAAACCTGTTTTATTTTATTTTATTTTGTATTGGTTTAGGATAGTATTTGCTATCTTAGTAAAGAGGCAAGTTTTGCAAGACAATGTTAGAGTCACTTAGTTGCTGTTGTGGTCTGAGGCTGTTTGCTATATTTTTGTTTAATTTCAAAAGCTCAATTATGTAACTTTAAAATGAAGATATTGCATATGCAGAGGTGCTGTTTTCCATAATTTTTCTTTTTAACTATGCATTAATGTTCTATTCTATGGATTATCTCCAGGGTAAAGGCATTAGACAAAATCCCACTGATTTCAATGGATACTAACAATAACTGTAAATATTATGGCTTACTATTAACATATTTTGCCCTATTTGCGCATTGCACTTTAAAATGAAGATATTGCATATGCAGAGGTGCTGTTTTCCATAATTTTTCTTTTTAACTATGCATTAATGTTCTATTCTATGGATTATCTCCAGGGTAAAGGCATTAGACAAAATCCCACTGATTTCAATGGATACTAACAATAACTGTAAATATTATGGCTTACTATTAACATATTTTGCCCTATTTGCGCATTGCACCAGCACAAAAAAAAAAAAAAAAAAAAAAAAAAAAAAAAACAAAAAAAACCTTAATGGTGTTTTATCAC
>NW_009260345.1:595532-622403 GCF_000687185.1 Egretta garzetta | reverse complement strand
AAGAAAAAAAATCCAGGCTGACGATGCAGGCAGACGCTGCGGCCTCAAGAAAGGACGTCTAAGCGATAAAAAAAAAAAAAAAAAAAAAAAACCAGAACAACTCTGAATGGCTTGTGTACCCCAGATACCCATTCCTTTCACTTTGGGCATACAAGGAATGCTACATTTGGCCTCTGCTTTCATTCTTTCAGATTTCCCCCAGCCTATTTCAGGGTTTAACTCCCTTGAGCTTTCACACACCAGAAATAGTTGCATTGGTGCTGCCCTGGGTTCTGCAAATCCCTGCTAGCAATGTACTGTTTCAGCATCAAAAGTTATTTGGAGTAGAGTGCTGTAAGCTGGTTTCAAATGACAGAGGGCTGCATTGGCGTAGCTACACAGATGCTAAAGCCCTGCTTAGGTGATTTTGAAATAAAGAGCATAATGAGAGCAAAAGAGAAAGTAGACTGTCTGTGACTACATCCCATTTAAAGATATATCCATACTGGTTCCATTCACGTTGTAATCAGCCAAAGATATACTTTACGACATGAACACACCTGTGTTGCATCTACACTGGGGCCTGTAAAATCCCAGGCAGAGGAATATGGAATTAATGATTCACAACATTATTTAAGAAATAACAGATGAAGTGAGAGAAGAAAAGGTCTCAGCTTAGGAAGGGTTCAGGATGAAGTTCTAGGTATAAAACTGCTGAGTAAAGACGGCATGAGGAGTTCCACCCACAGGGACAGCACCTCAGTGTGATGCTGTGTAAAGTCCCAGCCAGAGCAACACAATGTCAAGGCTGAAAATACTGTTGTGGGAAATATCGCTGGTGGGATGGGAGCATCAGGAAGTAATAACAAGGAAAGAATCTGTGTGAAATAGTGCCTAGCAGTGCTTTGGACAGGTACTACCCGTATATCTGTGTCCTGAGCCTAGTTAGAGCAGTACCCGGAGCAACAAAGACTCATACTAATCTTTTAACAAGAGAAGTGATTTTTTTAATGCTTAAATGAGGAGGGATGCAAATGCATTGGTTTGTTTTTCTGATAAGATGGTGATATTTTTATATCACTCAGCTATATGTTCTGTTGCAGCCAGGCTGCTCTTCTCTGGTGGCAAGGGTACCTTTCTGCCATAAGCCTCGTATTGGCCCACTTGGTGTCACTTGCCAGGCAGATCCAAGGTAAGGCTCTGTGAGAGGACTTTAGGAGCAATGGGATCACATGGCAACACTGTTAGCATTCAAAAGAATTTATGTGTGGCTGTTTGGAAGAGGTATAAATGGAAAAATGTCCCAAATGAATAGGTATTAACAACTCCCTTGAGAATTCCTGCCAGGAACTCAGTGCCAGGTGACTCTTGGGCTGGCTGTCCCATTCTTTGCAGCACATACAGTGTGGAAGGACACCCATTGTTCTGAGATTGCAACAAGCAACTTATGCTTTCATGTCCTTCATAAAATGATGCACAGGCAGGAGTATACAATTTAGGCATGGTTCATCCAGTTTATGCATGCAGCAGGTGGCTACTTGTATGAGGCATAGACTGTACACATTCCCACCTTCACCATACTTGAAATTATTTGCCCTTTTAGTCAGGGTAAGTCAGAGAAATCTAGCCTTGGGATGCTCTTCTAGTCTTTAGATGGTGCCAGACCAGAGCCTGTCAGTTAGAAGTCTGGTCTTCTATTTATTATGGCTTCTACCTACTCATTCAAAAAAAGTGTTCACATGATAAAATGAAGTACACTTCTGCAAGGAAAAATACCTCTAGACAAACAGATGTATTAAACTGCAGAAATTTCCCAGTTTTATTTTTTTTCCTTCTGCCTTGGAATCCAAGTAGAAACAGTAAAAAAGAGCTACTATCTCTCTTAATCTTTTTATATGTAGGGTTTATTCATTTTCTGCTTTCCCATTATTTTCCCTATAAATGCCTTGTTAGGTTGCTTGTTTTCTCCTTTCTTTCCTAGTTCAGCAGTGGTTTATTTCTCTTTTTCCATTCTCAGTTATGAAACCTTTTGTTGTTTCTCCCTTAGGAAAACATTATAGAAAGCCAGAAATATTCCACTGTTTAACAAATGGAAAATATTTCATTTGTTATAAAATTACCTGTAGTCTGTGATTGTTACTTGGTCCACATTCCATGGAACCATATAAGAGCAAATAAGGAAAAAAGAAAGTAATTTATGAAGACAGAGCCTCAAATGTGACCATTTTCCCTTTTTCATAATTTTTTTTTAAATTATGTATACAGTTTTCCCTCAAAAAGGTGTATCTTGAAACAAACTAGTAATCTTGTATTCACCTATTCTGGAGTTTGTAATTTCATTTAGCTAAGCCCTAGGTGAGAAAATAAGAGTCTTGACTGTTGGATTTGTTCTGCCTAATGGCTCTGTTTAAGATCTCTTAGTTAGAGCATTGGACTAACAGTCTTAAGATCACAGTTTAATTCCTCCTAAATGTATTTTTAACAGACTTGTGATGCTGGACAGTCCCTTTCATCTCTGTGTATTTTAAGATCTGTAGCAAAGCAGTTGGAGATCTATTGTTACAGATAAGAGTGAGCAGATAGATCAGGAATAATCCTTTTTATAAATTTCAGCATAGGAAGCAGCATAAAGCTCCTGTCATTACTTGCAATGTGTACTGCAAGGCAATATGTATATTTGCACATAGAAGAGAGAATGTATTTGCATGAGCATTTGTCTACAGTAAGTGTCTAAGAGCAAAGTTGAATCAGCACCTAGTTTCTCTGCTTTTTACAGACAGAAAAGCAAATCATCTGCTGGAGGAAATCAGTGTATCTTTACTGACGTCAATACAGCCATGACAATTTACATCACCTGAGGATCTGTACCAGATTTTGTGTATCTGTCCTCACGCACAAATACACATACATCCACTAGTGTAAATGAGTGTTGACAATAGCAATTGGTAGGAACTCATCACAGGAATAACAGTGAACAATGAGAAAACCATTAAGCAACATTCTGATTCTTCGTACAATAGGTTTGTAATGTTTTCTTACAGATTTTAATATAAGGTGGTAGGATTTTTGTTGCTGCAGGGTTGTAAAGATATATTTGCTCTGTTTGATAATGTTTTTCTTTTCTCTACCCTGTGCATGCACCCTCAATCTGCTTCTCACACAGGTATTATTTTCATTGCTTTTGCTAAGATTATGCTCATTGATCAGGTGTTATTTTCATGCGCTCTGAAGTTGCACTTTCTGAGGGGGATAGAAGGGGATCAATATTTTCCATGATTAGTCACATCTAAGAGGGTACATTTTGGTGAAATTGAAGTGATTTTGAATGAGAAATTAAAAATGGCAAACCTTATCCTTCCTGCCCTCTTCTAGCTGAAAACAAGGGGGTCTGTGAGCTGCAGAGCTAATGAAGCTTGGCTTCCAGAAGGTTTGTGTCCTGGTTACTTTTTCTGATGCCTAACAAGATGTGAGTTCTGATCTAAGCTTCTCCTGGTGTTGAGGCTTTTATAACATCTCTCTCCAACACGGAGACTTCTGTGTGGTGTAATGGCTTCGGTTCACTCGGCAGCCTTTCCCTCAGTGGAGAACCTACAAAGTTCTCTCTGTTACACCCTGCCAGCTATTTTCATGGAACTCGTAAGAGGTTAGTATCTCTGAGAACACTGTTACTCACTCAGACTTGGTTGAAACTCACAGTGGGATCTGCAGTTACAAAGCAGGAACCAACACAGACACACACACCCACACAGAGAAAGAGAGAGACACACATACATAGAAGGAAAAATGAAAAGATTATGTGGTCACAGAAAACATACTTAGCTTAGGAACCCAGGCAGTAAAGACCAAGTCCTAGATAATTTTTTGATTTAGCTCACCAATACATCAAAATGGCTGAACAGTCCACTTCAAATCTGTGACCCGTCTTGGAGCTGGTGTTTGTTGTATAATAGCCCTTTAAAAGTCTTGGAATATTAAAGTCATAAAGAATTGGGAAATTACTGTAGGAATTCAGGGGGCGCCTGGGTGGAGGTTTACCATTGGCAAATGGAGTCTGTTGCTCCTCCTGGCTTTCCATGTGAAGTTGGTGGATCATCTTAATCTACCTGCCAACATTTGCGTGGGCACGGGCTGCTGCTGAGACAGTTGCTACTAGAGAGGTTAATTTGTATTTGCTGAAACACACTAAAGCATCTATGTCATTCTCAAGAGTAGCAGAAAATTGACACTGAAATTATTATAGATCTTAAGGAGGTTTGGGATTTCCTTCAGGTTTTGCTGTACTTTGGATGTTTGTTCAAATTCTGACCTTTCTATTAAAATTCAGGACCTTGCTGTCGATCTGTTTGTCTCTGCGATGTTGATTTCCAGGCAGTCCTCCAACATGGTTCACGCTATCCTGCTCCAGTGGGAGAGTTTCTCTGACAGCACCTCCTTCACCCTCAGCGTCCAGCATCTTGGTGTTGCTGTGCCTGGGTGGGCACTGCCTCCATTGATCATCCTTGGATCTGCCTCCCAG
This sequence comes from Egretta garzetta, assembly GCF_000687185.1. Taxonomy (NCBI): domain Eukaryota; kingdom Metazoa; phylum Chordata; class Aves; order Pelecaniformes; family Ardeidae; genus Egretta; species Egretta garzetta. Next base: position 617,908 of record NW_009260345.1, on the reverse strand, counting down.
AGCAGTGTGGTTTTGGCCCTGAGGTTCTTAATGGACTTTATACATGATAGCATTTTCCAAAAGAGAGGGTATCTCTCCAGATTTATAGAGATTATTATCTTTCTGTTTCAGTTATGGAACCAAGAGCAGACCTGTCTTTCTTTCTTTTTGCCCCTCTGTGAGGAATACTGTTTCTGCCTCTGTTGGGCTATTCCAGGAAAAGTTTCAGCTCTGCAGTCAGTTCGGAATTCTCACAAATGTCCTTGTCTTTCATTTGCTGGTTTTTAATTTGCGAATCCATTCCCAGTAGGACACCGGTAAATTGCCTGTGTCTGCCTAGGCACTCACATGGCCCTTCACCATAGTAACTGAGTATCTGGATTTTTCCTGAGGGCCCATGCTGATGTCCATGGACACTGGACCACTAACCTTCATTTGAACTAGCAAAGAATCTGAGGAATCTCCTCCCTTTTCTCTGAACATTCCCTGGTTCTCATGCCAAAGACCTTTCTTCAAGTGGTTTTCTTCTATAATGTTTTGTGCCAATAAATCTATATCCAGTCAAACTCCTGATGTGGATAGACTGCACAGCTCTGATCCATAATTTGCTCTATTTTACAATCTAGGGAAGTCTAAGAGCCAGTTTCTGTTACTGCTTAACTGTAAAACTCAGTGGCTGAACTCACTTAACTAGATGGCTTCAAATTTGAAGAGATGTGAGATATCACTCACATATAACTTCTGATATTACGGATCTTCTTGAACTGACTTCTGTTCCACCACTGGAGCTAGTTAGTCTGAGTTAGCTATTAGCTTACTAGATTCTGTGCATACTTGCCATGGCAATCATTTGGGATGGCACAGCCAACTGCTGTAATGTTTCCCCCAAGAATTCTTTATTACTCATTTGGGAAAATACTGATCTCCATGTTAGCTGCAGCAACATCCGCTGCTGGTCCCTTGTTTCTGCCAAGAAAGGAGTGAGTTTCTCATCTTTGTCAAGCTGAATACATAAATATTGACCTCACTAGACATGCTTTGGCTGGAACTATTGTACCACCTTTATCACCTCATTTACCGTGGCTCTTACATGGCCAAGTAGATAGGGAATACCAGATTGTATCCTGGGCAGATAAAAAGCATTGGCAAAGAGTTTCAGTCTCAGACATTTAAAAGTATTAAGCCTCCTAAAGGTGGAAGAAAGAATCTACTTGTTTTTAAGGGAGGAATCAGAATTCTGCTAAACTTAATTTGTTTTCAGCAAGTTATTTTACAGGTAGGCAGAAGAAAGGAATTACTGATGACGGAGGAAGAGGGGAAGAAGAGGATGAGAGGCATCTGCAGTGTGTCTCTACTCTTTGCTAAGGGCAACCTTCAGGCTGGTTTTAAGTCTGTATTAACCTACTCTTCAAATCCCAAGCCTGAAAGCATGGCTGGAGCATTGCCTCAGGACTACATCCCAGTGGTGTGCACATCTGCATGCTCTCCAAAGCCTCTGCAGCAGTCATAAGGTAGGGTATACCATACTTCCAGGTTCTGCAGAGGTTGTCTGTGCAAGGAGATACAAGCTGGTGGAAGAGTGGACAACAGTGGGGAGAAGTTATGAGGGGAAGGGGAAAGGGCCCAGTGGAAACTATAGAATGCATGAGGGCCAGGAGCCCTATAACCTTACCCTACAGAGGCTGTGAAGTTTTTGAATGCCTCGTTCATTTACGTGTGTGACTGTAATGATGCTTCAGCATAGCTGGGGAAATGGAAGGAATGACAGAGGGTTATGTTCTATTTTTATGGAACTTCTTACTCAGCAGAAATTAATAATAAACAGCACACACTGAACATTATCTTTAACATACTGACTGGTTGAAGCCATCTCCCCAGTAGGCCAACTCCTGGGCTTAAAGAAGGAGCCCACTACTGTATGCCTAGAGTGTATGTGAGTAGTTCTTGTCACTGTGGGATGGGAGGTTTATCAGATCTCATAAAGCAATGCAGTTTCACCTGGTCAGGCAGTGTCTAGGATATCTCCAAGAAGTACCCAGAGTGCTAGGAGAGGACAGTGGAATATATCTGCAGATAGCATCCTTTTCAGGATGTCTCCACCTGGTGTTAGCACCTCTTTTTTTTCAGATTAGATGTTGAGAACCTTAGCCACCTGCATCCCTTCACAGAACATACACACACAGAGAGCAAAGGTGTTCTCCCTGTTCACATGATGGCGTAAATTTGTCATCACGTTCCTCTCACTGTTTTGCTTAATTGACAACAGGCCCCATTCTTCATTGTCTTCTTCCTGTGAAGTTGTTTTCTTTTGTGTGACATGGGTTTGTGATGCCAGCAAATCCTCACTGAGCAAGTCATATCCCACTACCTCAATCACAAATGATAATATGACTTACAAAGCATAAGAAATCAGGGCCATTCTTCTGCTGCAGCTTTTTACAAGGCTTCATTGCAGGCTGCTATGGCCAGCTCTCATACCTAACATCAGAAACATCTGCATTTCAGAGATTAGCACATATACACAGTAATGTTACGGTTTTTAAAGTGCTTTGGGAAGTAACACACTTATTCACAGGTGGAATATTGTTAGTGTATGTCCCTATCCATATCTAAAAGTGCAGCAAGTAGTAAGTATGTAAGCTTTTCCTCTAACCATGGCAAGATCTTGCTGCAGGATAAATGACAAAAATACCATGCAAAGAAAAAGTAGTAGTAGTAGTAGTAATAATAATAATCATCATCATAATAATTTCTGTTCTGCATTACTCTTTATCAGTAGACCCTTCAGTGCTTACAAAGGTAGTCCTCATTTTACAGCAGGGTATGAAGAGATGGAAAATGTTTTGCTTGACTTCACCCAGCTAGTCAAAATTGAGAGTAAAACCTGTGTCCCAGGGCTCTGATCTGTCAAGTAGGCTACAGTGCCTTGAAAGGAGGAGACAAACAGGACAAGAAGTGTTAAATGTTACGAGGTCACTTCTATGGCATAAATAACTTTGCTCTAAATCCTGAAATCTGATTCACTCCCTGGATAGCTTGATATCAGGAAGAGTTTTGGCCAGTTAAAGATCTATAACTTGGCCAAAATCTTTAACAGCCATTCATGATTGGTGTCAATTATGTCCACTAGAAAGAATGAGCAGTGGAGACTGGAGATAAAATTGAATACTGAATTTGACGAGGAATTGAGACATGTGGTTTCAGGTTGGCAGGGTTGTGAACGTGTACTGCATGCAAGTCCAGCAAGATTTACAAAAGCAGCTAGTCCAGCAAGAAAATGTGTCAGAGTAAAAAAGTGCAAGAAACCACATACACATACTGGAGCATGTTTTGTTTCTTGCAGCAATGAACCAGTTATGAGTTGCACAGAATGATGAGGGGTGGGGGTAGTGAGAGAAGATAGGTTAAGAGTCTATAGTCTTTGCTGTTTCAGTCTGGTTTCATGGGAGAAAGCTCAGCAAGCACATGGAAGACAGCAAAAATATTCCTCTCGTGGGAGCAAAAGGAAAAGCCTCCCACAGAGGTAGGCACTGCATGTGAGCTCGGGAAGCGGAAAGTAATTATCACATCTGTGCATGTGAATAAGTTGACAGAGTACCTTCTCCAAAAACCTCTGCCTAGCAAGATGCAGTTCCTTCTTCTCACAGCTATATTTTCTTTCCTCCTGTTCTCTTATTAGAGAGCCATACTGGGGTCTTCTGCTTCCATCCCCTCCTCCCCTGACACAATCACAGCAGTACATGCAATCACCAAGTCATGTAGACAGTCTCAAAGTCTTGCTCTGTCAGATTTTTCCTGCCTCACCCAAGGAGAACTCTTGCATGGCTGGTATGTGTGGCTTAATGGATAGTGGTCTGAGGTTTTCATTTCCAGTAATAAGAAGAGCATTTGCATTCCCCCATTCCTCTTGTTTGTGGTATAGTTTCATTAGCTCCGTCTGATTAGCTGTTACCTGGAGACATCACTTTGATAGGGATCCTCCATCCTGCCTGGTTTTTCATTCAGTATCGGGGCAGGCCCCAGTGTTTTACAAACCCTAAGGGTGCTCTTTGGCACAGTCTCATGCATGTGTGAGAGGGGGCACACTCTGGGAATTCTTATACAACTTGAATACATTTCCCACAGTCAAGGTGTGCATTCAGTATAGACCTAGCTTGCATTTGGTCATGACAGAGATGTCAACAGAGATCTGGAACAATGGCAAGAATGCCTTCAGGATATGAATGTGCCTTGGATGTTTCTGGAATTCCTTTCTCTTACGAGCAATGAGCTATTTATGTTGGTTACTTTTTCCTCTCAGCTTGTACTGTAGGAGGATACTGATTTCCTCAGTAAGAAAGGACTCGGCACCTGAGAGGATCAGGACCTCACTCTCTCTCCTTTGTCTTTCAGCTCTATTTTTTATTTCTCCATTCTGATTTTATTTGCTGCTGCTTTGAATTCCCTGAGGTGAACACTAACCAGAGGCACAATTAGTAACTGTTCCCTTGGGATCCAGTATGGCACTAGTTGGAGATATGTCACAAAAAATAGCTAAAATATGCCTGATTTCATGACATTTCTCTATTATTACTTCTTTTATTAAAGTAATGAAGAAAAGTTAGGACCTGAGTGACTCCTGATAGTACAGCAGCATTTGCAAAGATACTAGCAAGAATGAAACAGGCCTTCAGAAAAAGAGCTTGGAGCCCCTCTCCAAACTTCATTGGCTCCTTCCAGACAGCACGTCCTGTTCATCCGTACTTAGCTCACCCTTGTTCCTCTTTCTCACTGGCGGTTACACCCTCTCTTTCCCCCAAACCCTTCACTCTGCAGCTCTGTTGCGAGAGTAGTGTAGGTGGCAGCCACACCACACTGGCAGCACACAAATACAGCACTGCTGAGAACAAGGCTGTGATGAAAGTTTCTGTAGCTGGATTCCCAGATAGCTGTTGGGAGGACAAGGAGCTTGGCATGTTTGCATGTACTGAACAGTGAATGGGTAGGGTGAAGTGACATGTGAATGATACACCTGTATCCCAGCAAGAATTTGTCTTCCTCTCCCTCTAGATACACATCTCTGTGTGGAGAAGTCTGAAGCAATGAGGGGTTCAAAAGCATATAAACATATATATTCACTGACAACTGGTTGGGTGAACTGTCTAAGTGAGATGTGCTTTATGTCACATATATTCAGTTTTTACATCTGGTGACTTATATGGGTTTCAGGAACCCACTGAATTAACAAAATCAACAATAATGAAAGATGCAAGGGAAGATTTTTTTTCCTCTTCCCTTCCAGTTGCAGGCAGCAACATTGGAAGAAACAGATGGATCCAGTCTATTAATACATGTCTCTCTGGCTGGTGTCACTGCCACAGTTTTGGGGTTTTCTGTAATGGGATGGCCTACATGGCACCAGGCCTGCTGGTGTCAGATGGTTTCACCTTTCTCAAAGCGGGAAGAGGGTCATTGCTCACAAGCCAGCAAGGCTCATTGACAGAGCTTTAAACTACAGTTGAAGAGGAGGGGAATAATATCAAGCTTGCCCATTACAAGCTGCAGGATGACACACCAAGGTTAGAGGGATGGGGTGCTGGCAAGGGCCCTCAGCCTTTTGCTCTGAGATGTGCTGGGTACACTGTCTTACAGAGATGAGTCAGGGGCTCCTGAGATAATAGGAGCCAAGAGGAAAACACCAGTGAAATACCTCAAATGAATTAAGGGGTTCCTCTAGGAAGGTGACATGGCCGACAGCCCAGCTGAAGTGCCTCTACACCAATGCATGCAGCATGGGCTACAAACAGGAGCAGTTGGAAGCCACCATGCTGCTAGAAAGCTACAAACTAATTGCCATTACTGAAAATTGGTGGGATGAATCCCATGACTGGAGTGCAGCTATCGATGGCTACAGGCTGTTCAGAAGGGACAGGTGAGGAAGGAGGGGTGGAGGCATTGCCCTCTACATCAAGAAATTGATAGAGCTGTCTCTGAAGAATAGCCATGAACAGGTTGAAAGCTTATGGGTAAGAATTAGAGACCAAGGAAACAAAGGGAATCTTGTGGTTGGTGTCTACTACAGGCTGCCCATCCAGCTACAGGAGGCATTGTGCTCGCAGGCTCTTGTCCTGCTGGGGGACTTCAACCACGACAACATCTGCTGGAAGAGTATTGGGCTTCAGAAGGCCAACCGTATCCTGGGCTGCATCAAAAGCAGCATGGCCAGCAGGACAAGGGAGGTGATTCTGCCACTCTACTCCGCTCTGGTGAGACCTCACCTGGAGTACTGTGTCCAGCTCTGGACACCTCAGCACAGGAAAGACATGGACCTGTTGGAGTGGGTCCAGAGGAGGATCACAAAAATGATCCAAGGGCTGGAACACCTCTCCTATGAAGAACAGGTGAGAGAGCTGGGGTCCGGCCTGGAGAAGAGAAGGCTGTGAGGAGACTTTACTGTGGCCTTTCAGTACTTAAAGGGGGCTTTTAAGACAGATGGGGACAAACTTTTTAGCAGGTCCTGTTGTGATAGGACGAGGGGTAATGGTTTTAAACTAAAAGAGGGTAGATTTATGTTGGAAATAAGGAAGAAATTTTTTACAATGAGGGTGGTGAAACGCTGGAACAGGTTGCCCAGAGAGGTGGTAGATGCCCTGTCCCTGGCAACATCCAAGGTCAGGTTGGATGGGGCTTTGAGCAACCTGATCTAGCTGAAGATGTCCCTGCTCTTTGCAGGGAGGCTGGACTAGATAACCTTTAAAGGTCTCTTCCAACCCAAACTATACTATGATTCTAAGATTTGCCCAATGTTTTTTTAAAAGAACATAACATTTCATTGTTTTGTTTAGTGGTGTGGTATGGTGATGACTACAGGAAAAAATCAGCTTTTTTGACCTCTCTTTTGTGCTTCAAAGAGTAAGTGAACACACTTTGAACCTGGGACTATGAAGTCTCCAAAGGTAGCTTACAAGAAGCTCTGAGTAAGCAAAGAAGAAGTCATGCTACAAGAAGTAGAGAACTAAGTAGAGGCTTCTAAGCAAGAGGAAGTTGATCTTGGGAAACTTCTGACAGTGCGCAAAACCCCACATGTCGGAGTGTTCAGGAGGCAAGCAAAATGCTGACTAAGGGAAGCAAAATGCTGACTGTCTACCTGTTCCTGCTATACACTGAAACAAAGAGCCATGGTTACATATACTAGTAAAATCAAGCGTAGCCTTCCTCAGTATCAACCACAGTCCATGGAGCTAAAAGATGTATCAACAGTTCTCGTCACTCCATGTCTGAGCTGTTGTAGCAGACAGTGTGGCAGGTGCTGTATGATCATCAGCAGTCACAGCTTTGTTTTGAAACAAACTTTAGAGATACATTTATTGATACTAACACCATAACAGGGGATGCTGCTATTTAAACTGAAACAGTACATGTTGTCTACTACCACTACCCTCTGTTAGGTGAGGAGAGCTCTGATGGCAAGAAGTCCGTGCGGTGGCTATCATGCCAGTAGGCTACCGTGGGTCTGCCTTAAGATAAACTAGAATGAGCTTAGTGACGTTTGTCTACCCTTTATATGGATATTTCCCCAGGTGGCAAACCCATGTTTGCTCAGCAGAGCTGCTGTGCAAATCCAGAACTGCACTTGTGAGGTAGGAGTTGCTGGGCAGAATTGAGATGAATGTGAGAGATCTGCATTTTGAGGAAGAGACATGGAGAACTGGAAGAAGTGATGCTGCCGGACTCAGATGAAGACTGAGTGTTGCGTGAAGGACTAGCAGATGCTGCATGTGGTGAGACAAGTGAAGGAGCAAGACTGGAATAGCATGGGAAAGAGTAAGACAAGATTCTAATGCATCAGCAGAGCTGCATGGACAGTCCACATTGGAATAACAAGCAATAACATAAGCAGCTTTCTGTGTCAGCAGCAGAGCTATGGGGATAAATAGGTCTGGGCTAACAGGGTTTGAGTGTACTGGCAGCTGCATGGGTGCTCAGGACTAAGCTAATGGAGGTGCTGCAAGTGAGGAGAAACTGCAGAGCTGCACAAGGGAAGCTTGTCTGTGCTCTGCTTTGCACCAAGCAGTTGCTATTAATCTTTCACTTCCCCAAGCACTGATACTTATATAAATTATGAAGACAAAAAAAGTTCCTCAAATGCAGCGAGGAAGGCTCTTTAGCTTCATATTTATGAACTTAAATAAAAGAGAACTTGATATGAATCTGGAAAAGTGACATCTCGATTTTATCCTGCCCATCATGGTGATGAGTGCAAGTGTCGGCTGATTACTTGCTACTGACCTCTCCCTTTCCCTTGTCCTTTTTAAAATTCTGTTTCTCAGGGAACTAACAGTTCAGGCTGTTCTTTGTCCTTACAGTCTTGTGATTTCCACTAGTACCAAGCCAGAGACTGCCTCATTTGCTAATAGGTATTCTAGTTAATAATAGCAAATAAGTCCACCAAGGATATTTCTGGCCTGCTTTGCGACAGGAATGCTGTTTTAATGGCATGATGCTGGCACTCAAGTGAGAATGCTTGCACCCATTTGTGTAGCTGCATGTTGCACACAGTCTATGAACCCCTGAGAACTTGTGGTGCCCCACAGTGCTCACCACACCATAATTACAATGGTGGAGAGAGCATAACAATTCCATAGATAGCTGAAAATCTCCTGGGTAGAAAGACTTGCTGAATTTCCATGGCGCAGGATTTCTGGGTATGCGTTCATTGGCTCTTTGGGGATTTGACTATGAAGAATCCAAACCAATTTTCTCAATCAGGCTTTTGATGATGTTTTAATTATTAATTACATAAGAATAGGTTTTCAAGAAAAGATAGATCAAGCCATCTCCCAAACAGCATTCAAAACAGTCTCCAAAACAGATTTTCCACAGAACGAACTATAGATCTAAACAAGAAAATTACTCACAAATTTTGTCTGTTCCCAATGTCTTCTAGATGCTTAGTGTATAATTCCTGTTTTGTTTATCTTGGCACAACTGGAGAGTAACCATCGAAGGCGGTGAAACCAATCCAGTGGAAGCCCACAGCCATGAACAGACATAAGTAAGGAGACAGCAGAGGTCCTTGGAGTTCTAATGGGCCTGCAGGCAACAGATGCAGGTTTAATTAAACTTTTAGTAGCTGGATTGAACAGTTAATAGGGAAGGCTATTTCAGCCCTGGTAGAAATACAGGCTGCATTGCTAACTAAAAAAGTATCTTGAATAAGCAAACAAGAAGAAGGGTAGTGCTGTAGTCAACAGTGGCTATTGTCTGTAAGAGAACAATTGGCTGTAGTAATGGACATGGCATGGGTCCCAATGCCACAGCAGCTGTTCTGTGCACTGCTGCATATCTCAAAGTTCATGCCCATCCTAGTTCTATCACAAGTGAGACAAAGATGCATCAAGAAACATTTTTTTCTTCTAATTTGCTTTTTCTAGCCCCAACAGATTCGTATTTTCCAAACACTCAAAGCATGAAGTCTTCGTTCCCCTAATTTCCCCTTTTTGTTGAATTCAGTCAAGGATATTAAAGAATCACAAATAGGACTGTCACATGAAGCCAACACTGACAGTACTGCTTTCCTTCCACACTCCAGTATTTAATTTGTCTTCAAAAAGTACAAAAACCCTCAAAGAAAATCATCATCATCATCAAAACCCTCCCAAAATGGAATAAAATTTACCATACCTTTATCCGTCATCCCCAACTTCTTCCCTGACACTCACTGTCAAGACCAAAAGCCCCAGGTTCCTTTCAGTAAGAATCTGACACAAAAGAAAAAGGAGGTAAGGTTGAATAAAAACTGTGAGAGGAAAGGAGGTTTGAAATTAAAAACACAATGTCATATGAAGATATGAAGGCAGCCTTTATAAATGCTAAAGAAGCAAAAAGCAAAACACTTTACTTTGCCTTGCATTTCCCCAGAAAGCATTTACAGGCACACACAAGTGCAACAGTCATTCTGTTGTAATACATGCATAGTTTCTAGTACACTTACTCAGTTGCCTTCATTTTGCCTCCTCCTTCAATAGACTGAGGGTCTTGAGACAGACTGGAAGCCTTCCCAAGGAGAGATAATAAAGAGAACACTGATACAAGAACTTGTTAAGACAAATGAGTTTCAGGAGAGTGATTTATGTAAAGGATCTTGTAATCACTCCAACCCCAACACTGTCTGACAGCAGTTGTTTTTATGAAGGAAGTTAAAACACAAGAGTGCATAGCCCTCTCTTTCAGAAGGCTGGGCTAATTAAACAAAACAAAGCAAAACAACAAACAGCTGGAAGGAGAAGATGAGGTAGCAGTTAATGCTATCAACTGATAAGAGGCGCATGCCATCCAGGAGTCACAAAGCCTCTGCACGTTCTGCAAGATGGTGTTTGGTCATCAAAAGTTTCTGCTTCTGGGCCAGATGGCCTTATTGCTGTTGCATGTTGAGCAGTCTATTCTCAGATGCCAGCATTGTTGTTTTGTGGAGAGCTACGGGTTGTGTGGCAAGTTTCCCATTCTCAAATGTGCTAGTACTGCTTGATCCTGGAGGTTCACAATTGCCTCAGCTTATTGTATTTCACATGGAGCCCATCAGTGGAGGAGCTTGCAGATTCGTCTTCGAGGACCAACCTCCAGATGTGTCTGAATTTCAGTTCTATAAGATTGTGTAAGTAAGTCCCTTTTTTCTTTCTTCCTGACTGTATCCTCCATCTCCTTCCATTATTAACAATTCCTCTTACCTTTCATTGGAGTACTCCTTGGATTGATGTAAAAGTCCTAAATTAATTAGTCACCAAGGCAGAATTAGGATGCCCAAAACCCATGATAACACTCCACGTCCACCTCTTGTATTTCCATCATGCTCTGTTGCTATTCTTTTTTTGTCTTGCTCCTTGTAGGTTTTGCTTCCTCTGAATCTCCCATTGGTCAAAACCATCACATAACCAAAAAGACTGGGGATTTTTATTTTGTCTGAGGTTAAACAATAAATAAGTGCCATCCCTTTGATCTTTTTGAGATACGGAGGCTGCCACAGTCTTTCTTAGCCAGAGAAAGGCTGAGGAAGGGGAATGAAGTGCAGTTACCTCCTAATTTCATCCCGACTCTTGGAGCTCTCAGTACCAGCTGTTACAAAGTCACTGATTCTTGTTCCTTGCAGACAAAAGCAGCCACACAGTATATACCTAGTAACAAAAATCCACAGCACTTTTATTCTGCGTGCACTGCAGGCAGCAAAACACTTTCCAACAAACTTGCAGCCTCTGTCAAAAGAGCAAAAGAACAAAAGCCAGAACTAGAAAATGTCCCAGAAAGAGAGTAGAGGAAATCAAGAATACTATACAAGTCTTAATTACTGTAGAAGTAAGGTGTGGTAAGTCGAACTCAATGACCCAGAAAGCAAACCATGCTGTCCGCTGGAGAGAGGGACGATTAGAAAATAATGAAAGGCTGAGGAACAGCATGAAAGAATATGGCAAACGCTTTGGGTTGGGAATCTCATAGAAAAAATGAAAGAGTGGCACAGACTTGCATACACATAATAAAACTCCTCCCTCCCCAACCATAACACCTCAGGAACCCATGATTAAGGAACCCAAGTCTATTTCAAGGCATTCACAGAATTTTGGCCAGAGCACTTTGCACATGAAAAGACCAACCTGTTTTGTTGGACTAAGATGGCCTACATCTTTCATGTCTACATAAAGACTACAAAACTTCGGGTACTATATAAAGGAGAAAAACCCCAACCCTATAGAGACTGAAAACACCAACACTCCTTCTCTGCTTGCTATCATCACATTAGCACCTCCTGCCCTTAGCTGTGCTTCTAAAAGTTGAGGAGGCAGTCTAGTTACAGACAGCATACTTGCAAGGTACCCATGATCATTCCAATGGATTCCACTTCTCCTGCTCTCTGATCCCAATTCTGTGGTCTGCTGAAGGCTTTGGGGTGCACTTCACAGGGGCTCTTACACAGCAGTGCAATTAAATTTCTATTAGTTTCTCATAGCTGCATGAACTTTAGCAGGATTCTTGGCTTTCATACCCTGCACTGAAGCACTAGCTGAAGCAGTTAAGAAATTCTCTCCCTCCATACACAGCCTTAACAAGGCTTTTCAGAAGCAGGATTCCCCTTAGAAAAAAAAGAGTTTGTGAATTAAGGAGTTCAGAGGATATGTAATTGGAAACAGTTCCATCGAACAATGGCTGCAGACTGGAATTCCCTTCTTGCCCTGAGGGACAATGTACTTTGTTTCCAAGCCAGAATATTAATTTCCATTGACAGAACCCTTCTTCTTTCTGAGTACTCAAATTGACCATTACCTGCCGCTGAGACACAGCTGCCTCTTGGGCAGAAGGCAGCAGTCCCCTGTTATCAGAATTGCCATTTCTTCCACCAAATGTGTTGCGCACATGTTAGGCTAACCAACTGAGACCAGGCCATTAGCTGGTATGTATAACCACAGCCCCAGTGATTTCTGTTAACCAAATGGAGCTTGACAGAAGACTCCAGGTTTAGACATGCAAGCATGGAACAACAACAAATCCATTTAGTCTTACTAGGAGTTCAAGTGACTTCAGCATTACATCTTGGTAAGGACACTGAATGGTATAGCACCATGCCATGGCACTGGTGCAGTGATGACTCAGAAGGAAGGCTTACCACTTACTGCAGCACCCCCTTCCGTTTTTATTGGAAGTCTTCAATCCAGCTGCATGCCTAGACTGACTCACTTAGCTTATAATAGCTGACATGAGCGCAGCCTGAGGAAGCGTGGCTGTAGGCCACTGAGCGTTGCTAAACACGTTTTCAACTTCATGAAAGGAGGTCTAGCAACTGCAGCAAAACCTTGTCACAGTCTGTCTGCTTTGGAGTCACCCTAAATCTGACTTTTCTATGAATTTTTTCATCCTAAACACAAGGATCTCACTCCAATTCTCTTTAAAGGAGAGAAACATACCCTTGCAGGTGGCAAGAATATGACACAAGCAATACCCAGTCTTATTCCTACAAGATTTCTAACTGCCAGTCTTGAACTAGATGAGCCTCAATTTCTGCCTGTTTCAGTATTTTCACATTTTTTCTTACATAAAGGCTTCTCATGCTTCAGTTTCCTCTGGTGAGAGGAAACTAAGCTGTCAAACACAAGTGAAAGGGTAATTTTCCTTTTTGTAATCCAATCAACTCTAACAATTTAGTCAGAAGTGCAGAAAAACTAATGCAAAGTGATAAAGAATCACACAGAAGCTTATGGAGGGTCTAAAAGCAGTAGAATGACATACTCTTGTGGAAATTCACAGAATCCAGTTTGTATACTCGCTCTAGGACAGCAGAATAAGCTTAAGGAAACCAGTTATCTTTCAAGGAACATTGATTTCTGAGGACATGCTGCAGTCGTATGTGGGATCTTCAGCTTACCTGCAATCTATAGTCAAGCAGGACAGCTGGTAGTTCCTATCCAAAATGGCTTAGTGAACTCAGCATTTATTTTCAAAAGGGGTTCAGTTCAAAGGCAAAGAAACTGGCTTCTCAGGAGCTCACAGTGGAACAGCAAATCTCAGATTTGAAATCTGAACTTCAGTGTTCCGATCTGCTCTGAATGAGTTAAAAATGCTAAGTCTTCCAAAGTCACCAAGAGATTTCAGGTGCTTAGTTTCCATTAACACTCATGGAAAAGGAGCAGTTAGATCCTCCTAGGCGGACTTGAATTCCTAAATGATCTTCCAGTATAATTTGGAAAAGAAAGTGATTATTTAGATATCCCTGGCTCAAAGCTCCTCCTTACACAGCTGTGCAGCATGCTGACTGCCAAATCCCACCTAAGAGATGGCTAGACATCAATGACACTCCCTGTTTCTCTCTCCCTCCTACTGTCCTTATAAAGCACTTAGGGATTATTGGAAGTATTAAAAAAAAAAAGTTTATTGTTCTTATTCCAAACAGCTGCTTTACCTTAATTTTACAAAAGATTTTAGTAGCACCACAGAGGGCAAGGTATCTTCACTGTCTTCTTTGCCCAGTTATGCCCCTCACACAAGGTGGGGACTCCAGACTCTTAAGCTTAGCATCAAGACATTATTTTTTTCTCTTTCATATCTTCTCTAGCAATCAGGTTTCTAACATTTTCCTCTCCCCAATATGAATGCAATCATATATGTATCCATGGTCACCACTACTGCATGAGAAAAAGTACATGGTATGTCCCAGATCAGTGAATAGCATTTTAATGTCTTTCTCACAGCTACAGCGTGAAAGCAGACATCATAATGCCAGTAGATGTTGTGGGTGGGGGAGAGGAGGCGGCATGTCTTCACACATGGTTTTGAACTGCACTAACACCGCTTTACAGGGAGGTAAACTTCACTTCTCACATGAAGTTCAGCCACCCTAAACTGAGATGGATCATGCTACCCAATGAGAGAGAAAACATTGTACTTAGTCCATGATGATGGAATTGTGCTACCAGAATAACAGCATCTAGTCTCCAAGAGGATAGGTTCTCCATGTTAAGAAGTAACACAGATTAGTTAGAATTCAGAAGCCCTTTCCATTGAGCACAAGCATAAGGAGTTCTTGTAATCTCTCTCTGGCACCATTTGAGAATATTTATGAACACTAGAACTGGCTAAGAAACTACCCACACATTTTCAATGTATGATAAGGTCTCTTGAGAACCTGTATCCTTTAATAAAATGTAACGCCTAAGAATCAGCAAACTGTTTTTTGTTTTTTGTTCCTACATTTTCCATTGGAAGGCCGTTAAAAGGAGTTGACCAACATTTAAAAATCTTTAAGTGTTCCTTCTGGGCCAAAAAAGCACTTCTTGTCAGGAGAATGTTTGGTCTCTGGCATTTTTTGACCAGTTGTTGTTTAATGAATTGTCATTCAGACAAAAACTGGAATGCTTTGACTTCTTTTGCTTCAATGAGAAGTGATATGGGTCATGGCATCTTTGGAGCAAGCTGTCAGAAAATGACTCAACAGTTTTGCCTCTTAATTGTACCCATTAACAGAGCAAGGAAACTTCCTACTCATTATTCCAAGAATAGCAACAATGCCTTTTGAAAAGGGATTAGCTGAAATTTCAAGTGTGCCGGTACTCAGAAACTCTGAAAGCTCTTCCATTGACGCCAAGCAGCAAGATTAGTCTGCAGGAGGAGGGAGCCTGCACAGCAGTGATGTGGTGTTCAGGATTGATGACATAAGTTGCAATGTGATGAAAACTCTTAGCTATTCCATATGAGTAAGCACAGTTATATCAAGAGGGCCTTCCTACTGGCAGGCTCAGCAGAAGAACTCACACCTGTGGGAATCTGCAAAGGCTAACAACCTTCTTGAATCTAAAACCAAAGACAAGACACAATGCTAGAACAACATAGAAGGGGGAAAAAGGCTGCTTTCCATGCTGTGTGCATTGTATGGCCCATGGCTTTCACATTCTTTCCTTATACTGGAAATTCCACATAAAGGAATATGTGTTAGGATCAACCACAGAAGGGGATAAACCTCATTACTGGGGCTGCATTTTGTTTGTCTGTGTTGTTTGATAAAGAGAGAATGTCCCAAATGCTTGTATGAACTGTTGGCTGGCTGAGGCTTCCATTTTGCTGGCTCTCCATTTTATTTTTATCTTTGCTTGCAGAAGCTATTAGTAATGATCAGTTAGTAAAAGAGATTTATTGTTGCCTGTTAGGGCACGTTGCAACTTTTCAGTCTGATTATTTTATTATATCAACCCAAACTAAGTCTTTCCACCACCTGATATACATTCTGCCTGAATGGAAGCAGGCAAGGTGCAAGGACTCAAGTAGATTGTTAACGTGTGCCTTGGGAAAGTTAACATTTTTAATGATCCCATGAAATAGACCCAAGTTGTAGACATATCCTTTATCTCTGGTTTTCTTTCTGCATATGTGCCATCTGCTTTTTGCCATGTAGTAGGAGAGATGGAGAATGTTTGGTTTAAGTAAGCCTGGAGACTGGAGAAAATAATCCCAATGACACCTACGCATTCTCACAGAGATCCTCTTTTAGATCAAGAAGGAGAGGGTTCTTTCTCCATAAGAAGACATCAGGGGCTCCATTTCTCTACTCTCAGCATACAAGCAGATGTTCAGCCAGGTGCTGCTGTGCCCATTTTTATGCTGCTGCAAGACTTCTATGAGCTTTAATGGTGATTTCAACAGCAAGGTGTTGCTTATTTGGTGTGCTGACAAATAACTGGAGGTTCTCACTGGGTTATTGAGGCTATATGTTCTCTTCTGGAGAGGAGGAGGCTGGTTAAAATACCTGTAAAGCTAGCCTATTAGTAACAACAGAGCAGTACAGGTCAGCTTCATTCCTGTTCCTGTGGTTTATTAGTGATGTGAACCATTTCATTCCAGTTAATCTTGTGTTGCCTTTGGTACTTGTAATGAATGGATTGGTTGGAAGGGCCAGGTTTATACTGCTCAGGTTCAAGGCCTTTTTCTGGTTATGTGAGCTCTTCTGCTGTTCCAATGACAGGTTACATAGCATCTGCAGCCCTGTCAGAGCAAGGATAATATTTAATTCAGACAAGCATGGCATAGTGCTTTTGAGACAGACATACTCTTTGGGGATCACAGTTTAAGGTATGCAGAAGAGCACCATGATTCAGATACCATTCTCTTCAAGGAGAGGTGCCCAGTTCTGTTCCTTGGAGCTGCTATGCAGTAAAGGAGCTTACAGTGACCTTTAGGGGACCACCTGGCCAGGTGAGCTACTGGGCAGAAGTGACTTGCACTTTGTTTTCTACAAAGTTTGTCCCTCATTTAAAGAGGATTTTTGCTCTGCAAATTATCACAAATCAGGGCAGGGGGAAACAGTATGGGAAGCCTAGATTTGACAGCTACAAGCTTTAGTAGTTAAGCGTAGGTTGTTTCCGTCTCTTAATCAGAATACATGTTCTTCACCCCCCCAACTTGTTGGATTCTTTGTGCTGGTTTGTTCCTCTTCTGTGAAATTAATTCTTTTGGCTCCTGGTCAATATGGTGTTAAGTAGCTACTTAATCCTTTGCAGTAGCTTGAGCTGCTGAATAGAGAGGAAGCTTGGGCTATTGCTTAGAAACTAGGACTGAGGTGTTAGAAAGGTAGGATCTTCATGCTACAGACAAGCGTGCTGTGTGACAGTGGGCAAATTGTATTGCCCTGTGCGACTAGCTGAGCGTTACTCATTTCCCTCGCAGGGGACAGCACGAGGTGTCTGCCAGTGGGATTTGTAAAGAGCTTTGAGAATGCTGCCTTTAAAAGATGAACAGTTTTGCTGCAGTGAGTGCTGGATGACTGGACACGTTTGACAGCACTTTGTGGAGCAAAGACATGAGTGGGACTGTGCGCTATTGTCACAAAGGGGAGACAGTTTCTGAGACAGCTTTTGAAGCTGAATTCCATATATCATTTTAATTCAAGAATATATTTAATTTAGACACAATACAAGGCACCACAACTTCAAAAATTAGAGTAGAGGCTGAATCAGGGCAGCCATACTGGAATATTCCTAGTGCTGCCCCAGAGCCAGTACTGAGAGCTTTGGATCTTGAGAGCCTCTGATGGACAGAGTCACATACTATGCTTAACAACTCCATTTTCTCTTCGAGTCAGGTTAGGTGGAACAGTTTCAGGTACAAACACTGGCAACAGAGCTCTCAGGATGGCAGTTCTAAATTGCTTACCCACATTGCTATTTTTCCAGTCCCACAAAGCAAGCATAGAGATTAAGACATATGGGTGACAACACAGCTTCCTTCCTAACAGGTGGAAGATGGACCCTGAAAAGAAGCAAGAGGTGCCTGGGAAAGCTCAAGGAATGCAAAACCAGTGAGAGTGTTCTGCTAGTCTCTGACAAAGATTAATAAAATTGTTGGTATTTAAATAATGTTTTGATGATTAAATCTGTAGATGGATATGGCATTCCAAATAGAATGGTACGATTTGCCAGTAAGAATACTAAGAAAAAAATTTGGAGGCTGAAATTCAGATCCAGCATAGCATTTTTGCAGATAAGTTTTTTGGATTCAGAGCCTATTTGGGAAGGGACAGAGGCAGACGTTCAAGTCCCTGCAGATTCAGAGCAAAGGTTTTCCTCTCCAGTCACTCTGAATTAGGTAGAAGAGCAACACAGCTCACTCAGTCTTCCACATGCCATATCAACAACTGGAAAAGCCCGTTATGCAGGTTGTACATGACAATCAGGGGTCTCCTTTTGGCCTTCTGGCATATTCATGAGAGGACAATGTAAGATCTTTTGCCTTCAAACAGAATTTAGCCCTCGTGAGAAGTTCAGAACTGACATTACTAAGATCTGAGATTTCCTGTTTACCTCAAAAAAACAAGCTCAGTGTAGGCCATGGTAGCTCAGGCTTCCACAGAGTGCCACAATAAATCATCATCACCCCTCACCCGAAGAGGCATGCTGCAGGAGCATGGGGGTACTGTCCTTCCACCACTTTGCTCTTCAAAGTGTCCTCAGCCCAAGGATCAAAGGTCTTTCCAGGCATTCCTAAATGATGTACCTAGCACCCGCAAGAGGTTCACTGATCTCAGTGAGAAGACGGGGCAGCTAAGAACTAATGATTTTTTTTCCTAAAAGTGAAGCATGCACCGCCTTCTACTGCAAGCTGTGCCTGCTCTCAGCATCAACTTAGTGGGACACAGTAAGTCATGTAGAACTTTGTAATACTGGCACACAGACTCTGTACAGATAAGTGGGACAGTTCACACCTCTCTTGCTGTTGCTTCCGTCTTTTTGTGGCTTGTCTGGATCATATGTTGTGGATTATATGTGAGCCACATATTTTTTCAGAACTGCATGCCCGCACACATAATCTCTCTCTAAACCCATGTTCAAGACATATTCAGCATGGAATCATTAGGGGGTCTTAAGATCAGGCTGTTGATTCTGCTAGCCATAGAAAAATATTCCCATTTGAAAGTGTTTAGTTAGAAATGTAAAAAGATTGAAGACAGAGAGGACAACACAGGCATTGCTAGGGGAGGCTGCTGTGTGAGAAGCCATATTGTTTACTGATTCTCCCACTTGAAATGGCAACAAATGACATTTCTCATGCAACAGACAAAGAATAAGATCTGTTCATAAGTAGGAAGAGCCTTCATTTGAATGCAGATAGTTAGCATTTGAGTCAGGACAACCCTTAAGAGCTGAATTGGCTAGGATTCACTGCATGGGACTTGAAATCAGATTATATACAAACTCAGTAGAAATACTGTTTTAGTGGGAGTTGGAGGAGATCCCAGATGAATAACAATCAGATTCCATTTCAACCCTTACTCTTGGCCAGCTGCTTCTTTTGTATGTGCTGGGAAAGATTAAAAAGTTTGGAAACAGTATCCATGTGGTGCCTTATCGTAGTTCTGGAGCATTCTCTGTCTCTCTTGCTGTATCAGAAATGCTGACAGTTTAGTAAGACCAGGGTTTGGGGTTTAAGAATGTGATGTTAAAAGATCGCATATAGCCAGCCAGGGTACATTTTGTTTCAATCAAACCCATTCTGCCTTGAGAAAACTTCAAGGACAAAGGATGATTGGATGTAGAATTGATGCCTACACAAGCAAGTAGGTGGTCAAAGACATTGCAAACTTTATTTACCCTTTTATGGCTAGCATACTTAAAGCAGTTATATGTCTCCTCCAAAAGGAGTAAGAGTTGTATAGAGGCCTCCAAACTCCTCCGTTATGTTCTGTACCTCAGACTCTACACAAAGGTCTCCCTGTGCATCAGTGGAAACCTTCCGGTCTTCTGGAATCCTTCCAGTCTTTTTGGTTGTGAGGACCCTCCTAATATATTTATGTTTTGCTTATGTTTTATTTATAAGGTATCTTCTAATATGGTTAACCTTTGCCAGAATCTCTGATCCTGTCTCAGAACTTTTGATAAGTGGAGTGCATGGAAATATTACCATAGCACCTATGAAGTTTTCCAACAGAGCTGGACAAACCAATTCTAGAGTAAGAAATATCACAAAGTTCACTGAATATGTTATTCATTGATTTTCACTTTATTCGCACAGCTACATAATTTAATAAATATTTATGTCATTTGCCTAGATATTGTATAAGAACAGAATCCTGCTTCTCCTGATATCAGAGGCCGACATTCCCATTAAACTTTGATTAGATAGGAGCTACAAGTCTCTAAACCAGATCCATCTGTGCATAGGCTATGTAAATGCCACTGACGCCAATAAATTTACAGTAGGGTTGTATTTTGCCTTAAGTGTCCTTTTAGATGGTTCTTCTCCACAAAATCCAGTCTCACATTGGTACTTTAATTTCACTGTAACACAAATTCACCCTGGGCTTGTCTACTGATTTTTTTAAAATAGCCTTATATCTTGAAAACACACAAATCACCTAGGCATTTTCAGCTATATAAGCAGTGAAACCTGAGTACTCCAGACAACATCTTAACAATGGTACCTGAAACATGGCATACAGTTGTACCCCATGGCTGAAGCAGCAAAACCCCACTATTTTTTCTCTATTGGTGACTTTTATACAATTCAGCGCTGTTTTGTAAAGAGGCTTGAGCTGTCCTATGACAGTAATTACTATGAAATCTCAATAAATGCTAGAAAAGCATGGTCCATTCCAATCACAGCCTAATCATGAGACTCCAATCTGTAATGCAACCTGTTTTTCAAGATGGGAAATTCTATCTCTGTCCAACTAAGAATGGGTCCCTGTTTGGAAGTGAATGTGAGAATCAAATCCAAGTCCTGCTGTCATAAGACCTGAAGAGAAAAACAGTCTCTTCCACTTAAGTTATTTGAAGAGCATTACTTTGGCAAGAAAAGAAAAATTATTGCTATTCTAAGATCTTGCAGGTTCCAAAATAACATCACTCTGGAACATCCCAACATACTCTTCCAGTAAGCCTTTTCTGCTGGGTCAAAACTCTGGCAATATGATCTTCACTGTCTTAGTACTGTATAGTGCAGAGGCAAGTGGTACACAAGAAGAAAATCATTAAAGCAGTGAATGTTCCTAGAGATAGAGGAATGGAAGTGCTAAGTAACTGAGGACATAGAAACAGTGTCTGAAATATCTTATGTATTCCAGTTATTCTGTTAATTTACTTTGGAAAAAAGAGGATAATTTTGCAAGGGTTTAGAATCTGCCCTTTCCTTAAAGAGACAAACCTAAAGCTTTTTATCTATTTGTGGCCCCCAGCCTCCACACTCCTTCCTTAAAGGAGAGAGCCTGTGCTCCCTTAAAGGAGGGAGCCTGGCACCAGCAGAGGGAATTCCACAGCAGCACAATTAAAAAATGCTATAAATGGGAGAAAATTCTGACTTGCAAGAATGAACTTTTTTTTTTTTTTTCCAGTATTCCGCTTTATACAAAATGCCTATATCTCAGGACTTAATATACTGCTTCTTTCTGCCACATACAGACACACACCAGTACTTCCAATGACATCTCTTTGGTAATTTTGTATATATCACATAATGCATCCTTTCTTGCAAGAGCAAAGTTCTTCCTGATAGAAGCTGCCTATCAGAGTACCCCACCACATAATCTGTAGTTACCACTGTTATTGTCCTCTTGCCAAAGTAGCTCTTGCTTATGATGATTCAGACCCCAGCAAGGACCACTCTGCTGAGCCTCATCCCAATGGTATTGTGGGCATAACTGCTGCCACAAAGACCAGAGATATTAATCCGCTAGCATCAAGCTCAATTTGAAAATATGGGTAGAAGGAGAAATGAAGTGTGAATTTATATGTCTTGAGTAAGCACTGACTAGAGCAGTGGTGAAAGCAATCAACATTCAGCTGAGAAACAATGTTAGGAGAGGTACAATGAGAAGGGGAATAAAACGCAATGATTTAAGTTTAGACTCAGCTGGAACATCTGCTATTTGATGGAGAGGTCAGCTGAGAAATATGTAGCTATCAATACAACTATTCTCATCTAGTCTGGATATGATGTTGGCCATTGTATTGAAGTAATCATGACCAGGGAGGAGGCAGGGATTAGCAAAGTCCTGAGGAGATGATGCCTTTCTAATTCAAATAGAAGTCAATTATATAAAAGGTAGATTTGCCTCTCAGTGTTATTTACTTGTTGGTTTTGCAAGCAAGGCGGAACAACTTTTATCAAAACCAGAGAGGATGTCCCTTTCTCACCCCATTTAGGTGTTTTTGTCAGTTTGCTGCAAGGATGGATAATATTCAATATTATTCGCCCTCCACTTTGAATCACTTCAGATTTTTTTTTAATGAGATGACTGCTGACTGTCTAGCAAGAATTTCACTTTACAGATGGTCCCCAGATCACTGTCCAAAATTACCTTGGAGGCCTGTAGAGACTAAATAGTGGTCTGCAGCTGCAACTCAAATTCTGCCTTTCTCAAAGGCACACAGGCAGCAGCCTAGGGCAGCATTCCT
>NW_009260345.1:582705-595520 GCF_000687185.1 Egretta garzetta | reverse complement strand
GTCGCTGCTAATTGGTTGGGTAATCAGGTACGAATGCTTTAGAAGAGGAAGTAGCAGCCGTGGGAAGACAGAAATTCTGGCAATCCAGAATCAAGACACAAGGCACAAAGAATTGTATCTCCCTGTAGGGTAGGACTGGTGTGGAGCAGCAGAGCTGCTTGTAAACAGCATAGAACTAGACGACCCTGGAGGCCGAGTATGCCTCCTAGCACAGGAGGGAGAGTATTTAGTCTCCATGGCACACTGAGTGAGCTCTACTACATCGCCATGAAAGAAATCCAGTGACTAATGAATCTCTGTCACAATTTGTTTGCGGTGGAGTCACCCGGAGAACAACTGTTATGTGTAGCTACTCCCTGGGTGCAAGGAGGCTGTGTTTCAGCTACAAGCAAGGGTGACCCTTCTAGCCTAGGAGTGTGATAATTGCTCTTGTCTATTCATACCTGTGCTTAGAGAACAGAAAGGAAGGTAGCTGTCCTTTCCAATCCGGAGTTCTACCTCTGTGCTTCTCACTGTTTGACATTGTTTGATTAAAATCTAATTTTTACTATGTTGTTTTTCCTGTGAGAGGCTTCCCAACACCTTTTCTACATGTCTGGATCTCTTCATGCACTACACACTTTTTATACAGAACAGCAGCTGCCAGAAGTGGAATTTCCCCCACCACGCAGCTTCCAAGGCTTAACTAGAGTCTAGGCAGAATCCATTCATCACAAGAATCAAGATTCCAACAGCTTCTATTGCTAAAGTAACCACAGATGCAGATATTGCCACTGCTGTCACCTCTTCCCAAGATGGGAAGTATTGTCACATCCCAGCATCTAGGGTCTGGAACCATCACTGATGTAGCTTCACAGCTGAAGTGTGAAAGCACAAATAGCACTGCCAGCTTATGCTGAGCCACATGGTGTCAGCTTATGCTACAGCCCTGTTGGCACCAGGGTACTGACGCAAACTTGTTATATCTCAGTTGTTAGAGGAGATTGCCCAGCTGTAAGTACCACAAGGTTCAGAAGGTCTGCATCAGCCATCTTGTTTCAGGAGCAGAAACATAATCAGTCCCACAGCTCCTCACTCTGATTTCTAGTAATTGTTTTTGCAACTTCCCTGAAACATCTCTGCAGAAATGAGGCTCTTGTAGTACCGGAAAATCTCTTACATTTATATTTCCAGAACCACACCTTATATATCTATTTTTGTCCCCAAATAAAGAAAACAAAGGACTCCAGCACATGGTGGGAAGCTCAAAGCTTTATTAGGTAAAGAACAGTAATGGATTTGTAAGTCAGATGCTTTGGCAAGTTAAGACTCCCCGCAAGGCACAAGCTAGCTGCAATAAGGCACTTCAGAGAGATCCAGTAGTGTAGACAGACATAGGTGCAGCTCATTTAATTCGAGCTGTACATTTGGTTGCAGATGCAGGCTATATAGCTTCCTATAGTCATCACTGACTGAAGCACCACTCTTTTGGCTGGCCAAATATATGAGTGTAAGCTGACATTTTTATGTCAATTCTGAAATAAGGCATGGGTGAACAATTAGTGTATGCAAGGCATCAGGTTAAGAAGTGATGCCTTCTCCATTTTTGTGGTGATTTTTTCCCAGTGTTGCCGCACCAGACAGGGAGTATAAAATAATCCAGCTCCTAGGCCTAAGACTAACCTAAATGGTCATCGTCTTGATAAATTGACTTGACAGTACATTGTATGTCCTACTGGTTTTAAATCGCAGGAATCACTGAGTGGTTAAGATGGGGCAAGGGAACAACTTTCATAGCTTTTCCAAATCTTAGGATACCTCTTTAATTCCACCTGCTCTTAGAATCATAGAATCATAGAATCGCTTTGGTTGGAAAAGACCTTTAAGATCATCGAGTCCAACCTTTAACCTAACCCTGCCATCCCACCACTAAACTAAACCATGTCCCTAAGCACCTCATCTATCCTTCTTTTAAATACCTCCAAGGATGGGGACTCTACCACCTCCCTGGGCAGCCCATTCCAGAGCCTTAGCAAGGTCAGGAGTTTATGAAGCCTGAAGAAACCGTGAAATCTCCTCTTGACCGAAAACCAAGTATCCATGATGGCCAAGTGCTAAGCATACAAGTTGCATCCTCTCCCAACATGCATTAATGCCAAATGATACTTTCCTTCCAGGGCAATTACATACGCAAATTCAGCTGCTCTTGGTGTCAACCAGCTGCTGTGTCCACAGGCAGTCTTGAACAGTGCCTACTTTCCATAGGTCAAGGCCCTGGTGGAAGCACATAGGGGTGTGTGGAAGGAAAATGGGGAAACTGTATTTCCCCTGAAACAATGGTGACTATTCCTGTCTGTCACCTTAGGCATTAGAATCAGCTTGCAACTGGTCCTGCCCTTTTCCTCTGCTCTTCCCCTTCCTGCAACTGAAGTACTTCAGCTCTGAAGCATCAGAGAATAGAAAAATTTAGTCTTGTGTATGCCACCAAGCATCCTATGTCTGGTTTTACATTTCTAATTCTCCTTGTTGTCCTTCCCAGTTAGGAAACCACTCCACTTTCAGTTGTAGGTGTCATTGATGCAACAGCCGCAGATACCTGCAGGTCTGGTAGTAACTGGGTTTCCATAGCCAAAGCCCCAAACCAAGGGCCTGAAGCAGCCTTCTGCAAGCCAAGCCAAGCCAAGCCATGATCTTTCTCACTGCATTCAACCTCACTCCTCTCTTTACACTGTTTTGTGTCAAGCCTCAACATACAGTAGAGTCTGAGCAGTTCAGTACTAGGCAGCAGGACTTACTCCACAGAACAATCTTTATAATCTTTGGTGAGCATGCAGAATAAAACCACTACTTAAATTTAGTGCATCAGCCCAATGTGGTAGTAACAAGCTTTTAAGCTTGTCTTTAATAGCTGGTGCAATTCACTGTCATGTTACTCTGGTATCCAGTGTTGAATACAGAGCTGCCTGTGCAAGGGCATAGAACTGCAGTGATACAAGCAGCAAATCTGGCCATGCATTTCTATGCAGGGGCAAGTCTTCAGAAGACAGTGTTGCTAAGGTGCATGAAGAGTGGTGAGCCATTTCTGTGTATGCAGCTAATTTGCATGTTTATGGGATTCTGAATTATTGAACAGCACTCCTTCATATAGCTTTGTGTTATTCTCCAGTGCTGAGGGACAGTTTGATTTTAGCCTCTGGAAAATTCCAGGGCTTTCTTCCTGTACTGAGGGGTTAAACATGAGCCACTTGAGTGAGAAGCCAGTAAGAAGTCTAAGCCTGATTAAAAACAGATCTAACAGTCATAACAAAAATCCTTTTACTGAGTCCAATTTTGACACTTATTCAAAAAGTAAAAATAATTTATTCTTACTGAGGAAGAGACCTAAATTCCATTTATATCTCACAGCCCCAGTTATTAAGAAAAGTGTTGCCAATTCCACTAACACAAGCCTTAGCTTTTTAATAGTGTTCATACATATTAGCCCAAAATAGGAGAGAAGAAAAAAGGTGTTTACACTGCTAGCAGAGCATTCAGGAAGAGTGCTCGTTCTGGCTCACTTTAGGAATCCATGTACTCATTGGTATTAGGCTGACAAACTATAATTATTATATGAAGAACTGGAGGGGATTTGGAGAATGCTCATCAGTGTAATTAAAAGTGAGCTTTTGCCAGCTATTTCCATTTTATGTAGTTATAAATCTATTATTTGAACAAAAAAGAAAGGGCCTTTGCGTAATACAAAACAGAAGAGGTATGAGAAGATGTTTCAAAGCTACAGAAGGTCGCTATCAGCATGCATTTGCAGACATGTAATTATTCCATTACGTATATAACCTTTAAAAGGAATTATGATATTGAAAATAGTTGGAAGTGAGGGATGCTGTCTTGGAAAAGGTCACGTTGTCTTGGAAAAGTAGTTTTGTATTAATATATGATCTTTCCATTAAGAAATTAATCGATACAACTTCTGTTTATGGTAATTATTTAATTGAAATTATTTCAGGAACTTACACAAACTCCCCCTCACACATGCTTCAGATTTACATAGCAGCTTCCTAGTTGTGACATCTGAAGTATAGTTTTGGCTACAACTTATTAAACCTCTGCTCATTCTCAGTGAGTGTTGCATGTGTCACTAGAGGATCCCCTCCACATGATTATCTGTGCACATGCACTTAGAATATCAGATTGCTCTTTTATACGGTAGCTGTTTTTCCTGAGTACCACTATCCACCCTGTTAGCAAGTCAGAGGAAATGATGTTGTGACTTGTCTATCACAATAAGTCATCAACTGTCTCCACGATTGACAGAAGATCTAAAGACAACTGGTGGTGCACATTGGGCTATTGCATAGTCCAGCACACAGCATTTCCTCCCACCGTGGCTGCTTTGCCTTCTTCCTCTTAGTGCTTACAAAGCAGCAATCCAATTAGCAGACAGCCATGCTCTATGTGGCTGATGTTCCTCTGGAAGAGAGAAATCCAATTTAAATGGAGTGAATGGACTCCCCATTGATATGTGATTCAAAGACATTTCAGGAGAGGCAGTCGCCCCAGCTCCTCTAGTAGCTGATGACAAACTCTCTTCTACCCAGGAAGTTTCTTCCTGGGAATTGCTTAGCAAGTACAATTATTTTCCTCATCCCTGTTCCTACTGTGCCTTAGGAAAGAAATTAATATCAAAAACAGAAGCTTGAGAGTGAATCAATTCCACTGGCAAATATGAGAGCATGAGAAGCATCCCCCATAAACCCAATGAGTATTTCCTCAACTGGTAATTCTATAAGGGATGAACATAGCTACATCAGAGATACAAGCACCCTCTACAGAGAGCTTTCAGCAATGCTAGCTTCTCCTGGGCCATCCACATGTCCAAAATCTGAATGTTTTGTTCTGTCCAAGTTGAGTACTATTTCCAAATCTCTTAAAACTGCTGCTTTTTATTAAGGCACTGTATGGCGTATGCAATACATTATGTTTACTGCTCTAAGGATCAGATTTTCTTTGTACAGTAGATCTTAAGTTTCCTCCTGTGGACAATATCTGTCATCTAGACTGACTCTGGTTATAATGAAGTTAGTCCACATATAATTGAGAGTGAATGTATCATTGTTAGTTCACCTTAAGTAAGTTATTTCATCCCACTGTAGCTGAAACACCAAGAGCCACAAAACCACACAAAGACTAATGCACCGCCTAGCATGAGAAGTGCTGGAAGTGGGTCCAAAAGCTGGCCCCAGACTTTGCTTCTGGCAGTCACAAGGAGATTATCTGGCAAACTGGACCCAGAAGCCAGCATGGATTCTCCTCCTCCAGTTGATTCCTGAGGCGTGTTCCATTGCTTTTTCTGCTCTTGCCCATTTCTAATACATAGGAGAAATTTGGCAGTTAGCCCAACTACTCGTAGACTTAACAAATGGTTTAGATTTCCTTCAAGTGTTCCTGGGCAACAAAATGGACTTGTCAGCAGCAATTTTAACTGAATACAGTGAATCCACAGGTGATATCTTTCCAATCTTCCTCACTCTTTCTAATGCCTAGATCCTTAGGTAAGGAAATTTCTGTCAAGTAGCCTGTCACCAACAAGAGAAAAGAGAGTGCCTAGCTCTATGGCAGAGGAGCAGACCCCACTGAACCACAACACAAGAGGCCACAGCTCATTTTCACCATCTCCCAGACACATTGCTGACTCTGACCCTAAGCCCATGAATGCCAGTTCACACTATCCCTTCATGCTCAGACACTCTTTAGTACACATCGACACCTATTTGTCCACCAGTCATGTTCTTTGCACTGAAGTTGGTGCAAAACACCCCAAATTCTTTCCAAAATCCATGCACTTATCTGCCAGTCATGCCTACACTTTTCCCCAAGAATTTCAAGGTAAGAGTGAGAATGTACAGGAAAAATGCCTGCCACGTATATGGACTAAAGTAAGCTGAGAAACCAACTGTTCAGGAAGATACAGCATTAATATCTCCATCCCTAGAAGCAGATGGTGATAAATGAATGGCATATTTGACATATCTGTTATAGTCACCCAACTAGTTAACCAAAAAAAGATCAGATCACAGCACCATTGGCTCAGATCTTCTTCCTGCAACACAGGAAATTCCATTTCCTCAGCACGATGCCTTGTGCTTATCCTTCCAAGCTGTGCTGTTCTGAAGAACCCACAATAGCTCAAAGACACACATTTGCGTCAGTGTGTGACATTGAATTTTCACTTTCCAAACAGTAGTTGTATGCATATGGTATTTTATGCTACCAAGGTGAATTTGTTTTAAGATATTTTATAGTGTCTCTAAAATCAACTTATTCTAGTGAGAAACTGGAAATATTCTGTCAATAGGAATCCCATCTTCATCCCATCCTCTAGCACTAGAAAAACAAATTTATAGTAATGCTATACAAAGGATGTATGACTTAAAATGAATTTGTACCATGAAACAATACAATGATTAAGCAGGTGCTAAGTAGGTTTTAGAGGATGAGCTCTGATCTTTTGATCATCAAATTTCTTGAGAAACATCATGGAAGAAGACATTCTCTCCAACACTCATGAGGCCAAGTTCCAGGCTACAAAACATATTTGATTTTTCTTTTTTTGCAGGCAAGCAGAGAGAATAGATGCTCCTGGTAAGTCCTCCCCTCTTCACCCCAGCATGACTTGGCAGGGTGGAGGAGGGAAGAAGGAAGAACAGCTTTGAGAATGCTAAAGAAAGAGCTGGGGAATGATAGGCACTCAAGTGGACTGGAGGAAGAGCTATCTTGGCAAGACCAGACATGTATGTGTATTTTAGACATTCACCCATCATGCTGACATTGCCAGGGCATTTCTTCAGCAATTTGTTTTTGTAGGCAATAGTTATATACTGGTATCGAGACATCATCTAGACACACCTTCATTTTTTTCATACAATTAATTAGATATCTAAGCCTGTGAAGGGCTACAGGCAGAGCTAGACAGTCCCTGATCTGAAATAAGTTAAGAAAATCCTAGATCTGGATGATGAAGCTGGCACTCTGCACATAGACACATTATGAACAGCTACCCCTGTAGGCAACAGACCAGAGTCAATGATGAGTATGTGGAACAGCTATAAAGTGGTTCTTTGTAGACTATAGTGGCATATACAAGCCCTTTACAAACATGGCACTGACTTTCCACATAGCTAAAGGACTAAAGATAGTCACTGCCACTTGAGAGGATGCTTCTGATGAGGGAGTCAAGGCAGTGATGACTTGGAGAGCAAAGTAAATCTATAGCCATAAAACCAATAGAGGTGGAATGTAGGAAGCGGCAGAGGCTAAGAAGTTAGGGAAGGGGAAATAAAACCAAAGTAGCCTAAAGGTGTCAGTAAGAGCTTTCTGGGTCAACACACACATCATCTTCCTATCATCTTCCTATCATCTTTTGCTCAGTTCTTCCTCCTGCTTCATTTGTTGTAGTTTCATCCTCAGTAATCTACCATGCAAATCTGACTCCAGACTGCTTCAGTCTTGTTCTTCTCCTTGGGGATTAATAATGGGACATTTTTTGACTGAATACAGAAGTCTTTGACAATTTAGAGAAGATTACCAAATCAGTCCATTGCTAAGATGCATCCCAGGGACACTCAGGTTGGGATTGTTGTAGTTACTGGGAATGTAAAATAAAATGACAGCTTCAGTCTTGTTACACTCCTACACTTCAGTATCTTGGGTACTAAGCCCGTTGCCCTTTAACACAGGATTTCTCAGACAGTCAGATTTCTGAATCTGGTTTGTGTAGCTCTTTTTCGGAGGTAGCCAGCATCAGATGTTCAAGAGGGAAGAGCAAGAAGAGTCACAATAGTTAGCCATGGGACACCCAAAAAGCCTTCTAATGCTGAAAAGTTTGAGTCCTATACATTGGCTTTGGGAAGGATCTGCATTAAGTGTTCTCATAGGATAGTCTTTAAAATGCCCAGTTCCTCTTCGAATCTTGTCAAATTCTTGCCATCAACAGTACTACATAACAATGAGGAGGCCATCAGAATTACAAGAAGTTAAAGAAGTTAAATTCCTGAAATTACCTTGAATTTATTTTTAAACATGTATTGTTTCCCTACAGCATAAACTCTGCCCATACTCAACTCCCTTCAAAACACCAGTCTAATGGCCTACAATCAAGATTAGTAATTAAGACAGCTAGAAAGTTTTAGCAAGGGTATTTTGGAGTGAAGAGTGAAGAATCGGGGCAGAAACAGCTAATTGGTAAAAAGTACTCTTTTGGAAACACTACCTCTTTCAGATCTCACTTCAACTCTCAGTTCCAGGTGGACTGGAGTCAGAAATAGATCTAGCACAGGAGGGAGATGATAGAAGAAGTAAGGCCTGCAGCTACCCTTAACTAGGTTGTGTCACAGCTCTGTTGGTAAGTAAAGGTAGCATAGAGCTATACATTTTAGGGGAGTCAGAAGACCGTGCAACCAGCCTTTCATAAACTTAGCATTGCTAAATAGTTCCAGTTTGTGGTTCTCCAGTCCTCATCTTAGGAAAGATAACAGCCAGTAAAACTTCATCTGAGATTAATTCAGTTCTCTTTTGACTCTTGCTGCCTTTAGTCTCCCCCTTCTAGGCCATGATTTTCTGTGACTCCATCTGTTCTCTTGGCAGCTATCTAAAAAAATGCAAGATACAGACAAGTAGCAAAAGACTCTGGGAAAGATGAGATATCCAGCGCTACAAACAATGACTTTTGGTCAAAGCCTCTAGCATTTCTTCAAAAGGTGGAGTTTTAAAGAGATACCAGAAAGGCTATGTAAGTTGGACCAGTTACTTACTGATAGAACATTGCTTGAAGGATCACCATTTGCCTTTCAGCATTGTCAGATTTCTAAGAACTGATGTGAGCTTGGGCCAAGGGTAAGGCTACTGAGTGTGTGGGCCCGTGGTGGCCCAAGCACCAGACTGAAGAGGTTAAGCAAGTACTGGCAGCTGGAGAACTTGGTGATCTTCATTGTTCTTGCAGCAGGGGCCATGCCAGCTATCCTATATAACTGACCAGGGCAGCAGTCACGGTGGGATGCAGGGGTGATGCAGCATGTTAGAGAGAAACACGCTCTGTGTACTCGTAGCAAGAGCAATTTTCATTCTGTCTTGTTTTGGCATTTCTTGTAGTTTAAAATCATTCATGCAGAAAAACACAGAGCTGCTCTTTATCTATGGGAACAGGCCACACTGGATATTTGTTTAATTAAACCTGACTGCTGGAGAGCAGGGAGCACCACTGTTTTCCATATGCTGTCTAGGTTAGGGGGTTGCTTTTGTGGGAGGCAGGAGAAGAAGAAAAACGGGTTAGACTTGTTTACCGTAATACAGCTCTCGGCAGAGAGGCATCTCTATTTAAGGACAGCTATCATCAGTGCTAAACTAGTGGGCACTGATGCTTAGGATGGGCAATGACACTGAAAGAACACAAACTCCCAGGCACTTGTCTGAAGGGAAGATACAGCATTAAGGCAATTTTAGGAAAGTTTGCACTCCTTTGGCCCTGCGATGTGCAATCCGGGTAGGTACAGGGACTTTCAGTTTTTGGAACTCAATTCTTGTACTGTCTACAACACCAGTTTTTAAGAGCAAAGAGGCTTGACTCTTTGGGATCCATAGCTGTAAAGACTAAGGCGGCATGAGTCAGGGGTTCCCTTTGCAGCACAGTCCAACTTTCCAAAGCCAGAAAGGTAGAGCTAACTCCTGAGCTGACTAGACAGCTTGTACTAGCCAGGAGGTTTGGCACAAGCCTCTCTAAAGTTCATCACAGAGCGGGAATTGCTGTGGCTGGACACCTCATTCACAGATACCCCCACCGAGGCTGCAGGCAGCTCGCTGGAGGATACCTCTTGTCAGGAGCAATGTTAAAGACAGCTGAATAAAACTCAGTCCGTTGTTTTCTCACAGAGGAGAGGGGGCTAACGTTTCAATTGACAGCATGGGTTACTACTGGGCCAAGCATAGCTTTCTCTGCATTTAAGATAGGTCTGGACTGTCAAATCTTTGCCTCCGGAGCATGCGTCCCAGTTAGACAGAGCAAGGCACTGACAGGCTCAGGCTGTTCCCAGTCCTTCTTTTGCATCTATGCTTGCCCTTGTCCTCTGCTGCTCCTCCACACACGACTCACATACTGCTGGCAACATTTACTTCAACAGGCCCTTCAGCATGCCTCCTCCTCTCTGTTAGGCTCTTCCTCTTCTGTACCACCCAAATCCTCTTCATTCACCCAGAGGACCTTTTCTTCTTGCTGGCATTTCCCTTTCAAGCTTTCATCAGGGTGCAGCCCAAGAGATAATAATTTGTTTGTTTTTAAAGCAATAAATTGGAAACAGAACAGTTCAACAGTATCCTGACAGACAGGAGAAATCATCGCTCTTCCCAGTCACCTGCCTGATCTGCCCACGACAGCGTTTCTTTAGCTGCAGTCTCTGTGATGGTTTGCAAGTCTGAGGAAGGCAAGGTAGAGGACATAGAGGAAGAGACAGGAGGGCAAAAAAGCAAGCCCTGGACATACCCTTTTAATTGGTAGACCATTGCCACCTACCTGTAGTATTTACAAAGAAAAAATATTACTGATCAGCACCTCAAAGTAATGAGTCTGAATCAACTGTCACTGGATTGAAGACATTGCCTTCCTCCCTGTTTTTCAGTACTAGCCTTATGCTTTCTGGTGTTTAACTCCTCAGAGGCTGCACATTCAAGTTTTATGTAGCCTTTCTGACTTATGAAGTAAGATTTGTTTGAAAACAAAATAGAAAGCACAGAAAGGAAAAAAAAAACCCCACCATCAAAAGTCTTACACTGACTTCAGACAGATACTACATATCTCAAGAGTCACTTAAAAGCTGCAAAGGTTGACAACACCACAGGGGAATGAAATCCAGGTAGCCACCAGCCGTTACAACCCTGCCAGGCCCTCTTGAATCACAGCAACAAAAGTAACATCTTACCTGAAGACTTCACACAGTTAAGACAGCTGCTTTCCTAGAGCACTTACTTTGGGCTTCGAAGTGATAGTAAGGCCTTAGGACACTTGCCTTTTGCACCCAGCTGAGAGCTGCTTTGTCCAGATAGCAATTAATACAGCCTCTTCAGGGTGGGAACAGGTCCACTTCTTCCAAGTGGAAGCAGGTTAACCCTCTCCCAGCTCCCATCTGGGCTATGCATGCTATGCTGCAAAGGCAAGGGCATGGATTTGCAAAATATCAGGTATGTGAAGGATCAAGAGATGGAAAGAAAGAGGAAAATGAACTGGGGTAGTATCCAAGGTGGAACCCAGTCCCTGTGGTGTATGCCTGAGTAGCACAAAAGAGAAAGAAAAGCAAGCTGTAAAAGAAGAATGTGAGTAGACCCAGAGCCCCAACTGCTCTTGGGTATTTGAGGAACTTAGATTTAACAGGAGTAATAAGATATCCGTCCCTGCTGCCATTCAGGGGAAGAGCTTACAGTCTTGCAATACCCATTTACACCTCATATATTTACCTCTATCAGGAAGTGTTTGCTCCTTACCACCTCCCTGGTGGCTTCTCCATGGGAGTCATGGCCCCTGGAGGGGGGACTCAAGGATTCCAAATGGCCTGGAGGCAAATTACTGCCAGTAGGCATGATCAACATCTGGTAGTGCTATGTAAGGTGCACAACTACTCCAGAGATCTTGGGATCTCAGAGGTTCAAGAGGACTGTGGTTTGGGCAGAAAATATCCAAGGTTAGTGTTAAACACACATAAGAAATCATGAGAACCAGAGTCAACAGCTGACTGTGCAGCTGCAGTGCTCCAAGCTTACTGATTCTCCAAAGAGTATATGTGAGATGTTTTTTCTTAAAACGCCCACAGAAGACTGAGCCTAAAGTCCTGCAACTTCACACCACTCTCTTTTTTCCCCTGTTTCCCCTTTACTTTTCTCTGTGTTTTTATCCTGATAATTAACCAGCAAGGCATTTCATCTATATACAGGCTTCTATTGCTCAGGTCTTTGTCTGTCCTTGTTCCTTTCCACCCCTGTTTGTTTTCTTCATGTGTAAGTAGGAATTGGAGTGGTGCATCTGCTGTTCAAATAAAAGCAGAGAACAGTGTAGTTCATTTAGGGAAGTGTTGAGATTAGAAATGGCTGAAATTTGGGGTGTCCATTTTTTTGAAGATTCCATTTGGAAACTGGTGAGGGGTCTGGAGCACAAGTCTTATGAGGAGCGGCTGAGGGAACTGGGGTTGTTTAGCCTGGAGAAGAAGAGGTTGAGGGGAGACCTTATCGCTGTCTACAACTCCCTGAAAGGAGGCTGTAGTGAGGTGGGTGTCAGTCTCTTCTCCCAAGTAACAAGCAAATAGGACAAGAGAAAATGGCCTCAAGTTGTGCCGGGAGAGGTTTGGATTTGACATTAGGAAAAATTTCTTCACTGCAAAGGTTATCAAGCACTGGAACGGGCTGCCCGGGGAAGTGGTTGAATCCCCATTCCTGGAGGTATTTAAAAGACGGGTAGATATGGTGCTTAGGGACATGGCTTAGTAGTGGATTTGGCAGTGTTAGGCTTATGGTTGGACTCAATGATCTTAAGGGTATTTTCCAACCTATATGATTCTATGATTTCAAAATATGTTGTTACTTTTATCTGGAAGTAGGCCTTTTTTTCCCAGCTGTTCTTGTAGAGATGAAATTCAGGAGGAAGTGCCAATATATAATACTTCTGAAACCAAGCGTGCTCCTTAGAATGAATACTGGCTGTTGCTGAATCAGCTGAGAGCCTTGTGCATTTCCACGCTGCAGCTGACGATTTCTGTGATTCCAGGGCTTCTCTGCAGAGCCAACTGCCTTGGTGCAGGTGCTCC
>NW_009260345.1:547638-582661 GCF_000687185.1 Egretta garzetta | reverse complement strand
GCAAAACAAAGAGCTGGGTGGAAAACCTGATGGCCCCTCTCCGAGGCTCTGCTTGTATGGCATGGCTGCACTAGAGATGTGGGATATGGAGGCATGGCCCTCTAGCAGCCTGCCAGAAAACCCAGGTAAAGCCATATAATTTGAAGAATCTTTGTCAAACCCAAGATGTTTTCACCAGATAGTTTAAATTTGATGAATGAGTATTTTCCTGCAAAACTAAAATTTTATCAGAAAATTCCTGATGGGTCTAGCTGGCAGCAGAGTGACAAAATGTAGGAGATGGAGTATTTGTGTGAGCCTGCTTGAACATAAACTCAAATATTATCCCACTACTTGCTTCAGAAAAAAGACAACACAAGTAATTTATGCACACACAAGTCAGATAGGTACTTGCCCCCTGAGAAGTTTAAATTAGAAACAACATGGTGAGAAACAGCAATAACCAGGCTGACAGGAGAGAAGGGATGTGAGCTGGGTAGTTACAGAAATGGAAGACCAGGAGATGAATTTGATGCATCACACAAATATGTCCTCTCTTTTCCATCAAGGTTCCATGTCACAGGCAGGGACCGAGGGCATGAGCAGAGGTCAGTGAGGTAAAGCTATATGCTTTCGTCTTCCCCCTGCTGTGTTGCTCCTGCCAATCCTGTTAATTCTAAGGAAAGATTCCTTTTGAGAATGCATTGGAAACCAAGGAAGCGGAAGAACTAAGCAGTTTGTTATATTAAGCTAGCTGGGAGGCCGGAAGGAGGTGGCTGGGAACATCAACATTGTTGTCTATAATTTAGCTATCTTTGTGGCCATGTCTGTCAGATTTTGAGAAAGACAAAGGTGATAAGCTTCAAATTTCAGTGTGATGAAAAGTGTGGCAGGGCCTTTGGAAGAATCTGAGACCCCATGGCAGGCCAGGAGACTTAGCTTTACTGCTTATGTCTGGGTTACAAGCTGTAAAAATACTTTTAAAAGGAGATAACCCCATTTTAGCCCTGGGTCTCCACAGTAGCATTGAGAACAGAGCTCTAAGTGCTGTTCCACTGACTTGGAGACAGGGTGATTTTATGCCATCTGAGGATTCAGCCTGCTTTATCTCCCCTGCTTTTCTTCTCCTCTTTTCATTTTCTTTTCCATTCCCCATGTACTTTCCCCCCTTGACACTGTATCTCTTTTTAGTGACTCCTTTTCATTGATGAAGGTCAGTGGGTTCAGAATTGGCTGTTGATTTGTGCTGCCAATGACACCTCAAGGGCCTCCTTGGCAGTATCTTAAAAGGATCTCATTTTCAGAGGTGCTGAGCAGCTCTTACTGGGCTCCAGTGCTGTGATAAATGCCAAACACCCCTGAAAACCAGGCTCCTTACAAATGTTTCCAGGCAAGAGACCCAAGAACAAGTCAGTCAAGATTAGTGAGCAGTTTTGGAAGTTTGATTTAGGATTTCTTCCTTTGGATTAATTCTTTTGCCTTTCTTATCTAAGAAATGCATTTTTAGCCTTTTGTTTTCCCATTTTTGCTCAGGTTTGTGACTTCTTATGGTTTTGCTTTTCTTTGCTGTGATCTCTTCCTCTCATCGTGATCTCAGCCTCCCTAGTTATGCTTGCTCTGTCAATTTTCCACTACTATTTCTGGTGATGCCCAGTGCTGATGTGCTGAGGCCACTTCTGTGCTCTAGAGAGGTTTCAGGAGAAATGTCTGCAGAGTTAATTTAGCCACCGTCAACAAAAATCAACTTCTTTGCATTAAAATGCATAGGAAACATACCTAAGGAAAAACATCTAAAGAGATGTTTCTGTCCCAAAAGAAATAAAAGCTAGAGACAGGCAAAGCTGGTTTTCATGAGATGTATGAGATTATGAGACAGATACTGATAGAAGGAAAACTTTATTTGGGTGCTTTTGCCCCATTGTCTACAGCTTGACATCAGTAGCAGGACAGG
Source organism: Egretta garzetta (assembly GCF_000687185.1). NCBI lineage: Eukaryota > Metazoa > Chordata > Aves > Pelecaniformes > Ardeidae > Egretta > Egretta garzetta. The sequence continues at coordinate 580,731 of NW_009260345.1, read as the reverse complement.
TAAGGTAGGGGAATAGAATTTTCAGCCCCTTCTCCCCTACTCCCCACCACCTCAGAGTGCAAAACATTCATGTAATTATCAGATTTCTCTTTCAGCATCACCTGGAGTCACTGTCCCCTTGGAACAGCCCTGGGAAAGGCATCCCCCCTTGACTTTTCTGCTGAGCGAGCTGAACACTGACCTGCTATGATTTGTTTTTTCTTACAGGAATGAAACTGTTTTACACCAGTTCTGTTGCCCAGCAGCTGATGCAGAGCAGAAGCCTTCATCTCCGGACTCCTCACCAAGGTGGGAAATTGCTGCCAGCAAGACCTTTTCTTTTCCATCCCCTACTTCCTTATCATCCATCACTAATCTTCCTGCCCCAGACAAAACTCACATATTATACACACCCATCCTCCTCCACCCTCCCTTATGTCCCATGTCCTCAGCACTGCTGTCCCTCTCTTTTCCCTCCCAGAGATTACTGTTCGTACTGTTGTGTAATTGCTCACAAACCCCTTCTGGCCTCCACTCACACACACCGATGCACCCCTAGAAACATACTTTCAACCTGTGCTCAAACATCTACTTCCATCAACCCACATCCATGCTTGTACCTTTTCTTACCCTTCTTCATCACTTTCACACCGACATACATGTGCTTCACTCTTCTCCTTCAAATTAATTATCCCACACTATAAGGTGCCTGGACACACACCAATATAGACCCATAACCTTTCAGCTACAGCAGAAGTCGCCAAACAAACTCAGGGTTCTGTCTCACACCCTGAGAGAGGGTGAGGGACACAGTTTTACATGTGTTGAAATGGCCTGAGCTTGCCAATGAAGGACAGTTATAGACGGGTACTATTAACTATTAAAACTTGTATCCAGTGCAGCCAGGTGTGGGTACACCAGCAATTGTCATAGCTTGCTCTCTTCAGTGAATGACATCAGTGCCAAGACCAAGGGGTCCAAGGAGCTTCAAAAATGCTTGAGATGCACATACTGCATATAGCTTCCTGCTTGGCCTTGTCCCTCTGTTCTTGCTCTCTTCTCTCTCACAAATTCTTACCTCTCCATCTCACAGACCTACTCCTTTTTTTCATGCCTCATCACCCTTCTGTCAACAGCAAATATATTTCTCTTTAAAGATTTCCCTCATCACACTGCTAGGCTTTTACATCTGACCTTTGGCATCTGTATAAGAAGCCTGGGTTACTAGGGAGGGCTCTGGACAGAATTGGGCAGCTGAATTGCAGTAGTGAGGCTACAGTATTTTTTAAATAATATTTCTCCTGTTTGTTCTGTTCACTGGAGCAGACTGTGGTTTCTGATTACCTTCCAAGGAAAAGCGTGAGTGCTGGACAACTGTGAAGAGAACAGGGGTTCTCTGAGCACGCGTGTGTGTGTATGTTCAAAAGTAGGGATCAGCCACACCTGGAGACAGGATAAAGAAGCAGGACCCCTCCTGCCCATTTGTGTATGAAGATGGAAGGAATAACCCCCATGATGTCTGTGCTGGGGGATTTTAAGCACTGGTAAAGTTTGCATGACAGCCCTGTGGGACATCTGCAGCTGTACCTCCGTGGGGACATACTGGCAAGGAAGAGGAGCAGACAGCAGAGGTTTCTGTGGTAGGGACAGCCACTTCTCCCTTGCATTTCTGGAGGGAGAGTTTCGGTTACGTGCTCTATTTTGTCTGAACCGAGGCTCAATTTTGCAATAGTGTTCTATCTTCATACCCTGGTCCTTGACCCTGCCCCATTCTTGTCCCAGCCTCCATCTTATTTCTGATCAGTTCCCTTAGTTCCTAGCATTTTCTTATCCTACAGGGCTGTCACTCCTACAGCGTCTTAAGCTCTAGGGTCATTTTTGCTATGCTCATGCTTCAGGCCTTCCTTTTGTCCCAGTGACTCCCAAAGGCCCTACCCATCCCTTGACCCTTGATCCTGCCCACCTTGAGCTGGGAAACGCCAAATTTCTCACATGGGGTTTGGCAGGTAAGTTGAAGAGGAAGCAATCATTTGTTTCAGTAATTTAACAACTTTGGCAAGTTGCATCCAAAGATAAGTGTGAGCCAGGAAAGTCAGAAGTGGGGATGAATGATAACGACCCCTACAGCATGTTGCATCTCAGCTTCCAGTTAATGGGCTTCTTATACTAATCTATGACTGACCATTTTATGTCTTTTGTAGCTTGTCCCACTCTGCAGACCTCCTGCTTTCCTTATTTTTTTCCCAAGGCCTTCTCTTGTCCTCTCCATTTCTAATGCCTCCCCGACCCCAATAGCAGTCCTGTGTATGACACAATATTCTATGTAGAGATAAGAGGTGGTTGAAGCCACCATGGCTATTTGAAGGTGAGAAACATGCACACAGAATATTTTATTTTTGAAACAGAGAAACTTTTATATGCAATCTCTCTACATGACTCTCAGGCGAGAAGAGCATCCCTGCTTCTCACACTGCGACAGAAGAAAGGCAGAGCACATGCAGGACTATTAAATTCACTATTAAATATTAAAGTCATCTTTATGCTGTCCAGAAAACACCTCCTTAGCCTCTGCCAGGGGCTTCCTTCATATCTGAAGTTACATGCACAGTGCAGTGAGGAGGGCAAAAAATGGCAGAGAGGGAAAAACACAGGGTCACCGTGGAGCTGATGTCCATAGCTGATAGCTGTGCTGCTCTGTAATGGCTCAATATGCTTCTGGGAGAAGCTCATCAGATCATTTACATAGCCTGTCACCCTGCTCAAATCATGAACAGGCTCCCCATTGAACCAAGGCAGAACAAAAGTCAATCAAGACTGAAGTATGTGGGTCAGACAGCCTGAATAGGCAATCAGTTGCTGGGTGAGCCAGGCATATCCCTAAATAAGCTCATCAGGGCTCCTGATCGGAGAGCCTGGGATACAGGAGCTCCCTGTGCAGCTCTCCTGAGCCCCACAGAATGGACAGCCAGTCACACGTGGTGCTGTGGTGAATTTGATAAACCAGCTCGGGTTTATTCTTTCTTTTCCCCCTCCATGATCAGGCATTTCCCTAAATGAGATAAATCCTGTCAGAACTGATGCCACTAATAACCATCAGCCGTCTAGTTTTAATTAGAGTTTGCTTCATTAATGCCCCAACTCCTCTCTGTGCAGCAGATTAAATAATGTACTTGCAGCTCATTTTCACAAACCCCCAAACTGCAGGGCTGAGCTGCAATCCTTTAATTAAACAGCCCGTCTGATCCCTACCGCTGCCTCGGCTCATCAGTCTAAGCCGATTAAAGAGAATAGGGACTAATAAAGAGCATAAACAGGGAAGTGACTCTTGTCACTTCAAGGGACTTGGAGATGCCAGTGGTGATCAGGTGCTTTCTCCTCCTCTACCAAGAACCTTACCTCAGCCCACATCTCTCCATTCTGGGACCTGCAATAATGGTCCTGCTTTCAGAAGGAACCCAGTCTTATCTTGTCCTTTGGGAGACTGAGGGAACATGGGCAGCAGGAGGGTAACACAGCAGGGAAGGTGAAGAGAAAGAGAGGCATCAGGGCAATAAGAAGAGTGACTGCCTGACTGCAGGAGAGACCAGCAAGAGCAGCCATACAGCTCAAGTGTGGGGCAGAAGGAGAAGGAAACACAGGGCATAACAGTAGGAGGTTGGCTGTCAGGAATAGTCTGGGACAAAAGTTTGTCTCTGCCTGTGGTTTGTAGTGGTCATTATTGTTCTTAGGTGGTCTTCCCTAATGTTTGCCCTGCAAGATTTCTGACTCTTTGCTACCCGTACAGTTACAAATGTGTGTCTAACCGCTCAACAAAAACCAACTCAATGAGGTGGTTGTGATCATTCCCACTTGTATTGTTCTGCTTTGCTTCAGTGACTGCCACAAGCAATGCTAGCCCCCTTCTCTCCTGCAGCATGTGAATTCCTTGTGGAGGGGTTACAGCTCCATGAGTTTAGCAATGAGAATTTCCCCCCTGGCTGCTTAGCGGGGTTGCATCAGCAATCAGCAAGACTGGTGCTGTAGGTCATGAATATTAGGAGAGAGATTTGATCCCAGAATCTGCCCCCAAGAAGCTCAGAGCTAAAGTACAGTACGAAGTGATGGCAGCAGCAAGTAGATTCCTGTTGCTGAACTGTTAGGGCTTCCCCATTTCAAAGTACAGTGTAAATCCTGGATGTGGACCACCATTGTCTCCATTGGACTTGTACACCACTGGCTTTATGACCATATCCCATCTTGCAGGTTGGGCTTCCACTGGGGATGCCAAAGATCAGGTTGAGGGGAATGAGGAGACTCCATGGATGGCAGTAGGAGGTAACCCTGCTCTTTTACTGAGGTGCTGATTAGACTCTGATTTAGCCAAACCCTATAATTTCATAAAGCAACTGCTCTTTTTCTTGCTGGCTTCTGCCTGTTAGCGGCAGGGTTTCATTCTAGGGATTTGAATAGCCTAGTAATTGCATTTTCCACTTCTCCCAGTCTCACACAGTGGGGACTGGCATCCCAGAACAATGACCTTAAAATGTGTCCAGCAGCAGCCCAGCTCTAACAGGATTACATAGCATTTTCCTTTGTGTGAGGTAATAGGGCTGAGATGAGAAAGATTTGTTTCTATTAGAGTAATGAGAGGAAATGATGGAGTCACAATTGGAGGGAAGAGTATATTCATTCAGTTGCCTTTCATAGGCTTTTTGGAGCCTGCCTCTGGCTCGTCTGTGGTGCTGAATAGGAAATCAGCAGAAAATCACCTCTGCTTCAGTGATGGGAAAAGTTCTACATAAAACTTCAAGCGCCTGGGGCAGGTCCACTTTGGCAATGGACATGGGGATAGCACTGGAGGGCTGAAGGATCATGTCACAAAGGAGACTGGAAGGGATGCAGGTACATTTGAGTGAGGGGCAGGATCAGATGCCAGGCAGCCCTTTGGGAAGGGAGGATGCTCTACTTGCATTTCTGGGAGGGATAAGGTCCTTCCTATTTGGAAGAAGTGCAGATAAGGCCTGATCTGCTTTTAAGGCAAAGGAGATAAAGACGCCTCCCAGGAAGAGGAGAGGTCGGGGATCTGAACAGTCTTCTGGAAAGGCTTGAATGTGTACTGAGCAGAAGGGCTAGGGTCTGAAATATCTATGGAAACATCTACAGAAAAGTTGGGCAAGCTCTGATCATATTTTCCCATAATATTTCCTCGCTTTCCAGTAGGGAGACTGCTGCTAAGATCAGGGTTGAAATATGATTAGTGCAACTGGCAAGTGTTTACTTCATGATTATGGACCAATTAAATTGTAACTCAATATAGTTTAGACTTCAAACAGCTGTGTACTCATTTCTAAAGTGCCTGCTGGATTAGTCACTGTCACAGATTGGTTACTGCCTGGCATCACAGCACCAATTAGTGGTAAGGAGATGTGTAAGCCATTGGCTACATCTCCAAGCCAGCCTTCCTTGCAGTTCTGGTGAAATTCCCTCTTGCCCCAGTTCTGCCTTACTGAAGTACTCAAATGAAAATAAGTGTTCTTGCTGGAAGAGGTCCATTGTGCTTGTTGCTCCATTTTTGCATGTGGGAGGGTGAAAAGTGGATGGATGGATTTTGGACAGTTCTTTGAAATCAAACCTTCAAATGTCTTTCTTCCCAGCTCTCTGAGCTGCATAAGGGTATGCTACACCCTAAGCAGCACATGGTTAAAAGCCAAAATCTGATTTCATTTACTTCTGGAGGTCTGCTGTCTCTGACTCTTCGTGTCTCTTTACCTGAACTCTCTATTTCCATTGAACATGCATTTCTTCTTTGTCCTATGAAGTCATGCTGGAAGGCATTAGCACAAAAGAGCCATGACTATTATCCACTGCACAATCGCAGCATCATGTCCCTCTTTGGCTCCCTGCTGCTGTAGTCCAGGAGCATCTCTCTTCCCATTACAGCTGTCACTTTGCCCTTGGGTCACTCTAGATCCTCTACAGTTAGATCCTCCTGAGAAATCCACAAGATTTGTTTGGACTGTGAATGCAATACCCCTTAAGGCTGAGGACCATGAAGTTGATGAGAACTGAACTACTCTCCGAGTTGATTCTCCTTTTAGATACCACTGAAGCATTTTGATAAAAAACAGGTGGGGAATGATGATTTTCCACCTGTGTCCATCACTCTTTAAGCATTAGAGAAAAACAACTGAGCTACCCAATGTTTTGTCTGAATTTGTAAAAGATTGACCTTGCCTGACAGAAAAAATGCAAAACCAGTTTGTGAAATGGGAAATTAGCCTTTCTGGTTTAGGATTGCTGGCAGGATATTGGATATATAATCTGGAGGTCAGTGCTTCCTCTCAGCTCAGAGGTATGCAGTAGCTCTGGCCCAGGTATGAAACATGATAATGATTCTAGTCTGTATCAAAACAGATCTATAACCTACTGCACAAACCAGCGTAACAACTCTGACTAATCCACCCCCAGCTAGCTGTGTTGAGTGAAAGTTCCTACAATTAGTGGACCATGGAGGCTGAATTCTCCTCTGATTCTTAACAGAGAACACTTCAGGTCAGGCTTACAGCACCTAGACATGCCAGTGCAAAGCAAGCCTCTACGTCCATGGTCTGTGCCTTGTGTGCTCTGAGGACAAATGACTTCTTATACAAAGCTCTTTAATCTGACTTCTTTCATTTGTGCTGAAGTCCTCCATGGCACTGTTTTTGAAAACACACAGGAGAAGTTTGAGCAACATTTCTGCTTTGTTAGCACATCCTGTTTGTGCTTCTTTTCTCATTTCTTTTTCTTATTGAGGTCACAGGCATGAAGAGAGGATTTTTTCTGCTTCTTAACAGCTCATCTACTTCTTACTCTTTCCTCCCTGTAGATTTAATAATCCTGTTCAAGATATTATCATTGGAGGTTGTGGGGATGCTGCAAACAGGCAGGCATGGGTCAGCAAAGTTCACATAAATATTCCCCAGGCTCACAGTTGTCAGAGTTTTGATTTTAGTCTGACACAGAGATGTGGGCGAGGAGTAATGTCTTGACCCAGATTTGAACTATTCCTAAACTTGAGAGTGACTAGATTCCTCGCTTTTATGGGTGTTTTGTACAGTCAGGTCTAGCAGCTTTCATTGCTTTGCAGGAGCCTAGGTCCACAACCACAAAAGTGGTATTTAGTGCATATAGATTTGGGGGAAATAGGGAAACAAAATTATAAGCAGAAAATGTTTTAGAGAACATCCTTAACATAGTTGCCAACGACCTTGGGAATCTCTTGCAGGAAGGTATAATTGGCAATTCTTCTGGTGCTATGACCTGGGAGTAATGGCTCTTTCTGGAAGCATCCAAAGAAACAGGACATGAGTTTCAGGTGCAGCATCTCAGTCCTGTAAGGGAGATCCACCAGGACATTTTGACACAGGCATTTCTCCGCTCCTGCTCTCTAACAGCTGGTGCAGCCACTTTCAGGCAGGTTTGGAGAATATGAGGGTGGGGAAGTAAAGTGAGGCTCTTCAACAGGAAAAAAAATCTCTGGCGGAAACTGGAGTCTCCCTGTCATATTTGATGCTTTGTTTACCTCTATCAACATGTTTCTTCAGGAAGAAGGAAGATGGCAGGAGAGAGGGGCCAAAGAAAACCCATCTGAAGTATCCTCTTTTGAAACTGCAAAGATACCCATCAGACGCATGTTTTCTGAGAGCCTGAAGCTGTATCCAGCCATTGACTGGCCACGTGTTCTTCCAGTCTTTCCTTTTCCCCTGTTACTTCTGTTGCTTACATGGGTCCTGCCCTAGAGGAATTTGGAATTGTATTCAGGTACTACCACATGTGAGAGTGGTTGCCATTTCTTGGGCTGCCGCAGCAGTAATGTCAGTGAAAGGAATTGATCATAGCCAACCTTACAATTGTAGAAACCACTTTCAACAGCTATCAAGATCAGTTAGTTGCTTTAATACTATGTCATTCACTCATGGCTTGCAGATGATCCTCATGTTCTCTCTCCTGTATTGCACAGAATTCCCTGCCCATAACATAGCAACTTCTCGGTACCAGTGGAATGCAACATAAACACCTGCTGTATGCTGTGTTTTCTGTGTGATAATGTCACAGAGATGCATGAGAAGAGGCTATGACAGCTTTGGAAGTAGTCCTCTATCTAGCACTGAAAAATGGGCACAGACGGTTGATGAAGTAATAGCAGATGGGCTGTGGTGGAGCTCACACCATTCATTCAAATCCTCTACTGATACCATCTGACCTGATCTGCATCAGTCAGGATGCACCCACACACAAAATTGGGCCATTCTAGATCTTTTGTACACACTAAGGTGTGTTCTGTTGAACTTGACAGGTGATTTCTGTGGACCCTCTGTCCACAAATTGTTCATGGCTTACAAGGCAGAGAGGGGTAAGGCAAAGAGATGGAAAAAAGAGACAATGAGAAAGAAAGGGAGACAGGCTCACCCCAACAAAGATAACAGTGCTACTGTAAGGAAAACGGATGGCAAATATGCTATAGAGAGAAGGAGAATGACAGGAGAGAAGGAGTAGGAAAAGCAGGAAGTTAAACAAATAGTGTAAATGAAAGAAAAAACTGGAGGGAACAAGAACATATGGACAGGAGATAAATGAGCAGGTCCCTTGGCTGGAATATTCCTGTTCATGACAGGATTCTGTGACAGTGACAGCAATGAGGCTGTGTCCTTTTATTACACATTTTCTTGCAGTGTGATGTCAATCCAAAGGCCTTTTGTCTTTTCTGTGCTCTGCAACACCAACTCACTCCTATGCAGGTTCATCTTCTGACCACCCCCATGGGGCAGGCTCTGTGCTCAAATACAGAAAGCTCCCCTTTTGGAAAAACTTGTCTGTGATCCAGAGTTCCTTCTTCTGCATGTGGCCCTGGCAGGCTTTCATATGCTCCAGGAAGAACTGGAGAGTCTGAGATGCTGAAGAGGAGCATGCTGCACAGCTGCTCAGGCCACTCTGTTTGGGCTCTGCAAAGAGCTAGATAGCTGAGGGGGAGGGTGTAAAAAAGTTGGCAGATTTTTGGGACTGTCACCTGGCCTATTCAAAAACTGCAGAAGAGTTGGAGACTACTGCATCTTCTGTGAGGAAACATCATCCTGAAGAAAAGCATCAAGACATAAACAGGAGCTGAGTTCAGTGAGATTTTTCTTTTGAGACTGAGGAACCTAACTCTGGCCACACCATTTAGAAGTATGTTCTAGTAACTTTTAACCATCTCTGGTTGGCACCTTGGTTCTTTCCACATACAGACTGTACCATCATCCCACTGGGAACTGTATTTGCCTAGTGACTGGAGCCATGTGTCACCTTTGTCATGTCACACACTGCTATGTTGCTGCTTTCCTGTAAACAGGTTATGATGCCGTTGTTATTGCCTGTGTATCTGGGCTGCCTGCAATCTCTCATTCCATCTTTTGGAGAAAGAGGGAAGATGGGGATAGCCTGCCCTATGTACACATTGCTGGTACTCTTTTGTACATGTCTTCCAGGGTGACTGGCAAAATATGACAGATGCCTGTAATTTCCCAGAATACATTAATGTGAGAGTGGTAGGTCAAGATGCACAAAAATGGAAGGTGCAGAATTGGACTGTAAAAAATATTGCTGTGCTGTTAGAGCACAATTGGATCTGATAAGCGTATTACAGATTGTCTTAAAATATAGCATATTGGACTAGATCCTCCACTGACTTTGATGCAGTCCACTGGCACAATGCCATTTAGCACCAGCCATAGTGCTGTTCAACAACACAGTAGGATTGGTTATGTCAAGGCAAACTCCTATTTTTCTTAATGATCTTGCCCCAAAAGGTCCGTGTCTGAGCATGAAGTATAGGGATGGCAATAATTTTCATTCCTCATAGGGAAGAAAAGTTTAAGTGGTCCTAGTGGAATTGGAGCTTGTATGACCAAATGTGTAAGCTGCTAAGTCACCCTGTTTTCCAAATGGAAATGAAGAAAGAAGAGGAAATGAGGCCTCAGGGAAGAGAAGTGACATGAAGTGGATCAGAGTGTGAGTGAAGCAGCAGTGACAAAATAGGTTAGAACTTGGAAAAGTAGAGCTTTGTGTCTGCTACACAAGGCTGTGGGGGTGGTCACTGGATTGTGGAAAGGAGGAAGGAATGCTAACCATGCTGTTTCTGTCTTGGTCTTCAGCCGTAGGCCAACCCAAAACCCTAGATCTGAACACACTGGAAAAGTTAAAATGTGGATCATACCTAATTTCCTAAAGCTGGTGTTTGGACTGTCTATATTGAGTTTGAGGCTGTGTTACTTTTTATGTTGAGGAGGACCGGGCCTCCTTCTCCTTGCTTTGACACAAGCAGTGGCCTTCTACTGGGCTGCAGTGATCACAAGAGATGAAATAGCTGAGATACTTGAGAACGGAAAGAAAATTTATCTGGGTTGCACAAAGATCTTCCTGTGAAGCAGCTCACTCACTGCCAGTAATCATCTACCCAGATCCCAACCCAGAGCAGTCCAACCCAGGGTCTGTCCCAACAGGTGGAAAAAGAAGACCACAGAAGCCTTTGCTTAGGTCTATAAATGCCAAGAGTTGTGTTCCTCACCCAGCTCACAAGTAGCTGGAATAGGAGAGCAATGGGCTGAGGAGATATGCAAGCTTTCCTTGCCTTGTAGAGGCTTTGCTGCCTCCCAGCCCTGAATTCATCTCATTTTAGCAGTGAAATTCTATCTTCTGCATGATTGCACCGGCAGGCTTTTGTCAGCGAATTCAGTGATGTTCAAACCTGCCTCAGGGATGAGGAGCCAAGAGATCTGAGTCGAAGTGGCAGAAAGACTGCTGCTGAGAAGCCAAGTTTCTCTTTCCCGGGGTGCTGAGCGGGCAGTTACACTAACGCAGGATGCCATCTGTTTTTTCCTTCTCTAAAAGGTCGTGTTTACCAAACATTGCAGAGGCAAGAGAGGGCTGGGGTTAGAGTAAAAGTAATTAAACCCTGCAGAGCAGGGCCCCCTATGCCTTCAATGTCCACTTGGTGCTTTTCACACCTGAGTGATAAGCACAGGTGCCCTGTTTGACACAGCCACAAGTAAGCCCCTCTGCAGTGACAGGCTGTGTGACCTCCTCCTCCTCTAACCTGCAGAGACAACACAGCAACCAGCCTGGGGCATCAAGCACAGAGGTGTGGCAGGAAGCTGAGAAAGGTGCTGTACGTCCTAAGCTGAGCCCAGTGCTCCTGTGGCTCGTGACATAGGAGGCATGGCTGGGAAGGGAGAGGGAGAGAGGGGTATGCCAGAGAGGTGGCCCAAGTGTCATTCTGAGGTGTCACTATAGGAACTATAAGGAAAAAGCTGTGTGACAACCACACCACCCGGCACAGCCAGCCTTGCACCATAAACACCACTTCTCATTCAGCAAGAGCTGCCTTTGCTGTTCCAAGACACCCTCTGGAGGAGCCTTTCTGTCTCCATGAAAAAGAAGAGACCCTCAAGTGGGTGAAGTTAGTTGTGGAGAACTTGGCCCTCAGACAGGCAGCCAGCTCAGACTGACAGCTGGACAATTGTCTTTGCAACCATGAGGGCATGGGGTGCATCAGAAAAGTTTAGTTCCCGTCGTGCTGTTCTGTAGCAAAAGGCATAACAACACAACAATTACGGAATTACACAGCACATGGGGATCATGTTTAAATACCAAATCGGAAATGGAAGCCCTGACTTTGACATGTTGGACTCTGTGGGACATGAGGCATTTGCCAGTGTTACTAAATTTTCTGTCTGATTAATATACATCTCACTGAAACCACTTTAAGCAATGTTGGAAAGATGTTGCCTGGTTCCGTCTGTGCTAAAGGATGTTAAATTTAATTGATTTCCAATATATTTACCGTACTGTAGTGTCAAATCTATTTTACAGGTGTGTGTGCCAGTCTTTTTATGAAACAAGTAATATATTCTGGTATGGGTAATGAGCTTGGCTAATTATCATTAATTCCTCTTGGGTAAAACTAGTGTGAGAAGATGGCTCGATGCCACTGCTTTGAAAGGTGTTACGTGAATGTAGACAAAATCAGAATCTTGTTCCTATATTTGTCTGTGTTGGGGGAGACTGTCTGAGAAAGCTGCGGCTCGGCTGGCAGGGGATGATTTGCCAAGATCAAGTTCCAAGTTCCCTGCCTCTCTGGCAGGAGAGACTTTTGCCGTCCATCATTTTCAGCATGCTCCCAGAGAGCATTGTCTCCGAGTCACCCTAAAATCTGAACTTAAAGCAAATCAGAAGCAATTCTTTTGCACTCAGACCCCCAGCATGTCAGAAATCTCTGAACTTGAAAAGATCCCATAATATATTACCAAGTCTGTCTCAGCCATTTTCTTTTTTTTCATTGAATTCTGATCAACCCATTCACCATATGTTATGGGTGTCCTCAGGGAACACTGAAATGAAATAAACTGAAAAGGCACTTTGCACCCTGCTAACTCAGCAATTGATGGGTTTTTTTCCCTGAGCAGGGAGAAGAGAAAGGACAGCGGAAATGCTGAAATGTCTTAAGACACAGGGAGCACGGGTTCTGGCAGACTTGGGGTCTGGGCTCCATTCTCTTGGCATTAGCTAGTGACCTCTTTTTCTAATTGTCCATATGGCACTTTAAGGGTTTTATATTCTGACATCTCTGAAGCTTTGAAGTCTCATATGGCTCTCAGGCCATGATAATACTAATCACTTACAGCACTTAGACCAGCATATATACAATAACCATCTGATCCTCATAAGGAGCTCTGTGAAATGGATTCATAAATTTTTGTGGTCCTTCACAACTACTCCATGTAGTCTTTGCCACAGTTACAGGTCACAATCCTGCACACTGACCTTGAATACTATGAAGAAGGCATTTGGTAAGTTATACATGGGCAACAGCAGTGTGGTCTTCTCTTGGAGTGACACAGGAACACAAAGAGGAGGTGAGATCAGCCTCTGTAGTACTTTTGTAACACCTCACACCCATAGCTTCCTCCTATGCAATTAGCTAGATCTTTTTGCATAACCTCTATACCTGCCAACAGGGCATCTGAGCATCCTCTTCTTGACTGGCTGGTTTCTTACACTGCTGTCCAAGTCCAGAAGAACCATTGCTATTTTTGTTACTCTGTTATTGCTCTTATTTATCTGCAATAATTTTTTTTCTTGTAGGAAAGCAGCAAAGAGATGAGTTTTGTGTCTTGACCACATGGGAGCCATGTAGCTATGGAGTGATCAGTGAGAAAGCTCAGTTTTAATTTCTTATAGGACTAGCATTACTGTCCTTGAGAAGAGTAGCTCTCCTGGCCCTAGACCCCTGTTTAGTCACTCAGCTACCCTGTAAACACCGTTCTGAGAGCTCTGAAAATTACTCTCAGACCATGAACTGATTCTGGTATTTGACAGTGAGGCAATGGAATGTAATGTCTGTAGCACCCAACTTCTGTGTTCCTGCCTACAAGTCTAGCTTGAAATTGTCTTGAAGTATTTGGGGGGAAGGGGCTACATGTTCTTTCTCAAGTCATCAGGTATGGGAATGTTTAAGCCTCACAGTCAAGATCCCACCAATGACCATGGTTCAGCTCCATAGCTAGCAGTTAGAAGCACAGGTCCTTGCCAGGCTGGGAACACCTGCTTCCAGCAGCAAGGAGGTAGTGAGGCGCATGCAAGGAAGTGCACCATCCTGATGCTGTAGGAACTAAAAAGCAGCCAAATCTCTCCCAGGACAGAGTATGATACAACAGCTCTGTACAGATATGAGGGGCTGATAGTACTAGGAAGGAGCAGGTGGGCTTCTCTGGTTTGATAATTTAGTATCACTGATTTGGTCTTTAGGTTTCCAAAATACCAGGAAAGGAGAAGAAATGAAGTAATAAAAAACTCTCTACATAGCACCATTTTTCCTCTATCATGTCCCTACATCCTTCCCTCAGTGTACTCCTTATAGAAAATCTTCCTGAGAAATCTGCACATGGAAGCTAAATATCAGAAGTCCCACTTACCCATACCCAGCTGAATTGTCTCAGTGAGAGCTTTTTCACCATCCTTCTTTCTTGAAACAAACACTAGGATTCAGCCCAGAACCCAGATATCCCTGTTTTGAAATGCTAGATTAGCTATAGTATTTCATATAAGCCCTGAGTCAGATTGTCTGTAGTCACCATCTTTGTTAAGAAAACTGTCTTTTGTCTGCAGCAGGCATATACAAGTCAGCAGCGCAAAAGTAGCAGGAGATACCTGAAACACGGGAGATGTTTTCTACAGCAGATGACATCTATTTGTAATAATGACTAAGCTAGTTGCTGTGGGTCATAAACTTCATGTATGAACATCTCAGAAGAACAGAACAGCTGATTCTGTAGTCTTCCCTTTTTACCTGATTGCAAGTGATTTACATTAATATTACAACTTTCAATCAAACAGAATTCAAAGACGTTGCAAACCCTCCCTACCTGATTGCATGACTAGCAGTAAATTGCTTCATTTATCATGCAAGAGTAGCTGTAAAATCTTTGAAAGATGGCGGTATATGACACTTCAGGACAGCAAGTAAAGAACACTGATTACAGTTGAAACTGCAGGGGTGATGCTGGGATACAGAACTAAATTAACCTAGTTGGAGTTTGGCCAGGACATTGGGATTCACACCTTAGACTCTGCATGGGACTTTTAATTATTAACAGTCATTAGAAAAATTTGCTCATCCAAGAAACAGAACGTGCAATAGCTCCATTCCCTTCCTTAATCCCACAGCCAGGGAGGTTGATTGCTCACTGGCTAAGTGAAAGCAAGTGGATCCCTGTAATTTCTTTGATAACATTTTTTCCTGGAGATCTTCCATGCTGTAGTGTCTATCCTTGCCCTACTTATCTTTCTTACTGTTGGGTTTTTTTGTTCCTATGATTACAATAGCCTCCACAAAAACCGTGCTCTACCAATGCAAATCAGCTGTGTCACTCAGGACAGAGGGAAAAAAATCAGGATCACTAAGGTTTTAGCCTATATTTTAATGTAGCGTCAGTTTTGATCTTTAGCAGTGTGTTTTGTCTCTCATATGGGGGCTTCATCCATCGCTGCTACTGAACAACAGAGAAGAGGCCTCCCCACAACACTTCCTCAGAAACAGGTTCAAAATGGGAGTAAACCTGGGAGGAATACAGGGTGGTAAGTGGAACCGTAGGCTGCTAAGCAAACTCTGTCTTTACCCCTTTTTTCCATTGCTTATAAAGTCACTGAAGTTTACCAGCTGAAGCTGAAATTTCCCAGGTTTGGTCTCTTGCCCAAAGGTGAAGTAGGTTTTTCTTTTTTTTTTTTGGAGATTTTTTTTTCACCACTAAGTAAAAGTGGTTCAGCCATTTTTTTTTTTTTTCACAGAATAACGTGTAGAAACTATTCCTACTTCAGCAAGAGTATTTGTTATTGCTTTCTGAACAGCACAACAGCCAAACCAGCAGGGGGTTAAAAAGTTTATATTTAGCATAAAAAAATCTAGTTGAAAAATGCCTTTGAGTGCTTCAGTGGAATCTGATTTTGATTTGACCGAGTTTTGACCCTCAGAAAATTCCACGCATAAGCACAATACTGTCTGTATGGGTGTATTCACTGGGCTCAGAGCATGCATGGAGGAGGAAGGCAAGGTTATACGTGTACGTGCGCTTAGCTTATGTCCTTCTAGCACAGTGTCTTTAGGGGCTTCAGTTATGCTCTGTGAGCGGGAGCACTGAGCTTGGTGGTGCTTCTCAGACATCTGTGACTGAATGTGTGCTCTTAGTGCTTGCTGTCTTGGGGCCCTCCTGTGTCTTGAGGAATATCCTAAATGCCTAATGAGGTTAAAGGGGGCTTCTGAGCATTTTGGGTTGGTCCAATGCCCTCTGCCTCATTGTCCAGGGTAAGAATCAGGTCCAGTGAGAGTACCTAGGGTCAGACACAGCCCAGTGATCAATGGGTAGGTCCATGGTGATGAGGCAGATCCAAGGTCAAGCTGGGGAGTCAGTCTGCAGGTCAGAGTCCAGATCAAGTGGGTCCATGGCCATGGAAAGGGGAAGACTGTGGTGGAGCTGGAGACCAGCGCTCTTACAGTGTTGCTGGGGCAGGGACTGATGGCCCTGGGCTGGGTTGAAAAGGGGGAGCTGTGCAGGGGATATTTGTGGGGGCCCCAGAAGAGGAAGGTCTTTCCAGACAGCCTGGGGAATCTTCATGTCTGGAGGTATTCAAGAGTTGACTGGAGAAGGCCCAGCTCAACCTTATCTGTCTTTGAAAATGGCCCTGCTTTGAGCAGGGAGTAGGAATAGAGACCTCCAGCCTTCCCTACCCTAGGTTATTTTGTGATTCTCCAAAGCCTGCTGTTTTTTCTTCTAGATTAGCAGTGCATGCAGGATATCCTGTCACTGTGAATGTCTTAATTACACTCTAAACCGTGTGCCACAGAAAACCACATAAGTAGCATACACTAGAGGTGTTGTACAGCCTTACAGAGCAATGGGCCCGAATGCTGCAAACTCTTACACACATGCTTCACGAGCTGTCAGTGGAGGCCCTCAGAAAAATCGAGTTAAGCATATGTGCAAGTGTTTAGAGGACCATCACATCAGGGAATATTTGCTGGCATTTAGAGTCCATTCATGCTCCAAGGGAAGTCGACTAGCTCTCAAGTCTACTGCCTCGGGCCCTGATCTGCCCTAAAGAAAGTCTGCATAGCACACTGTGTACTGTGGCCTTGACTCAGCAGAGCAATTTGGGATATGTGGCTTGCTGAATCAGAGCTTCTGTGTCTAGCTAAAATTGCTTTGTGGGGCACAGTTCGGTTCCCACTGAAATACTTGTGAGGCTTTTGGCACACACTTCAATGAAAACATGATCAAATCTACGTTCACCTAGTCTTCCCTTCAGCTGAGGGTAAAATTTACTGCTCTGCTGGTTAAAGTGAGAATGGATAGAACAGAAGCTGCCAGTGAGAGCTGTAAGCTGTAATGTTTCCTGCAATGTGGATGGACATAGAACAGAAGGAGTTAAAAAATGGGTACATACTTTACATGTACATCTTCAGGTGTAGAAAAAAGAATGTTCAGTTGTATAGTATGAGGAATAGAACAAGGAAAGCTTTTATAAGGTGTACAATCTAAAAGGGCAGGTTTATGCCTCATTTCAATGGTGGCAATTCCTGATTGATGAGTATGCAGATATGTTGTTTTAATATGCTTTGACAAAGTTGGTTATACAGCATTTATGTAAGAGACTGGTTTCTTCTGTGAATTTGTTTTTTAAGCCTAACTGGTGACTACATGCATGTGTATAAAAGAAGAAACTTTCTGCCTTTAAATCCTTTGTCTGTCTTAATTCTGAAGTTGTGGTACTGTCTTTGGCTCATCAGATTTGGAGCCCTTTTAGAAACTGTGGGAATATTTCTAAATTTGTTAAATCTGCTGAACAGAAGAGCTGCCATTGGAGAGAATAAACTTCCTTTTAAAGTACTAGTAAGTATGCAAAAGTGCTCCGAGGCTTAGGAGGCAAAGTCTATTTACAGTTAGAAGACTTGGGCTCTTAAGTGCTTACAGAACTTTTGAAAATAAGACTTAAATGCTTCTAAGTAATTTGGGCACTACATAAAATCGTATCTAATTTCCCTGATTTTGCTCTGGCATCAACACCAATCATAAAATGATTTGTTATCTAGATGACAGCAGAACTGGTCGTATGTGGAGCAAATCCAAGAGAAAGAAATATGATTCAGAAGTGAATTAAATAATTTAATGGTGTTTAAATATGGGAGGCAGTACACATCCTTGGTTTCAATGGAATTAAATGCATTGGTTCTTTAGTAATTATTTCCAAACTAGATGTTGCTCTCAGCTAAATACTCATCCCCTGGAAACCAGTGGAGCTGTTATCTGATGTAGACTGTGCAGCAGAACCCAGAGTCCATGTGGACTGGCCTGCACACTCTTCAAAATCATAAATTATTTCTCTGTAGCTACTGGGAAGAGACTAATGTAACAACAAATGAACACTCCCATGGTTCAAACAGTCCCCCAGAATACCAAAATCTGGTTTCAAATTGGATGGTTTTAAAAAATATTTGGCAAGAGAGGTTAACGACAGACTTCCTGAGCACATCAATGGATGAGACACACGCTAATCCCATCCTATCTGGAGCAAAATGTCAACTCTCTTAGAGTGCACTGTTGCCAGGCCCTGGTTTCACACGATTACTGCTGTGGCTGACAGGAGAAAAGGGTGTTTTCTTTTCTCCACAAGACCTCAGCGGCACAGCAATCTGTCCTGTGGGTCAGAAAGAAACAGCTTCTTTCTTGGAAGCTCTGCAGCCTGCTATGGCTGTGTTGCAGAACATGCTTTCAAGAGTCAGGGTCTCAGGGCTGGCTGGCTCTGTTGCATCTTTATACTCTCAGCTCTCCAAGAGTTCCTCTGGAAACTCTGCAACATTCAGCTGCCCCTGCACCATTTCGCACGTACCCTTAGAAACTCCAAGGCAAAACTGGATCCTTGGGATCCAGGCTCCATGCCAAATGGGATTCTGGGATGCACAGGGAGATGCTGAGCAGTAGGCAGCAAGGGCACAGGGATGACTGCCAGCTGCTAGCTGCTCCAGGGAACAGGAGAGGTGTCAGTCAGCCATGCCACCCTCCTTGGCCCCTCACCTCTGACTGCAGCACCTCAGGCAGAGGCAGCCAGGCAGCTCCAGGAGTCACAGGACTGGTTCATACAGTGTGTGCAGCGCAGGTGCCTGCTCTTAGGGAGGGAGAGATCAGAGCTTTGGCTGCATCAACCTGAAGTCCTGATCCATCACTGAGATAGACCCCTCACAGCCCAGGCTCCCTAAACATTTAGAATGCAGCTCAGCGAATGAGTATAGCAAACAACGATAAACATAATCATAAATAAAATATAATAAAAACAAATAAAAAAAGCGAAACGTTGCGTTTTGTTCACAGTGACGATCCCAGCGGTTCCACAAGCAAGAAAGCCGGGTGTGAAACGGAGGATCCGAAGGAGGCCGGCAGACAGAGTGGCCAGGAAGGCAGGTCCGACACCCTGACGCTAAAAGCCCAGCATGCGGAGCTCCAAGAAGAGCAGGCAGCGGGGTGTTCCCCTCTGGTGCAGAAGGCGAGCCTCCACCACACGGGCTCCCCAGTGAGAGTGCAGCGCAGCAAAGGGACGGCCTCGTGTTCCCATGCAGCTGCCTCCGATTATGAGCTCTCCCTTGACCTAAAGAATAAACAGGTACAGAGGCTTCCTCCTCAGGCTGTGGGAGAAGGGGACGGGGTGGGTGGGACTGCATTCGCACTGTGGTGGGACATCTTTCAGCAAATACTTGAGACTTTTGTTCACCCTGAGCTGTAGCCCTGCCTGAACAGGCCTGGCCCTTCGGCTACATGGGGCTGGTGGAGGAAGTAGCTTCCCCGCCTTTGACTGCTACGCCCTTTCACTCAAACCTGCTGGGCTCTGCTCCTTGTTGCCTGGGTTCTGTGGTCCAAAACGGACCCAGATACTCAGTTGTGACTGTAGGCTTAGAGATGGGTTGCAGGCAGCCAAGAGCTGCAGCATCCAGAGATACTGCCTAGCTCACAAGTGTACAGTGCCTGTAGGGCTCCCAAGGAACTGACTGTCCCAAAAGACCTCCCTCATGGGAGAGGTCTCCAAGAGCCATCTTTCCCTCTTGGATCATGCTGGGCGGGCCCCTGGTGCACTTCCACATTAGCCTCTTCAAATCATGAGCTTTCAGGGGAAGCGGGGGTTATTCAGTGAGTGTCCTGCACAGTGTCTACCACGATGTTTGTGCAGTGATGGATGCTGAAGAGACAGGCAGGTTTACCAGGCTGAGAGAAAGTGATTCAGTTCTTGAAGTTGCAAGCCTTGCCTCCTGTGCCCGAGGCTACAGCCCAGCTCCTGAGCACAAGTCTACCTATCTAGCTGCATCTCCTGATGGGCTCCCAGCAGGGGCTACTGGGACAGGGGCTAATAGCAGCCGGCCTCCTCACTCAAAGGCAATGAGGTGGAACGTGCTCAGTCCCCCCTGTCCCTCCCTGAATCTGCATCTCTGCAGATTACAACCCAGGAGAGCTGTTGTGCAAAACAAAACCTAAAGAATCATTTCTGACTTTTCCCTGGGTTGGCAGCTCAACCAGAGGCGGTTTGATACGCATACCCTGGGGTATGTGAGATGTGGAGGACAAGCAAGCAATAGTGACAGTGTCCAGATTACGTTCAGTGGGAGAATTCTGTGGGAACCGTGCTATTGCAGACGAAGGGTCTCAGCTAATGAGGTTCCCACAGAAGAAGCTGCTGCTTCTGGGACATCTCTCTGCCACTTCCCTCAAGGCATTGCTGCTGTCCCTAAACATACATGTCAGATCAATGGCCCAATAAATTCCTGAGCAGAATAGAGGTCTTGGCTCTTTAGCTCTGTCTTTCTCAAAATACTGCATACTCAACACAGACAGAATTCTTGCTTCACACCAGGAAAAGAAACAATAGAGACTAATTAACTGGCTTCACAAACTAATGTGACATATCCTCAGGGTGGGCCAGATCTTGGCTGCTATATATGGGCTTAACCTCCTCGATGTCCTAGAGCTGCTCTGATTTGTCCTGGGGAGTGTCTGCCCTGTGTTATTTTAGCTTTAAGGTCATGTTGTCCTATCACTGTTCTTGCAGCAGAGGCCAGACCTGCCCTGGATGCATGTGAGACAGAGAGACATGTTAGCTGCTTGTTCATTAAATTCTGGTGCCTCACAGTACTGACCTTGCAGGGACCAAGCCTATCTCATAAGTTGAAATCACTTTTTCTCACAGCAAAGGGGGCTCACAGTATGTGTGCTGCTCCAGCCTGATGGATGTCCTCAGTGGATTACCAACAGCTCTGGGAGGGGAGATTTTCAGAGAGTGAAGAGTATTAATTCTTTCAATCTTGCGCTCTAGTATGTGTTTTCATAGGTATGCCTATCAGCTTGTCAGGTAGTTCTCTTGAACGGGAATAAGGGTGACAGGACCCTCACAGCACTGTCCCGGTAGTTCCCTAGTGGTAATACATTAATAGAACTTACAGTAAGAAAAACAGGTGGAAGTAGGCATTTTTAGTCTCACAGTGCAGCTGAAGTCACATTTAGCTTTTGGGAGAGGACTGAGTGCTGGTAAGGAAGGAGGGTAGCATACAGCCTCTTCTGCAGGGCTTGGAGGTGCAGGTCATCTAGCAGTCATTGCTCCTCAGCATCATACTAGAGGGTTGGTGAGTGCAGTCATGGCTCTCCTTGCTCTCTACCCTATGGAACAGAGCATGCTGACAGTGCACAGAGCAGAAGTACAATATGCTGGGAGGTTGGAAAGGAAATTCAAGAGCTAAAGTTCCCTTATGTTTAAGCTCTATTGTTATGTTGGAAAAATGGAACGCATGACAGGAGAGAGGAGCATGCTTTCAGTCATACATGCTCTACTGTTGTGGTGAAGGGTGGCAGACGTCCAATGTATGAAGGAAAATGTTCCATTAACACACGGCCCTTATAGCAATATCCTTCCATTGTGAAAGGTTGGTGGGAGGGAGAGGCATTAAGAATGGGTGATAGAGAACATATATGCTCTGTATGTCCTTTTCTTATTTTTTACAATGCATGGATTGACTTGAATGACTCAGCTTCTGTCACTGAGCCTGACTCTCTTCTTGTTAACATGGTGGCATGTTGCCATGCTCAGTGGCAACCTGGGTGGAAAACAAGTGCTAACTGAGAATAAGGTCAGGCCCTTTCACTCCTGGCAGATTTATGAATTTATGCCTATAGGCAACAAAGCCATGGGGTGTGCACCTCAAATGTTTGGCCATATCCAGGCCTGGCACTTCGGCTTGCCTTAGGCTGACCTTGTTAAAGCTCCCTTGATATGCAATTCCTCACGGCAATGGATATTTCCCAGCCATTTCTAATTCAGCCACAAGGCCTGAATTGCTCAGACTGAGTGTTCATATTGAGACCCAGAAATGTATTAAGCTAATTATTCTTTGAAATCCCCCCCCACTCCCCCTCCTGCTTTTCCCCTCCTTTGGCGCCGGCTGTCGGATCATTCCCCAGAGAAGAGCAGCTTTAAGTAGGCAATTACTTGTGATTCATAGGGTTTATTAGGAGTGAGAGAAGGCCAATCATGTCTGGCCTTTCTCGCCTCTCAAATGGGAAGAGAAGGTTTCTCCAGCAAGCCAGACATACATCTCCATTACCTGTGACTGCTGTGGTGCTAATGGATGCCCTTTCCTCCTCTCAGGAGGAAGAAAACAGGCCAACAGCTGTGTGAAATCCTTAATTCCTCTGGAGTGTCAGCTAGCTCGACCTGATAGCAAATGTGAATGTCTCAGACATCAGTAAACAGTAAATGGCTGGGCTACATCAAGGAGAGAGAGGCAGAGACCCACTCCTACCAAGCAATGGTGGGGAGGGAACTTCCCTATGGGGGTGCCACATCTGGCTTTGCCAGTATTCTCAAGCATCCTTTGGACCAGTTCCCAGTCCTTGTTATCCCAGCTGCAAGACACTGTAGGACTCCCCTGGCTTTGGACAGGGTTGTATGGCAGTGGACCACATGCAGAACCCATCCTTGCACGCCTGGTATGAACTGGAGAACAGACCAGGTTGGGAGTCCTCTCACTTTACATCTTATTCTGCGCCTTATTGCCTTAGCCCTTTGGGAGGACTGAGATAATGACTGCAAAAAGCTGGTGATGTTTTATGACAGCTTGTACCGTTCATTTAGACTGTTAGAAGGATCTATCCTCTTAGTACTTATTAAAGTCTGCCTTTATGGGAACTGTCCTTGCATGAGATAAACTGGCCTTTTACTTCAAATCAGCAATGACATCTTGTCTTGGCCTCTAATAAGATCAGAGCATATGAATTTCATGTTTTCAGAATGGCTGTCACCTCCTTGGAAACCTCAGATAATTATAAGGCTCTTGGTTCTGCCTTATTTTGCATCTTACTATTATTCTGTCCCTCAGATAGCTGTGTCTGTCCCTCCCATTTGTTCCTCTTTCCCTCCCAACACAATTAGCTCTGCATTTTGATTAACCAGACTGTTATATTAAGTGCTCATGGTCAGTTGTCAGTAATAACTGTCTGGGTTGGGCCTGTGCAGGTTATTGGCTTAATTTGCATTTATCTACACGAGCCTTCCTCCTGAAGGGAAGAGCCAAGGGATAACTCAGTCTCTTTCCAGGGAGGCCAACTTTGAAGAGATGTGGCAGGAGTGCTGGGTTAAGATGGTCATTTTGGAAAGAAGGACAAAGAACCCCAGCAAAACCTTTCTGCTTGCTACCCAGAATCTCTTCTTGTCCCTGTATTCCTCTTTCCTGCCACATCAAACTCTAGGGATAAGCAGAGACCTTGTTTATCCAAAAAGCCTCCTGACAGGTCTTGTGGTAAATGAACCTGAATCCATGATCATTGTGTGGGTGGTTTTTAGCACCAGTTCTGCAGACCCTTTCTGGGAGGGCAGCAGGGCAAGTATTAGGCTAATATTTTTTAAATTAGGGGTAAGCAGAACTCTGAGCCTCTACAACTGCAGTGGCCAACCCCATTGCTAAAGAAATTGCCAGTATTCCTCAGTGCTGAGCTTTGATGCTTGCTTTGGACAGATGTCAACTCAAGGGCAAGGCAAACAGAAAACAGAAGCCTATCTTATGTTTGAGCACAAGGCAAAGGGTCCCTGCTTCATTTCCAGCGAGGGAAATATGAAAGGATGTGAGTGTCCTTCTCCCTTCCAGAAATGGCAGACTCTCATCCAGTGCAGCAGGATCCCTAGACCCATTGCTGCTTGGGGCGATGGGGTGCCAGTGAGCAAGGCCTTCAGTACTTACTCCAGCAGCCAGGATACCAGTGCAGGGACAGAACGGGTGGGGTCATGTTGTTCCTCTCCTCCTGTTATCTCCCAAGGTCATATCGTCTTCCCCTGCTGCCAGAGGAGTTAGTATTGGAAAGATGCCAGAGGTGATTTACACTTCTCACAGCTGTCATTCCAGGCCTTCACTTGTACCTAGATCACTCACTGATGGTTTTATCTGCAAATTACGTAGTGTTACAGAAAAGGAAAAGAAGAAGGAAGCAGATGACATGACGTGACTCTGCGAGCTGAGGGTCATGCCTCAGTCTCGCTTTGACTACAAAACCAGTTTGCACTTAAACTCAGATCTTCTGTGAGCTCATCCTGTGAGTACCGGGCCAGCGAGGCATGGTGAGGGCAAGTGGTAACTGTCTGGGGATAAGGATGCAGCCAGTAAAACTCATCCTTTTGATCTTCTAATGAGCTCATATTCACCACATGAATGATGTAGTGAATCCTCTGTTAATTCAGGACTGATTTTACCAGCACTCCCAGTCCTGCACTTCACCTTTTCTGGCTTTTCCACATGTGCATGCACACATGTGAACACTACAGTTTGCACCCGTGCTCTGCCCTGTGAAGTGCCACCAATGTAGAGTTCAGCTCATAGTTCAGCCAAAACCTCAGTGAAGTTCTAGTTCTGGTTCATCCTGCTTTTTTTTTCAATCCCATCATCCACCATCATCTTACACTGTCCCCCTTGTCCTCCATCAGTCACTCACTGGAACCAAGTCATCTAACATTCTCCTGTAGCATGTTAGTGAAGGCCCAGCTGCAGAAGAAGAGTGAAGGGATTACCAGGAACTATAAATACTAGACTACGGAAAAGAAATTACCATACATACTTGCTTTGTTGAAGCCTGTTGAGATGCCACTTAGCTGTGTGCATATGTATTTACATGTGTGTTTGTTGTTACCAGCTCGGGAAGGAGTAAATCCTCTTGCTACTTAATATCTTATCTCAGCATTTAAAATCAGAATTTTTTTACCTTTCAAAACTGTGAGTCTTTCTTTTCTTGGGTAGTTTTCATTTCACTGCTGGCTGACACCTGAAAAACTCAGATACCATGAAGACACTTTGAGATTCAAAGTGCTTTTTAAAACACTGGACAAACTCAGCCCCCACTGACTCCTATGGAAGCTGACGTTTCTCACTAGTTCCTATGATCAAGCCAGCATTTTCTGCATTTAAAAATTAGCTTTTCTTTCCTTTTTCTGAATGCCTTCTCCTTTCCCTGAGAGTATTTCCTAAGGTGACTAAGGAAGGGAGGAGCATTAGTAACACTCTGAGACCAGGGATGATGCTTGACATTACCAGAACACTGCTGAGCAGAAAGACACATCACTGGAACGCTATTTGCAGTGATGAACTTGCCCTAAAGGCCATCAGAAGTGGGTCTGCAAGGGAAGAGCACCTCCAGCCTCCAGCTTGTATGGCTAGCAGTCTAGGAACAGGCATGATCATGTCACAGCTGTGAGGAAGCTCACAGTACTGATGCTTTAGCCAGCCATGCCCAAAGGGGGGCCTTCTGTTGAAATCAAGGGCAAGGCAGTGCAGGGAAAAGCTAATTCAGTGTTAGAAGCTCCTCTGACAGTCATTACAGACTAATCAGTGTAGGAACTGGGGTCAGAGAAAGCCATCAGAAGTCAATTAACAAAAAATAACCTCTCCTGTTTGTATGTCTTTCAGATTGAAATGCTAGAGCACAAATACGGAGGCCACCTGGTGTCTCGCAGGGCAGCCTGCACCATCCAGACTGCTTTCCGGCAGTACCAGCTCAGCAAGAACTTTGAGAAGATCCGCAACTCACTGCTGGAGAGCCGCATGCCACGCCGCATTTCTCTGAGGAAAGTCCGGGTCCAGAATTCAGAGAGCTTCTCCGCTGAGAAAGCCCTGGTGGAGGGGTACAACTTTGTGGGCATCCCATTGGTGAGGTCCCCATCTTTGCCAGCCACCATCAGTGGGGCACTGACCGAGCTGGAGGACTCCTTCACAGAACAAGTTCAGTCCCTGGCCAAGTCTATTGATGATGCACTTAGCACCTGGAGCCTGAAGACCATGTGCTCACTGCAAGATGGAGGCTCATACCAGATAAGGGAGACCTTCAGTGCCAGCTCAATGCAGCCAAATCAAGACTTAGAAACTGAGCTGCAGGACAAGGAGAAGGAGGAAGGGCTTCTGCCAGATACCCTACCCAAGAGCAGCAGCACTCTCATGATGGCTTTTCGAGATGTCACAGTCCAGATCGACAACCAGAACATCTCTGTCTCATCGTCTACCTCGGTGTCCATGGCTAACTGCCTCAGCAGCAATGCCCAGGCTGGGCTCTCACAAGCTACCAAGGCTGAAGAAAGCCCAGAAGAAGGGGAGGGAGAAGCCAGTGAACCACCGGCTGCCCCAGAGAGCTTACCTGAGTCCAGATCTCTCCAGAACAACCACACTTTCACTGAGGTGAATGTCAGTACTAATGGCACGGGAGACAGCAGTGCTGAGCCTGGGCAGATGGCAGTGCAGAAGCTCCAGTTTGATGCTAGCAATGAGACAGGGCAAAGCAAAGGTTCTGAGTCTGAGAATGCAGACAACTCTGAGCAGCTGAGCAGCAGCAGCACCTCCACTTCAGCCAAGTCAGCCTCTGAGGTGTCCTCGAAAGAAGCACTGCAGGCCATGATCCTCAGCCTCCCAAGGTACCACTGCGAGAACCCAGCTAGCTGCAAGTCCCCCACACTTTCCACAGACACCATGAGGAAGCGCCTCTACCGCATTGGGCTGAACCTCTTTAATATGTAAGTGACTCTCCCTCTTTCATGTTTCCCAGACAATTTCATGCCTCACAGGAGATGGTAGACTCTTGGTCTAGATCCATCTCCGGGGAAGTTCTTTTGTATTCAAGGGTATGCAATGCAGACCACAGGTTGGCTGCCCAGAAGCTTTTTCCCTAAGGTTCCCCAAGTACTGTCCTGATCTTCTGCCCAACAGAGGAACAAGCCCAGTGCCCCATGAGTAGTGCTCATGCTTTCCTGAATTCTGAACCTTCAGTCCCAGTTGCTGTCCATTTGGCCTCCACCAGCTGAGCCTGGGATCTAGGCTCCAGCTCCACTCTGTTGCAAAGGAACAAGTGTAGCTGGGGATGTAAACCCAGCCCTGGTTACTTAATATGGGGCATTTCCAAGTAAAGAGAGGGAGAGCTCAGCTTAGCTAGCCCAGTATGAGTGCTCTGGCTGTCATTTTCCTTCTGGTATTTGGGTAGGTTTTCACCTGACAGACCAGGTTTAGTCATCTCAGTCTCTCACACATTGGAGTCTGATATCCTATGAAAAGGCTGCAGGTGTGAAAGCAAAAGCAGAGCAGCCCGGAGATTACCGTCGGAAGAGGTTAACTCGAGGGGTCACGCATAGTCTATTTTGGATTGGCAGAAAGCAGCTGAGCTCTTATAAGGAGCTTTAGATTTGCTTGTTGCCTTTCAGTGAGACTTTTCTCATCAAAGCAAGTCACGAGAAATATTGGGGTTTGCTCCATCATCACTCTCTCATCTTATGCTGTCTTGGTTTCCATTTGAGCCCCCTGATGAAGGTGCTGGGGATTTAATGCACCCATACTAGAAGAATGTTTTGCCACACATTAGCATGGGCCTTTTGGTCAGAGCGAGGACTAAAGATTACGCAGTCCTAGGCAGAAGTTTTGCACAAGCAAGAGGGCACTGCACAGGGCTTATATATTTGTAGTATGGAGTCTGTGGACTCCAGGAGGCAGGAACCTGGAAGAGAGGTTTTTAGGGCTGAGCTCAGAGCACATCCAGAATTGAAGTGATGTTAGAGCAGATGGGTTTGGGACTCTTACAGAACTAAGGGCGACATTTTACTAGCTCTGAGATTAGGTTGTGAACAGGTGGATCCATGCGTATATATCAAAGTCAGGCTCTGGGCACATGCTGATTTGCTTGATGAACACAAGCAAGCTGGAACAAGAGAAGGTAGGGCCAGACACAGGTGGGGGTTGATTATGATAGAGATAGTTCCAGGTCCACACAGATGTTCTGGTGTTTGTTAGGATAGGTGTACTTCTGGAGGGGGATGCGGGGCATACATCTCTGCTACTAAGTGTTTCAGTGTTCTCAGCCATGCTTGGCAAGAGTCCTTCCACCCAACATGTTTTCCTTTGGTTCCTGCACAGTTGACATGAGCACTGATGTGAAGATAAAGCAGAAGTGAAAATGCTTTTTCCCAGCCTCTCCTCCTACCCCAATCTGCCTGGCACACATTCATGTGACAGATCAGCAGCGCCAGGTCTGTTTTTGGGGAAGCAGCTCTGCTGTCCTTCATTCAGTGACCTGGGTTCACTGCATCTTGCAGGTCCCTGTGGGACAGAAGACTCACCGTGGAGCTCTGAAACACAACTTCCTAGCCAGGCCTCCCCTGCTCCCTTGAAATTAGCTGCTGTAAGGCTCCATTTTCTTGACAAAACATTGGAGGACAGGAGAGAGGGAACTGACCTGTTAGTTCTGGGGAGTGAAGCCTTTTTTTCATTCTCTGAGTGGGTTCTAAGGGGCACATGGCTCCGTTGTGACACTGTAGTGTACCTCAATCCAAGGGGCTGGGAATGCCATTCAGCTTTCTGAAGTTATTTGGTTGTTGGTTTCCCTGCCAGTTTCTAGCAAGGAGCCAGTTTACCATTGCAGGGTTTGTGATGTGGGCACCATCCCACAGGGCATGGAGCTGAGGCCATGCGTGCCTGTGTGCACATCCTTTTTGCTGACCACTCCCCTGGACCAAGAGCTGAAAGTCTCCAATTGCTAGCACCATCTGCCATGCATCTATCCGGCCTTGAGTTGCTTTTTCAGCAAGCAGCGCTCTGGCTCGGAGCAGGCCCCTGGGAACACATCAATGCTGCACTGCTGTGGCACTTTCCCTATCCCCACTCCACAGTGAGGGGGTGGAATCCCTGGAACGGCGAGTGCTTCATTATGCAGCGCTGCTGTAATAACTCAGTGTGTGTGGGCAGCTGGCTGCGTGGGCAGAGGGAAAGCCAGCAGGACGTGAGGAATCCCGCAGCATTTGCTGGCCGTGCTTAACACCCCTGCAACACTAAAGAAAATAGCAGGGATCAGACTCAGGTGAGATGGGAGTTGTCTGCTGCACATCTGGGTAAAAGCCACATGCTGCAGTACATGGGATACATCTGCAGGTGTTCAGTGGCAAAGGTGCTGCATTGCTATCAGGATTTTTTGGAGAATGAATTGAATCCAGGGAAAAACTGATGAAAGGCTTCTGTTAGTGGAAGAATAGTATGTGCATGTATACTTGAGTTATAGTCTAGGCAGTGCAGGAGGACTGTCACAGCTGGACTGTTTTATCCTACAGCCTCTTGCATTGCGTGTGCCATCTCTACTGAAACCTGCATATCCATGCCATTGTGTGAGCTGCACTTTTCTGGCCACATTCAGCTCCCAGCTCCTCCGGAGTGAATACAAAGTCAGTCCAGTGGCTTTGGAGTCACACCAGTGTGTCTGAGGTCATCCTTGTGCTGTGAAGACCATACTGTCCCTTGCTAAATACCAAAGCCTACAGGTGGAGCTTCGTTTTAGGAATCTCTGTTGCTTAGCTTGACTTTAGCCCTGACCATATGACCTCTGCACTTAGCAGAGAACTTTGCCTGTGCTCTTCAAAGGTGAACCAGGAGATCTGTGTGACAATACAGAAGATGCACTTGTTGCTTTTCCCTGAAGAAGGCCTGGGTTTTGCAATATCATATCTTGCAGCTCTCCGGTGCATAAATTTAATGGGCTGACTTGGTCTCCCAGCCACTCTCCCCGGGGATGCCACACTGCCCGGGATATTTTCTTTGTGACGTTACAGAGTAAGTGGAACTATTTCAAGCCTGTCTACTTTTTTGTATACCCATGAGGCCCCTGTAAGGAGCAGGCCATTCTTCTGAATGCTGATCCCCTTATAGCTAGACATATGTTGCTCACCCACATCCTTCACCACCTGACAGTGTCACAGTCTGTGCCTGTGCATATCATGCATTCACGTGCTCTGAGATCTCATCCTATCCCTTCCACACCCCAGGAAACTGCTTGAACAAACTCACTCCTTAAGCCTTGACAAAGATCCCTGAATTTGGGTTGATGACGGAAGTATGGCATCCTTTCATGAAGAAGCTACCCTCTTACCTCTCCCCACTCACCAGCTCAGAAAACTGAAGAAATGTAGAAATCTTTCTGGCGTTGCACTAATTCCCCTCAGCAAGAGTGCATCATGACACCCTTCAGTGGGGCAGACTGAAATATAGGAAGAAAACCTCCTGCACAACACACACATACACACTCATTCCTGTCGGTATTGTGGGACAGGCACCACATAGGCTCACAGCTGCTCCCAGGATACGTAGAAGCTTGTGGACTTGGAGGAGACACGAGGAGAAAACTAAAATAGGCAGGCACACAGGCTCTGATGAACATGTGTGGTGCAAGAGAAATCTGCACGTACAGGACATAGACGCACACAAACGTGCTTGTTGAGACACGCACTACCCTCCAAAAGCTGCATATGAAGGCACAGACACTGGCACACTAACAAGCAGAAAATCACTCCCACAACCAGGCAGTCAGGCCCACTCAGCACTGGGCTTGTTCTCAGAGAGGCACTCACAGGCACAGAGGGAGAAAAACCCTCTGTCTGGGAGCTGCACGCAGCTCTCTCCCAGCTCTGACAAGGCATTCTCCAGGTGCGTGCTCTCATCCACCCACACACAGAGATTTCTGCCTGAGGGGGTAAATCAATAGAGAAGGGAAGAACAACACAGCTAAGGGTGGGGGAAGTGGAGGAAGAGATAAGCAAATCTGAGCATAGGATTTCTGTTCAGGCAGCCAGCACCAGGTTCGGGTGAGGAAGGTAGAAAGTGTCACTCAACACTGAGCACTAAAAATGTAGGAAAAAGACAATATTTTTTTTTACAGAAGAAGTGCCCACCTTTGGTTATCCTCCTTTGTGTCTTGAGCCCCAGTTTCCCATAGACCGTGGCAGCAATGTCTCCTAAGGCTCTTCAGAGCCACGTTTTTCCCTTTGCCTGTCATGCAGAAGGTGCAGCCCCAGCTCCCCTCAAGCAAAGGGTCACATGCCTGGCTCCCACTCCTGGTCCTTGGGGTCAGCTCTCTGTGGGTTGCATCTGGAGCAGCTGAACATACTGGTATTCCCTGTGCTGTCTGTGTGGGACATGCAGTCTAATCATGTCCTCACAGGGACCCAAAACATCCAGCTGGGGCAGGGATGATCTCACAAGAGCCTGTGACTCGGAGCAGGCGGATGACACAAGAGTCATTAATGAGGCTGGTATTGTGCAGCAGGATCCTTTGTGGCAGTGGGATGGCACTTGTGATCCCCAGGTGACAGTAGATGCTGCAAGTGCTGCACGTGACACAGCAGGTCCTGTGGCATCCTTTTGTCCTCAGCAGCAACTGGGGGGAACTCCCCCAAGTCACCGTTCCCTGCGTCCACCAGTCCTATCCCTGCCACACACATGAACTCATAGGCACATGTGCACATACTGAGGGTTGCATTGCTGCAAGCCATGAGGTGAGCCAGAGGCAATAATGCCTCAAAGAGATCATGCAAACTCACCATGTCTCTGTCCTTCCCTTTCAGAAACCCAGACAAAGGGATCCAGTTCCTGATATCCCGAGGCTTCATCCCAGACACCCCCATTGGGGTGGCACACTTCCTCCTCCAGCGGAAGGGCCTCAGCCGACAGATGATTGGGGAGTTCCTGGGCAACAGCAAGAAGCAGTTCAACAGGGACGTCCTGGAGTAAGTGTGGAAACCTCTTCCCCTCCTCCCTGCGTAGTAAAGGAGTTGCCAGCCTGCTCTGCCCCTGGCTGCACCAACAAGCACCCCATCCTCTATGCCCCACCATCTCCACCATGCAGGAACTGCACCATTCCTACTCCCTATCTCACACTTTTCAATGCATTTCCCAGCAATGTGTTTCCCCCTTAGTATCAGCAGCCCTTTCATTTCAGTCTCTCCTCAGAGGGTCTGCGGTTGTCTAGCAGGAGCTTGGCACCACTGGGTGGTAGAACTAGTGATACTGGGGGGCTTTGTGGCTGGGAAACTCTGTGACTGGGGTTTCACCCCATCCAGATAAAGCACCTCTGATGCTTTCTGGGAAGTACTAAGAGAGGCAGAGGAAGAATATCTGCTCCTTGCTGTGAGACCAGCAGGGAGCAGTGAATGCTGGCTCTACACCAGGTTCTCTTTCTGTCCAGTTTTGAGATGAGTGGCCTTTTCAGTTTGTCCAACTGCACTACGGGGATGATAAGAGGAGGGTTGGTCCTGTTTGTGGTAATGAAAAGGCCTGCATGAGGAAGCATGCTACTAAGGGTTTATCATTACCACTGCAGTCACAGAGCACTGAAAAACATCCCCACTCCAAAAACTCCAGTAGGCTGAGCTGTCCTTTTTCTGAACAAGATCTCATGTTTCCTCCCTGCTTCTGTTCAGTGGCTGCCTTTGCTGGATTGTTCCCTTCAATTCTCTTTACTGTGACCCTCTCCTGGTCACACAAGCCATGCCTCCCTCAGCCTATACTTCTCTACTCCTTCAAGTCTTGCAACTTAGGCTGCAAAATCCTGTGAATACCTGAGACCTACACTACCTCAGTGCCTGCCTGTTGCTCTGCCTTCCACACTGTAACCATTGCTAACTTGTCAGCCCCTGGCATCGCAGGAGCAGGGTCTGAAGTGTTGGGAAGAAAAGCATCTTACCTGTTCTGAGCGTTGCCCAAGATGACAGGCTTTCTGCAAAGATAGGCCTGGGGAACTGAGATGAGCCTTTGTTTCCTTCTTGGTCCTGATCTACTTCGGATGAGGGTAAAGGAGAAAGCACAGCTCTCAGTACGGTAAAAGGGGGCATTGGGAGCAGGGGACACCATGTCTCTCACCCTGAGAACTGCTCCAGTGGAAGCAGGGCAAGTTTGCACCAGTGTGAATGTGAGGGCTGCCATGCAGGGTGATGTGACCTGTGTAGTCAGGGGGCAACAAGTTCATTCCGAGACCTGTTTCAAGGGATGACCAGCACTCAGCTGGGTCTTTCTTTTATTATGCAGAAGCACAGTTCTTTGTGAGAGCTGCCTTTCTGCTAGGCGGAAAGTCCTTTGCACTGGATCCTTTATTATTCTACCATTGTCCAAAATGTTCTCTATCTCCCTTGAATTTTGCAGTGGTTTCTCCTGAATCAAGCCAAATGGAAACCCTAAATCCAATACACACACCACTTCTA
>NW_009260345.1:524931-547561 GCF_000687185.1 Egretta garzetta | reverse complement strand
CTGCTGCAATTGCTGCTGCTTATTGCTGCAGGTACCTAACCTTTGGTCCAGCTCTTTTTTTAATATACTGTATGGGTATTGATTTGGCCAGCAACGAGACACATGTTCTCTCCAGTCTCTTCATGCTGAGAGCTACAATTAAAAGTAATTGCCTCTTTTTCTCCAGTGAGCAATGTGTGGGCTGACAGATATTCTGCTGAAGTCCAAACCTACCCTCTGCACAGACAGGAAAGTATTGAGATAGCAATAGTCTGGCACTTCCTTGTAGTCCTAAACTTGGCATCATCCCTCCAAATGACCATGTTCTTCTGCCTCACATGTGACTACAAACTCTGTGTCAGCAGCTTCTGGGAACCATCCCTATTGCAAAGCTTGGTGTCAGCCTTCCAGCCTCGATGCCCGGGAGCTGCTATGTTGTGGTTGCCTGTCTTGTCTCCACATGTTGCAGAAGGGCCATTAAAGCAGGTGGCCCTATTCCATCATGCTTATTCCTCTCAGTTTCTACTGCATCTCTCAAGGTAGCATTCCAAATGTTCAGTGAAAGAGTGACCCTGACATCCTATTTACATATGTAGAGAGCAAGGCTCAAAGATGGGAACTGAACTGTTGAGGCTGTGTGTACACAGACATATCTTGGACATGAACTGTGGGTACATGGATCTGTATCAAGCAACTGAATCTGAATTCAGGGTTCAAACCTGTGTCTGATCTCTCCAGGCAATAGATGATGTTCTTGCACAAAAATCTGTGCTGCCATCCCCTCTTCACAATAAACTGCTGATTCATCTTCCTTAAAGGCAAAGATAAAAGTAGATATAAAATATATACAAAATGTTCTAAAATGGGAAGGAGAAAACACACACATTCAGCTGGTTGTAGATGTGCTGTTGGCGGGTACTTTCACTATCTTCCTGTGTCAGTTCTGAGCTTGGGGATAGCAATGGTTGATGGGTTTTGCAAGCAAATTTTCATCAGCTGCTTGTGAGAGTTAGCTGGGCCACGGCTGCACACCCAGCAGTACGACATGCATGGAAACAAGGCATTGCCAGGAGAAATTCTGGCCCAGGTTTATCATCCTGGGTTTTTTTTTCCTGTCCGTGCTGCAAGAAGAAGAAGGCTGGCAGTGTAGTATAGTGTGCTGGCATTTCCAGTGCACTATAGCTCTAGGGCTAGTCACAACTTCTGAGCTGTTTGTGTGGGAGCAAGAGGCAGCTCAAACACCGTTTGGCATTTTAGACGCAAGAAATAGTCTGGTTCTCATTCCCCATCCAACTCCAGTCAAACTAATTCAGGAACACTGGCACAGGTTGGGAGAATGGACTCTGCAAGGGCTGTCTCGCAGTCCCCACATCTACCCACACTTAGCAAGCCAGTGTTAGCGTATGTAGTATTCCCTGGAGAGTCGTGGCAGACAGGATAGTTCCTACAGTAGCTTTTGCACAATTTACCCAGTGCCACAGTCATTTTTGTGGCCCAAATGGACAGAAGAAGAACAGGCACTGCTAGTCCTGGCAAGCTCAAATGCCCCAGCAGAGTGGCTATGAGCAGGGAGTAGCTGATCACTTGCAGTGAGCAAGCTTGTATGCAGGGGAGATGTTTCTGCTCTTTCATATCCCAGACCTGGCTCTGGAGCCTTCCTGGCCCATCCTCTCCCTCCCGAAAGCAATTTCAATTATTGATGCCACTTGCTGTGTTAGTTTAGCTTTCGCTCGATGTGAAAACTTGTGTTAGAATTGTGTATTGTAAGCATTGTTTCTATTACAGCCAGGTTGAATTAACCCAACTGCATGAATAAATAATAGGACAGCTTTTAAAACATCTGCAAAAGTGTAAGCCTCCCTTGTGCATTTGGAGGCGAGGCAGAGCTGCCCAGGTTACAAACTCCAGACTCAGCTGTAAGTCCAGCCGTAACTCTATACTCTGCAAACTTCTCTTGGCTTCCATAGATACTGAAGCTGTGCTGGCTGACAAACAAGCCAGCCCCTGCCTGTTCCTGGAGTCAGCCAACACAGCTCAAGAGTGGCATTTGGCACTGTGAAGATGATCCCTCTTCACTGCCCACCTAGTAAATGCAAAACTCCACAGAAGTGCCATGCTGATTGCAAAGCCTCTTATGTACATGGGCAGGAGGGTGAGTGAGGGTAAGCATAGGATGAGACTCAAGCACTTTGGTGTGCTATTTTGCATTCCCACACCTGCATGCCCAGCACCTAAATGCCCTGAAATTATGTTCTCCCATTTTCCTACTCTATCTTTCAAGCTTTAACTGATTTTCTTGGAACCCAAAAAAGGTGTCTGGATAACTCACAAGTAATTATACACTCTAGCCACAGGAACAAGGGAGAGATCAGGGGATTTTCAACAGTATCTGACTATAATTGGCACACATCCTTTGATAACACTAAACTGCTTAGGCCTGTCTGTTTGGGGAAATGCAGTATGTCATTTTCTCTTGCAGAAAAGGTTTCGGTCTTTAAAAGTAGAATTTATCTCACCTATTGGCTATTAGCCACCACCAAGTTTTAGTGTCTTCTATGCATTTATGAATTCCATTAGTCAATGGAGAGACACAGGTCCCACAAGAGTATTGTTTTTGTCAATGTTCTGGTTAAGGCTGGACATCTAGCTTTTAGGCATTTTATGTTACAGGGGATAAATCCCATCTGTAACCAATTTTGAGCATCCCACAGTAACAAATGCTCGCTGTGATCCAGCATCCCACAGTAAGATCCAGCCTCTTCTCCTGGGAATCTGCTTCCACAACCTGCCCTGAAGCCAGCTGGGAGGAGTCACTGGGGACCTACCCCAGGGTTTCAATGTCTGCTGGTCCAGGGAATACAGCTGTAGAGAGGTAGCCTAGGCCATTAAAGCACCAATCTGGTACTGAGCTGATATTATCAAATCTACTTGGCAAGTACTGCAGAAACATCATTTTATTACTTTGAAAAAGACAGGCCCAAGGCACTAACACATACTTTTAATATGAGACACATCATCATTCTTGCATCCTTTCTTCATTCCTTTCTTTTGTATTACATGCTCAGATGTATTGTTTATTTGTTTTCGTGCACTCTTCATTCTGTGCTTATTTGTTGCTTTTGTTCTCCTTCATTCATACTTCACTTTAGTTCATTCTTCCCCTCCACCTGTTCCTGGCTCAGGAATTGCTTCCATTTACAGTTCATTCATGAACAAGACAATGTGAGTTATGCCATGAGTGGAGTTGGCTCTGCTGCTGGTACTGGATGGTTTGTGTTCAGGTTGTGGGACTTGGAAGTGCAGAAGTGGCTGTCCTGGTGCATTTGCTGTCAGAGGAGAAAGGGACAGGGATTCAAGCAGAGGAGACAGTGTGCTGAGTCGGGGGCTGGTTGGTGTTAGACTGTGAGTTGCTGTTAGACACACTCTCCCTGTGGGTGAGGAGCTCTCCTGTCTGTCAAGCGTGTATTGTCTTCTCTTTCTCTCATGGGAAGTCAGGGCAATAAAAGCTGCTCTTAGGAGTGTAAGTGCAGAGCTGGGAGCCCAGCAAAGAGGCTGCCTCTCAAAGAAGTGTTAGATTCCTCTTGGACTGGCAGAATGAACTTGACAAGTTAGCCCAAACAAGCCTACTTTCTCCTTCTTACTGAGGACATTACAGAGGATCACTAGGGAACTTGCGTTACAGGAGGGTTTGAGCAGCACAGTGCTGCAGCTTGTGCTGTGGAGCAATAGATAATGATATGATGGAAACAGGACAGGGGGAAGAATGTGTTAGGCAGTTCTGACCTTCTGCTGCAAGCAGAGCTGTGGCACAGATCAAACTTGTGAACAAGAGCAGCTTTCCCTTGCCATGCTTGCAAAGGCTGAAGGTGCAGCTTGAACCTGACTAGGTGCCTGGAGAAACAGTGGTTTCCCTTGTCCCTTGAGGGGGAAGATGAAGGCTGGGAAGAACCCTTCCCTGCATGGCCAACATGCCTGGCGTGGGAACAGCTCTCCACCTTGTGAGGCTTTTTTGCCATGTGAGCTACCACCAACCCTGGGAGGGCAAGTAGGCGTGACTCAGGTCCAGAAAAAAACAGGGACTAGATGTAGTGCAGCATCCCCCAGAAAGGGGAGAGTGGTGCAGGCCATGGTGTCTGTTGTAGAGACTACCCTTGCACAAGGAAGGCATGGAGGGCAGGATTGGGACACATGCCTGTGCCTCCTGGTGCAGGGAATCAGCAAGTCCTGCTCACTCTTCTTTCTGTGAGCCCCAGTTAACACGTGCAGTGCAGCCTCCTCCCAAGGAGCTGAGCTCTTCCTCAGCAGTCCACCCAAAGCTTGGTTCGTCTTCAGAAAGCTCTTAAGGTTAGGGAAGCTGAGAAGAGGGATGTTTGTAATTAATATCTTTGTGCCTTCTGGTTTTAAACTTTCCACCTGGCTGCCTCCTCCTTTGCTCTCTCCCTGAGAGTGGGCTGCAGGTTCATTACAGATGCTTTTAGTTGCAGCCCAGCTCCTGCTGTATTGTCACCTGAGCGGAAAAGCTGGAAAATAGGTCATTATGCTTGGGCGAGCAGATCCCAACCCCACACGATACAGCTGCTTCCTGCCTTCACTGAATCCTTTCGCTACAAGGCTTTTTTGCCATGCTTAGCCCCATGCTAAAATCCTTGCAGCTCTGATGCCACTGTGTCCAGCCCCTTTTGGGGCGATATATGCCCTGCAGCCTAGGAGGCAGTATGGCTGCCACAGAGGTAATAGCTGAGCAAAATTATCCAACTAGGAGCCCACTCTTTGGCCCTGGCACCTGGGGTGCAATTCTCTGCAGTTGTGAGGTGCCTGTCTGCTGAGTGCCTCAGGACAGACTGAGGTCCCCGTGTATACAAGTGGCACAAGAGCCCTCAAACTGCACCACCTTGTTTATGAAGCAGGGTGTCAGCACTTTTCCTGCTCACTTCAGCAACATGATCCAAACATCCAAAGTCCTGTCCCTGTGGGTACTGGGCTAAATGCATCTCTGGATGTACCATGAGCTCAATTCACATGGCTTGTTGCAAGTCCACAGGGAGGAAGGATTTGAAACAGGAGGAGATTTTATAGGGCGATTACTCTGCCCCTGCTTCATTATCCTTCAGGCCTCCTGGTGGTCCTGGAATAGGCATCTCACAAGCATTTTGCTGTTTGTGGAAAAATTTGCTCAGCACTGGTATTGGCACATGCACATGAGCTGCTGGTTTATTCCTTGGATGCAGAGAGCCATCCGCTCTCAGCTCAACTTTTGTCTCTTACATCAGCAAATCCAGTTCTGGTGAGAGACACCCCTGTCATGCAGGCAGTTACACTGCCTTTTACATTGCAGCTCTGGAGGCTGATGAGATCAGTGTACTTTTTGCCAAGAGATCCTATGTCAGCTTCCAGGGTCTCTACCTTGAAAAGAAAAGACCTTCTTGGCCTGGTTTCACAAATAAAAATAGCATTGCATTTCAGGGGAGCTCTGACACAGGCACCACAGTGCATTCAGAAGGTTAATAGAGTCTGTACAGGAATCTGAGGTCAGTCAAGGCAGCAAAACTTGTAGTCACCTAGAAGAGGAGCAGGAACATGGCAGCCCCATGGCACAAGGCTCTTTCTTTGGCTCTTGGAATGGACTTTGCTATGTCAAATTTGCTCACAAAAAGTATCAGACAACTATGATCCGCCATTCTTTCTGTCTGTCTAGCAGCAGAAAGTAGCAGCATACCTCATGGCTCCTCTAGGAGCTATTCCTCAGGCCTTTGGCACAAGCTTTGTCAGATAAATCAAATGCAAGCTCAGGCTGACTTTGCTTGAGTCAAACTTTCCTGCTAACCCATCCTTTCTGCCTGGTCAACTTTTCTCAGGAAGCAGGAGAAGGGACACCCTTCTTTGGGCTGAGAGACAAACAGAAGGGACTCCCAGGAGTTCATCTTAGAATTTACAAAATAAACCTGCATCTGTCAGTCCATGAACGAAACTCTCAAAGGAGAAGCTGAGCATAACTCATGTAGCAATGCCTGTTTGAGTTTGAAAAGAGCTTGTCCTACTTGTCTTAATAAAGGCTTGATGCTTTCTGTAACAAGGGCATTGACTTTATTATTTGAGATTTGTACACAAAGGGGGGGACGTGTTAGAGCAGCCTGTGTGGAAGGGGAAGGGTTGATCAATGAGGGAGGGAGCAAAAGATACATGATTTAATGCTGGTGGTTTGGGGTTACTGGGGTGACCTCAGCAGGTCTCACTGGTATGTGTAAGCACTCTGCTTTAACATGTTTGGAAGCAGAAAATAACAGCAAAATCATTGGGGTCAGTGCTGAGAAACATCACGCATTGGAAAGGATTAAAAAATAATAACAAAAGTCCAACAGCAGAGGTGGTTGCAGCTGTGAACACAATAACAACTAACCAGAGAAAAAAATTTCTTACTATCAAATATAAATTCAAAGAAGCAGAATGCCTTGATGTCAACCCAAGGGACATGTGAGTATGAGAAGAATAAAAATAACAAAGGAAAGAGGCAGTGGAGGAAGTTTTTGCTGTTGCCAGTAACCATTTGTGAGTGTTTCTGCAGTCCACCTCTTGGAGAGGAAAAAAAAGGTTTCGTGTAAGATTTCCTATGAGAGCAGCCCCATTGATTCTCTGCCCTGGCTCCTCACCAGTTGTTCCTATATTTGGATTATGTGGAGTTTTTGCAGGGAAAGACCCCACATTTCCCAGTTGAGGTTGTAACGACTCCAACCTTAGTTGTCCACTGAAATATCCACTGAACACTCTATGTTCAGCCAGAGCACTTGGTAGGTTATTCTGTGGGTGTCGCTCCAGTTAAGCAATGATATCTCAACTCTTGAATCCGTAGGGGAATGGAGGAACAGAGAGATGTCTCTGAGCATTTGAACCCTGTCTCTCACCCATTTGAGACTTCATGCAATAGATTTTTATTCTAGCAAGGTTGCACATGGCATTCAACAGTCTAGTTCACAAAACACTTCCCAACAGCCCACAGCAAACCACAGCACTATAGAAAAGACCAACAGACACATCTCCAGTTTATCACAGAAAGGAAGAAGAAGAAACTGATGACAGGACATCCCTTTATTAGCAGAGGTTGTTTTGGTAAAATTTCCAGATAATCCTAGGAAATGGAAGGATCCAGAAGAGAGCTAATCCTCTCCCCCTCTATTCATACAGTTCCAGACAACCTGTCTTGGGGAAAATTTCCTAACCTTAAATTTGGGGTCAGTTTATCCTTTACAATATGAGAAAGCAAACCAAACACAATACAGAGGATGAAGTAAAGGGTGGGGGGGAGAGATAGAATTAGCATCCAAGGTATGTAGAATTAGAAAATATGAAGTCCTTGAATTTTTAGTACACTTGTAATGTCAAGGTGGTACCATATGACTGAAGATTGGCAAATTAGTAACTTTTTATTTAAGGAAGGCTTAAAGAAAATGGGATTGTGGCAACTGTGAATTTCTTGGTCTGTCATATAGAATGTCAGATTTCAGAATTTGTTTATGGAAAAGAATAATGGCAGATAGGAGGGTAAATGGTACATACCAAAGCTGGTGGAGAGCAGCTTAATTCAGTGTCTGTCTTTGTTAAAATAACTGGTTTTCTAGACAAGGGACATGCAGAAGGTAACTCTAGACTTCGGCAAAGCATTTGACATGAGAAATTGTTAGTTGAGAGTGGAAGAGAGAGCAATTAGCAAAGGAATCATAAATGGGGCAGAGAATTGCCTGATGCAGACATTAGTGCTTACATACACTGCTGAAATGGGAAGTGAGGCCTAGGGGAGGTTATGAGCAGAGTTTTCTGAGTCTAGTCTTTTGATTAATTCTTTCAGTAATGACTTGGACACAAAAGGTAAGAGTAAGCTAACAAAATGTGCTGAAGCCACATGGGGAAGGTGGTGTCATTACAACTGACAAAAATATGCAGTAGGAATAAGAACAACTAGATTATTTGACTATAACAGACAGCAAGAACTGTAGTAATAGGTTTTGGAGACTAACAATAGGACTTTTACAAGCTGAGAATGCTTTAGTGGGAAACAAGAGAGGTGGCATCCCCTTCTTTGGGTATCTGAACTAGCTATGAATTACCAGTGTGCAATGCATTGCTGTGAAAGGAAAAGTGATATCAGATGTATGAGGTGAAGGATTTCCAGCAGATAACAGGGAAGCATGGCACTAAAGTATGGTAGAAATGGAAAAGATTGTGTGGAATGGGTAGAAATGTATAAAATAAATAGGGGTTTGGACAGAATGAATTGTTGGGGACTCCTGGTGTTTGACTACATGGACAGAGTTTTACCCAGCCTTGATGTTACAAGCCAGCTGGTGTTGCAATGTTATTTCTGTACAACAGCTTCCATTTCCTATTTTTTCTGAGCTGGCTCTGGTCTTTAAAGACATAATGAACATTGTTGCTGCAGTGGTTGAGTGGGAGCGAAGAGTGGTGAAGAAGGTACGGGTTGCAAATGGGGATGTATACTGGACAGAATGGAAGGTGAGGAGAGGACAAGCACAGGAACAGCCCAGTGAATGGAGATAAGAGAAGGATGGATAAGCAGGTAGCGAACAAGTGCATGTGCTGAGAGGGAGGGAGGAATGGACAATGTGTGAAGGATTAGCAGATAATAGGAAAGGCAGAAGTAGATGGATCTATATTTATCTTGATATTAGTCTCGATATAAGTGTCTAAATACCTATGTCAATATGAATGTCTAGATATCTATATCTATATAGATACAGATAAATACCAATACATATATATATTTATCCGTATATGTATATGCCAATATATAAGCTGTATGTGGAATATGATATATATATATACACCTCATGGTGTATATATACACACACACACACACACACATATATATATAGCGGGGCACAAGAATTGCTCACCTGCTGTAGAATGCAGGAATTGTCTGAAATTACTGCCCATTTTAAGTATGGTCTGGGAAGCCACAGTGATGTCCCAGGGCCTCTCCCATGGTATTTCCCTTGGGGACTGACCCTTGGCACCACAGTGAAGGAGTCTGCCTGACACCCACCATGGCAGGAGGTACTGATGAAGGCTGTGTCCCCCTCCCACAGCTGCGTGGTGGATGAGATGGACTTCTCAGGCATGGAGCTGGATGAAGCCCTGCGGAAATTCCAGGCCCACATCCGTGTGCAGGGAGAGGCGCAGAAGGTCGAGCGGCTAATTGAGGCTTTCAGGTAAGAGAATGAGCCCTGCAGCTGCACTGCTGCAACTAGGTGGAAGCAGAAAACACACCCAAGGCAGAAAACATGCAGTGAATGGCCAGGGACCTCCCTTCCAAAGAAGGTGGTCATGGAGGGCCTTCTGAAGTACAGAGTCCTCTGTGCCACTGCTGCAGCAGAGCCTTGTCAGATGTTCAGTGGCATGAAGGGCACAAAGGGCCAGAATGAGGCCAGTCCTGACATGTTTGCCAGCAAGGGACCCCCTGTTCATTGGTGACTCACAGGAAGAGCAGCACTGGGGCTTGCAGCGGTGCTGGGTTGCTCCCTTGGTGCATCCAGAGGAGTGCTTTGCCCTTAGCAAGGCAGGCTGGAGTAGACACTTCCTATATTACCCTTACATAGTGACACCAGCCTGAGTAGCCCTCTGTAGTCTCACTTGCTCTTTTGGTTCCTGAGGACAAGAAGGCTGAAGGTTCGATGGCGTACTTCAGCTGTTGGTGGGTAAATCTGCCTTCAGAGATCAGTTGGTTCCTTCTCATTTGTGTGAGAGGTGGAGTGAGAGGAGGAATTTGATCCATTTGTGATGAAGCCATTGCCACCCTGGAGCAGAGGACTCCCATGTTCCATGTTAAGTGTGTACATCCCTCCTGCTGCAGCCAGAGGTACTGCATGTGTAACCCAGACGTGGTCCAGCAGTTTCACAACCCGGACACCATCTTCATCTTGGC
The DNA here is from genome assembly GCF_000687185.1 of Egretta garzetta. Classification (NCBI taxonomy): domain Eukaryota; kingdom Metazoa; phylum Chordata; class Aves; order Pelecaniformes; family Ardeidae; genus Egretta; species Egretta garzetta. The sequence goes on along the minus strand of NW_009260345.1, from coordinate 537,648 downwards.
CTTTGCAATCATCCTCCTCAATACGGACATGTACAGCCCCAACATCAAGCCTGACAGGAAGATGATGCTGGAGGACTTCATTCGCAATCTGAGAGGTGAGGGTCCTGCTTTGATTTTTTTGGCCTCTTGCTGCTCTAAATTCTGCCTAGGTGAAGGCAGCAAAAACCTAGTGGAGCTGCCTTTCTTCACGGCTGCTGCTGCTCCCTGTGAGCCAGACATGGAAGGCCCTTCAAGGTGTCTTCTGGGATGCTGGGGAAGGGGAAAATCTAAGCTTTATCTTCTGCACAAAGCTGTCACCAACAATTTTCCTTGAGAGGTGGTTTAATCTTTTAATAGATCTCACTGCTTGGAAGTAGTCCATTGTATTACATTTTCCTATTGTTCAGCTCCATCCTTCTTAGACCCTGTTGGATTGTGCTAAACAAGCCCTTCCCCTCCTTGCTGCTTTCAATATATGAACACATTTTCCTTCTGTTCAGGCTAAGTCTTCCCCTTCTTAATTGCTTGCAATTACTTATAGTAACTGTAGGCCTGACAGAGTCCATGCATATATTACCTCAGCAATTTCTGATACATCAGTTCCCCAAATCAATTTTCTTTTGTTTTTCAAGGTCAGTCCTTCCCATCTTGGTAATAGGTTGCTAAAAGCACTTTTTCAGGGGTGATCACAACATACTTATATATAGAGCCACTGCCTCTTCCTTATTTTCAGATCTGCTAATGCAGCTTAGTATTGTTTGGCCTTTTTGACATCCAGTCTAGACAAATTCTTGTCTAATTTCCTAGCCATGTTCACTCCTAGGTCATCCTAGGTCAGCCATCTTCCAAGTGTCTCTTACTGCATATCTGCAATTCAGATGAAGCTGCCTCAAAGTTTTACCAGTGTAAATCCCCGTCTAGATTTTGAACTTTTGTGGGTTCCTTTGACTGGTTTCTTTGTCCTGACTGCTGTTCAGAAAGTGTTGTCTCAGCCTCCCACACCTTACCCAATTTGTCATCCACTTCAGACTGTTATAATGTGACACTGAGGCCCTCTTTCAAATTATTTCTTGAGATACTGAATGGGGCTGATACCTGCCATCATCCCCTTTGGTATCACAGCTGATAGCACTAACTCAAAAGGGGTTTTTATGTTAACTTACACTTAGAATTGCTCGAAAATCTGCCAGTTCACATCACAATCAATTCAGCCAACATGAGGATCACTCACCTCCAGTGTGTGACACACCACAACTCAGCAGAGCGAGCGAATGTCACCCCATTACAGACAAGGGGAGACAGTTCATTCCAGACTTGCCTGCAGGGCAGTGCCCAGGTCAGTAGCTTCACCAGCCTGTCTGTGAAAAAAAGACAGTGTATTCAGGCTACATTTGCAAGGACGTGGATGAGGGAGCCAGGAGATGACAATGCCCCTCCATTCCTCAGCAGTTCCTCACCTGCATCACTCAGGGTAGTGCATTTCAGACCAGGGAGCTGGAGGGAAAGCAGAGAAAATCAATATAAAATGACTGAAGCAGTTCAGTTCAGAGGAAAGGCTGGCAGTTTAATTTGTGGTGTTTGGCTGAGGGAAGGGTGAAAGATAACTTTTCTGCCAGACTCTGCAAGGGTCAGACAGCAAAATTTGGAGAGTTAGCTAAGGAGATGTAAAAGAAGAAAGGGACAGGGCCAAGACAGAGGTACCACAGACAGAGTAACAGGGAAGTATTACTCCTAGGAGACATCACAGAAGGAAAATGGTGGAGGCCACCAAGCAAACAAGAGAGCTGATGCTTGCATTGGCAGGAGGAGCAACTGGACCCCACATCTAGCACTTCTGATGACATGAAATCAATGCAGGGGTTGCTGCTGAGTGGCCCAAGATATATGAATGTGAAATTGTGGCTATAAAACCTTAGGGAACACATGGAAAGGAGCCACCATGCAGAGCAAAGGAATGATGAAATCTTCTGCATTGGCCTCAGAAATGTCAGTCTCTCCTGCTGGTGCATTAGGTGTGTTAGAGGAAGAAAGAAGACAGCCTAGAGCAACATATTGCTCTCTCCCTTCATCTTTCCCAGTACTGCACAGTGCAGAGGCAGTAGTTGCCTGTCAGGGACCACTGGTTCTTCCCTTTCCTTTTCTGCCTGCCTCGCCTGCCCAGCATTTTCTGTGTTTGGCAGGGGTGGACGATGGTGCTGACATCCCACGGGAGCTGGTGGTGGGGATCTATGAGAGGATCCAGCAGAAAGAGCTAAAATCCAATGAGGATCATGTGACCTATGTCACCAAAGTGGAGAAGTCCATAGTTGGAATGAAAACGGTGAGCACCCTTAACCCTGCTGGAACCCACTCACCCCTCTTGCTCCCATCTCCCTCACTGGCCCTCTTTTTCCTCTCTGCCTCTACCCCTCTTCTGTAACATTTTCCTTGCTTGCCTTGATGAATTCACTCCTTTTTCTCCAAACACCTTTTTCCTTGCTATCTCATTCTATCCTAATTTGGGGGGACCTCCTTGGCCAGAGTTGACAGTATCTGGTGCAGTAATTGTTTGCCCAAGAATCTCATTGCAGGTCCTGCCTGCCAATGCAGGTCCTGCCTGCCAATGCTCCAGTGATAGCCCTGCAGTGTTTCAAACTTTCGTGTTTTGTGAGGGTGTAGGAAGCAGAAGGCAAAGTGATAGAAAACAATTTCACCCATCTGTCTCTAATGAGTTCCCTAAGGATTGCTGGGGTTAAGAGACCCTCAAATGCAAAGACAGTTTCTTTAGAAGTAACCGATCTCTAATGCAAAAAACATGCCTACTGTTTACCCAGAATGAGCAGCATAATTTCTCAAAGCCCAGGAAACCTGCAGATGTCCAGCAGAGTGAGAGAGGATGGATACTCACCCAGTGACTGGAAGCACTGGAAGATAGGATGTGTGAGCAAGGGGGTTGCCTATAGCCTGTCCCACTCCTCTGATTTATCCAGATCACAAAGGCATAGCGCTCTCTGCTATTGCACCAGCGGGAAAAGTGATGGTTAGGAGTGGTGGTGAGGAGACGATCTGAGTGGGCAGAGTGGGCAGAATTGGCTTGTGCTACTGTCACTGGGCAGGGTTGTGCAGGCTGAGTGTGGGGGAGACCCACAGTGGCACCTCCCTCAGCCCCTGCATGCTCTTGTGGGTCTTCTGCAGGTTCTGTCCGTGCCCCATCGCCGGCTGGTCTGCTGCAGCCGCTTGTACGAAGTGACTGATGTGAACAAAGTGCAGAAGCAGGCAGCTCACCAGAGGGAAGTTTTTCTCTTCAATGACCTGCTGGTGGTGAGTGTGCTCTTGCAATTAGGCACTACAGTGATAAAGCTCACCCTGATTTCTATAAAGAAATCTAAAACCAGTCCACAGCATCCACTCCCCCCACCAGTCCTAAGGACAGACCATCTCCTGGTCCATCAACATTGTAAGACACAGCTCTGGATCCTTCATTGTTAAAAACTTAGCAAATCTAAAACTCCTCTAACCCTTGAAAAAACAAACTGTCACATCCCACAGCCATCCAAGCAATGTCATTGCTCTCTCTCATGCCTTTGCCAGCAGGGAGTTTCATTTCATGAAAGGGAGGTTCATTTCTTTGTCTGTTTGTGCTATAGTAGACAGAGCCCTGCCATGCACTTTAAATCTTTACTGCCAGACACTTTAAAACCACTGCCTTCTAACACTGCAAAAGCTGTAGGAGAGTAGGTATTACTTACTGGAGCCCCAAATCTGCATAGTACTTTTAAAAGTGTCCTGCCCCAGCAACCTTACAACTGAGTTCAGACAGGTACAAGGGAGGGCAGAGGTATGCTGAGACTGGAAGGATGCCAAACAAGATGGAAGTTCTGCTGAATTAAATGGCAAAATTAAACTGTGGATGTTGCAAATGTAAGGCTAAACCCAAGCCCTTTTGTAGGAGCAGAGGACAAGAGATCTTTCCCCACCTATTCCTCTGCACCCGTTTGTACAGTTGTGAACCTGGGGAGAGGATCTGCTCCTTGCTATCCCTCTACTACATAAGATAAATCAGATCCACAAGAACTAGTGCTGAGGGAGCAAGGGCAGCACAGCATTCACATATGCTTTTGTTCCCAGCTTTAAGATACTTCTGACAGGCTTCCCTTCACCTTTTGATCTGGCCCTCGGTGAAAAGAATTACCCTTGCAAAGTCAGAAATGTGGGCATCAGAAAGCCAGAACCCCTGGGAGGCAGAGAGCTGAGTGGGCCCCAGGACTATGCCTGCAGAATTCCAGGAGTGTTGTTACAAGTGCAGTGGGCCAGGCAGCTTTATGGGCAAAGAGCCTATCAGTCACCAAGTGTTACTCCCATGTACAATTAACAGAGTTTGCAAACAGCTTTTTTGCTTTGAGCAGTTTGCATCGTTCTTCCCTCGCTGTTTCCCGGCACCCTGCCCAATGATGCATCTCTCCCTCCAACAGATCCTCAAGCTTTGCCCCAAGAAGAAAAGCTCCTCAACATATACATTTTGCAAGTCGGTCGGCCTGCTAGGGATGCAGTTCCATCTCTTTGAGAATGAATGTAAGTCCATTGCTCCTTGGTTGCCTGGAGGGGTTTGGCAGGGAAAAGGAGAAGGAGGGAGGGGGCTGTGTCACTCAGTGTGAGTTTGCAGCAGAACAGAGATTCCATCAGGGTTAAAATTGGAGGAAACTGAGGCTTGGTACTGAGGAGATCACTATGCAGGTACAGTGTGATGAGAGGGTACCTCTTGCTAGGTCTGAGCATCTGCAGAAGGGCTGAACTTAAGCTTGTTGAAGGATCTGGCTTGTCATCATGGCAGAGAGAGCACTAGTGGGGAGGAATGAGGGAATCAATCCCCAGATACATCTCACTGAGCTCTCAGGAGCCAACTGTAGGTGGAGAACCTCGTTGACAAAACTGCTGCTGCTAGCTTTATCCCATCTCCCCTCATGCCCAAAGTCACAACTCCCACCTGTACCTTTGGCATTGATAAAGGCTCAAGTGCTGCTGCCCCCTACCCTCACTGTGCCATGCTGTGCTGTGCTGAAAGCTTCCCAAGACAGAAGCAGAGCCCTTGGAACAGCACCCACCAAAGCATGGCAAGAGGCCAGCCCTAGTCAGCCTGACCTTGATGGTCTGGGAATAGAGCCATGATGTGTCATGATTGAGGCTGGTTGTACGGTGGAGGAGTTCCAGAAACAGGCAGGCTTCCTGCTGGCACAGGCAGAGGGGCTGCACAGAAGTCCCAGGCAAGCACGGCTGATACCCACTGGGGTTTATGTGAGCACCTGCAGAACATGCTGCAAGGAAGGAAGGCTTTAGCAGCATTGTGGCTATACTAAGTTTTTGACATCCTCCCTCTACCCTATTGGCAGCCTGAGTCACTCTCTCAACACCCTACCCTCTGTAGCATGCAGAGGCTTTCACATCCCTGTATGTACAAAAGAGCCATTCATAACTGAGCATCCCCTGGAGGCACCATCAGAGCTGGGATCAGCTTTCAGGGGAGTGCCCAAGGATCTTCTAGCAAAGACATCCTGTTATGTATCCCCTGCAGAGACAGAAAAGCAGATCTCCTAAAGAGCTTGTGGTCTGAACAGATGAGGCAGAGACAGGGTGGGAAAAGGGGCCTGGGACACAAACGGGAGGGGCTGAGGGTTGGCAGCAAATAGAAGGTTGGTCCTTTGACTTGTTTGGCAAAGACTGATAAAGGAAGAGGGTGGGGAAGGCAGGCAGGTGCAGGAGTCGTGGAAGAGAAGAGAAAGCAGGACAGGGGAAGAGAGAAATTAAATGTAGAGGAAGGTGAGAGGGAAGGAGAAAAGGGATTGAAACCACTGGCCATTGAGCAACAGGTAGAGAAAGTCCAGTCACAAGCGTAGAAGTTCTCTGCACACTCTCATTCTCCTGCTTCTGTCGGCTGAATCTCCAGCCACCGCCTCCCTGCACCCAAGCTGATCTTTAAAACACAAGGGCTTTTGTTGTGATATTTTCACTCCCTGGGCATGTCCTTTCATTTATGTTCCCATGTGTTTTGCCTGTTGGGGCGTACTAAGCAGAGACCTACAACCCCCCATCTTTCTCTTTACTGTTCTCTCTGCACAGCACAATGAGCTCCCCACCCATGCTGTGCTAACACCCCCGCCATGTTCGTTGCTGATGGAAGTAGAAACTGGGGAGACCTCCTGCCACTGTGGATGCTAATGGCTGTTCTGGCTTTGACTCCAGGAGCCCACCTCTCCTGCTGCATCTCCCACAGGAGAAAAAGTGGTGTTGGCCTCATATATACTGTTTACTCCTCCACAGATTCAGAAGGGCTTTACAGTCCTACCTCTGTGTTCAGGTTCCTAGAGTCAATGTTGAACTACATGTACCTAAGAGCTAGAGTTTTATTGTTTTGGCAGCACTGTAGTGCTGGTGGCGCTTGCGTTGCTGCTGCAGCTTAGCCATTCTGTTCCCTTGGAGGACTGCAATGCTGCAGGTTCCTGCAGTTTGTGGTGTGACAAACTCTAGGTGTGCCATTCCTTTGGACTCATGTTAGAAACCAACTGTCCTGCAGAGGTACCAAAGCAGCCAACTACTCCAGCAAGAATGCCTAATGCCTCTTTATTTTGTTGACACATCTTCTTTACAGATTACCCCCATGGCATCACACTGGTGACTCCAGTTTCAGGCTCGGAGAAGAAACAGGTACTACACTTCTGTGCTCTGGGTGCTGAGGAAATGCAGAAGTTTGTGGAAGATCTGAAAGAGTCAATAGCAGAAGTGACAGAGCTGGAGCAGATACGAATTGAATGTAAGGGCCTCTAATACAATTCGCATTCCAATGCCATCACACTGCATGTGTCTAGAAGGGAGAAAGGGTAAAGGAAATGGGTTCTTCAGAAACAGGGGGGAAAAGGATGAGTAGCACAAGTCTGCACAGGATTTTTCTTGTGTTCACTGGTAAGGTGAAAAAACAATCAGGCGCTGTGACCACCTGCCAGCAGGAGAAATGGAAGAACTTAAATGCTTACGATGCTTACGATACAGGTTGTACGATACAGTGGCCTGGAATAGTGAAGCGTAGACTGTCAGACCCAGAAGACTCTTCTCCATCCCAGACTCCTTTGACTATGCAAATATGATCTGTAGACAGCTGGAAAGTACAGGACAAGTCTGGTAGCCTTGGCAGAGTTGTCCTTCACTCCAGAAATGTCTAGGGGACAAGCAGTCTGTACTGTGTCCCTCTGTGGGCTATCTTACACAGGTTAGATGTCCATGTAGCCTTTGATGGCCTTTCCATCTCAAACTGATGAGCCAAAGTAGCTAGCATCAGTGGTCCCCTCCTGTGCATCAGTAACATATTCTGTGTAAATGCAGGTCATACATAGAAGGTTGTGTGGAAATATACAAGTTCCTCCACATGTCAAGTCCTCTCCAGTTTCTGTATTTTTCTTGGCTATTCCTCTCTCCCTCCCATCTTAGAATCATAGAATCATTTAGGTTGGAAAAGACCTTTAAGATCATCAAGTCCAACCGTTAACATTTTCTTGTATTAATTTTCCTTGCTGACTTCCCATATTGCTCCTTCAATATTCCTTCCTTCCATCCCTCTCCTCATTCGCTTCCATATGTCTGTCTGGCAGGGGAGCTGGAGAAACAGCAAGGGGCAAAGACTCTCTCATTAAGGACCAATGGAGCCCAGATGGAACTGCAGTCTAAGCAAGGCTCTCCAACGGGTAAGAGGACACCCAACTTCTCTTGGGCAAGCAGTGCTGCCTTTGCAAATGTGTTCTTATTGATTCCTGTGAGAATAACTGCAAAAAGAAATTATCAGTTTTGTATCCTTTAGCCTTGGGCAAATAGTGGAAATACGTGAACATATGCATTCTTCAAACACCCTAGGAAAGCCATGAAAGTCTTTTTACCCAGCCTGTAACTGTAACATCTAGCAAAGAGGCATTACTGATGGAGCATAGGTAACTGCTGGAGAACCTGGCCCACTTTTTCTTTCCTGAACTCATGCAACACAGTAACTGCACTATCAGCTTCCTCCAGCCTCTTCACCAACACTTTGGACCGGCCTCTTTGTATCAAAGGCTTTGTGTCCATTCATGCCTTGGCTTGTATGCCAGCAAAAATCAAGTGCAGAGGTGAGTGGCTACCAACTCACCAGAACGGCACTGAGATGAGGACCTAAGGATAGGATGCCAAAGGGGCCTCCCCCTACTCCACTAAGCAGCTACCAGGTTGCAAAAGGGTCTAGGTTTTTTCTTGCAGTCGAGTCTTGTTTGGCCCTGTACGTCTCCCTTTAGCTTTCCAGTCCACAGTATGAGGGCCAGCTCTTGACTAGAGGTACAGACCTCACAAGCGAGATCTTTTGTTTTATTTCAAAGGCAAGAAGGATTTGGGGGAGAAGGTCTCGGAGAGCACAGTGGAGGTAAGTAGAGTGCGGAGCAGCTGAGGTAAGTAATTCTCTCTCACTTCAGCTCTTCTCACATTCTCTGTTGTTTCTTTTCTCAGGTTTTAATCAATGCCTCCCCAGCCAGACTGACAATTTTACCAATTTCCAGAGATACAATTAAAAGTTACTGCTAGGACGGGTAATACAACTTTCAAATCCAAACTAAACTTCAAAGCATTTTCAATCCGTTTTTATAACTGTAACATCCCTCATGGACCAAGCTCCCAAACGCTGTAGACTAACCCACCCCACTGCTTACGGGGAGACTGAGAACCCCACTAAAGACTTCCCTGACATGCTAACTCCATGCAGCATCACATGCAAATTCCCCGCAGCCCAGCTTTCCTGCACAATCTCTGCAGCCCTGGCTCTCAATCCCCCCTTGAAGGGGATTAAGCATGGCCGTTGTATACCAGAGAGTTTCCCTAGAGCCTCACCTTCCTAGGTAGGGAGCTTGGCTGTCCTGTGTACATTTATCTTTGCAGGGATGTCTAGCATCCAGTGGGTTGCCTGTTTCTTCACAGACACCCATACTCCCACTGCCTGTGAGGAAACAGGAAAATGCAATCTTCACACTGAAAATCTTATCTACTGCTTCCTACTCTCTCCCTGTCTGGAATATCTCCATTGTCCTGAATTTGCCCTTTTCCAGGGTAGTTCTTTCCCCTCTTGTCATAGTATATTTACTTGAAGAGTTCAGCTTCTCTGCAGGGAGTGGGTGCTACTTCTTTTCCCTGAAGAGCACCCCGTTTCCCTGCAGACACCCCCTTTCAGGGGAAGGTGCCTCTCCCAGCCAATTTCCTATTCCTGTTGGGAGGAGTGTTTCCTTGTGGAGAATGGCTTCCATGTATCCTAATGTCATTAGCACTTCATGGCCCAGCAACCAGTTTTTCCTAGGGGATGTTCCACTGCCTGAACAAATATTGACACATTATGTCCCGCTGTGCAGTGAGTCTGAGCAACCTCCATGCTTGAGCAGGGACACGCAGCTCATCCTTATTCCAGCATGGTGGGAAGCTTGGCCACTCCACAGTTTCTCCTTCCCAGTTGCTGGTGCTGCTGCCCAACGTGCCAGACCATCAGGGCACCCCCACTGTCCCATCTGCCCGTCAATACCCCTGCCTAGCTGGAAGTGCAATGCCGATCTGCGAGCGCTTGTTTCCTACCCAGGGTTTGTCACTTGACTGACATTCTGGTTTGAGCCAGCAACTTTGCTCTGGTTTGGGGTCTCCATCAGCCCCTGTCCTTGCCAGGAGGAATTATAACGTCATCCACCATTCGGGAAGCACCATTTTCCTGCTGTGCTTCCCCCCCTAGGGACCACCCTTCCAGGCCAGCTGCTCCTTTTCAAACTGGACTCAGTGAGCTCCCTTATTTGACTCCATCTCTCTGTGGGGACCCTGATGACCTCCTGCTTCCCTTCCCCCTTTCAGCTGCCCAAGTAATACTCTGCCAGCAGAGGAGCATTTCCATTTCTTTGAGATTATCTAATCTGCTGCCATTTCATCATGAATTTCTTTTATCATTGTATGAGCTAGATGGGCATTTTTTCTTTCTTTTTTCTTTTTTTGAAAATCATTTCCTTTCACTGACAAACCATCAAATGGATCAGAGGGAGCTGCCTTTTGCTAGAGTATGTCAGATTTCTGCTTTTTCCTTTGTAAACAGATTAGCCAGTCATGTGGTGTACCTTCCTACTCAGAAAGGCAGGGAGCTGGGAAAGGCTTCAGTCTCTCTGTCTCTCTCTATCTCAGATTCAGCGACCGTCATTTTGCTGAAGCGTACAACCTCGATTATCTGAAACCTCGCTGTCTGGTTCCCCTCTCCTTTTTGCTGGTGGGGACAAGGGCATGACCTCTGAGGTCTGTTCATTACCAAGAGAATTCATAGATGCCTCCACTCGTAGAGTTGACTTGCGTTCCCTGTGCCGTTTGGATAATCAAAGTTGCACTGCATTTGGGAACGCCGGCCCTGCCGCCTTTGACGTGATGGAAAGGACAGGGGCACTTAGGCCTAGATGGGGACAATGGGGCTACTGGGGGGGCTGTGCAGACGGGGGTTGTGCCTGTGTGGGTTTTTTTGGGAGGGGAGGGTTTAATGCATGTGGGGCGGGCTGGTGGGGGGGGTTCAGGGCAGCCAGTAGCAGCAGATGGGAAAAGTCTTGTAACATTTAATGCTTCTTTGGCTGTTTCTAAACTAGGTGTCAATTCACAACAGGCTTCAAACGTACCAGCACAACTCCACCCTGGGGCCCGAGAGTGGAATGCAGCCCAGCATGCGTCTTAACATGCCACGGGAGCGGCTGGAGACAGCACTGGTGCCCTCACACCCTGCCTCGGCGGGGACACTTGTACAGTGCCAACAGATTGTCAAAGTCATTGTCTTGGACAAGCCGTGCCTCGCTCGAATGGAGCCGGCCCTCAACCAGACTCTGACACGCTATGTCACCTCCGACTCCTGCACCTCCACCCCCTGGCGCGGTGTGGGCAGTGGGCTCCCCGGAACCCCCATGAAGCTGGTCCATCAGCCTCCCCTCCCACCTCCACCACCTCCCTACAACCACCCCCACCAGTATTGCCCCCCCAGCTCCCTGCTTCAGAGGCGCAGGTACTCCAGTGGCTCACGCAGCCTCGTGTAGCCACACCACCAGCACCAAAACAGCACAGACTTCCCCGCTTCCCTTCCCCACCACCTCCCGGGGACCCTTTCTGCCTACAGAGATCTAGTTTGTGATTTATTTTTTAGTAAAAGAAGAAGAAAATTAAAAAAAAAAAAAGCTGACTGACCTAACTCTTACCCTGTCTCCCCTCAAGATGATGATAATTGTGAGGAGCCATCTATAGAAACTGCCAACCTACATGCTCACACATCCTCACACCCTGCCAGCCCAACTGGCCTCCTGTGCTCGTGCCGTCCCCATGTAGCACTTTGCTGCCCTGTTCCTGAGAGGCTTGATGACCTGCTGCTTTATAGGCACTGTGTCTTCCGTTTGCTACTCCTCGACCTCCTTCCCTGCCTTGCGTTTACCTGACCATAGGTTTGTACCCACCCCAAAACTTCGCCAGCCTCGGAAAGAAATGGACTCACCCGTGCCAAGGACCGACCCTGGGGCACTCCCGGGGGTGGAGTTCCCCCTGCCGCTAATGCTGCTGCCTGCTAAGCTGGAGCTGAGAACTTGTACCACTTGCCATGCTTTCTCCTCATTGCTCTTCAAATATTATCTCCTTGCAGCAGCTAGTTCCAAGCGAGGGAGTGCACGAGTGAAAGAGAGCTCGAGAGGAGGAGAGACTGTCCTGAGCTGCAGTACAACGCAAAGATGGCCTCACTCTGAACACCAAAACTCTTCCTGTTGTTATACTGGAGCATTGTACCAGAGACCTCTGCTGAGACCTAGCAGACCTCCTCACATGTAAATACACCTGTATGGTAGTGTATGTATGGCGCATGCTTACTAAAGGAAACACCAAGCAGCTCTGAGGGAGCAGGAGGGAGGGATTAAGCCCAGGGATCTTCCTGGAATGGATGAGTACTTTTCCAAAGAAATGGCACCAGGAGGTGCCCTCCCATCTCAACACACACACATGAAGATTGTCTTCACTAGCATAAACCAGACCCACCTCTGCTGTCATCCTTCTAGCTGGTTTTGTGTTTCCTTCCCACCTGCTTTTTTATATTCTGAAAGCAAAGCCAAGTGTTAAGTTCACCTTCTGGGGTGGATGATCCATTCACTTAGGCTCTTCCTCCTGTGTTAGAGGGAAGGGGTTTTTTGAAGACCACCCATGTGAGGCCCCATCTGTATCTCTGGCCTGGCTATATGCTTGTCTCTGTCAGCCCTTCCTATAGGACAGCTGCCCAGATACCAGACTCCATGGCCTCATCTCCTCTCTCACTCCCTATCCCAGCTTCAAAGTGAGGGGAGGGAAAGATCCTGAGATAGAGATGACAGCTCATCTCCTCTGTTTTATTGGGGACATTGATGTGAAGGAAGACAGCATTAAAAATGGGCTATGGAAGTATTTTTAGAAAAAAACCCCAACTCTTTGAGCAGTAGGGAGGGGAAGGTATTAATTAGCTTAAAGGCTTTGGTCTCGCTCACTCTATCTCCCTTCAAGGCTTAGGAAGATCAACTTTAGGATTCTAAAATAGGACAGAATGCCTTTTAGGGCCTTTGTCTTTATTTTATTTTAAGAGGGAAAAAAATAAATGCTCTTCCTTCCCATGCGAGGCTGAAACGTGGGCACTGGGTGCTGATGACACAGCCATTGGGTGAGGAGTGGCAGGAGTTGTCTGCAGTGGTGGAGATG
>NW_009260345.1:521068-524595 GCF_000687185.1 Egretta garzetta | reverse complement strand
GAGGGGCAGTGAAGGCAGATGCAGGAAACTCTTTTTTTACCTCATGGGGTAAAAGCCACACAGCAATTTCCTTAGGGATTTTACCAGTATGCTCATCTCTGGGGCTATTTCCAGGGACCGAAACCACAGCGCATCAGGGACTGGCTCCCCTTGAGTGCTCTTGGGATGTCTGCTGGCTCTGTTGAAATGTTCAGATGAAAGAGTTCACATATTTGACCCGGGCATAAGCCCAGCTGGGGTTAGGGAAGCAGACAGGGGCTGGGGTGAAGCGCTCCAGGGCAGGAGCCTGCTCACTTCCAGGTCCCCTTTTTTCTGAGCCTGACTCATGTATCCAGGTGTGCCAACAGGTCTGTCTAAGTTGCTTAGCTGTCTGGAGCAGGGCACTAGGCTGCCGCTTTTATAGGCCATAGCAGATGTACTGACCAGGAGCCAAGATGCACAGCCTCAGGGAGGACTATGGAAGCAGAAGACAGAAAAGATTGTAAGAGAGCCCTGAATAGAAGCCCAGACTCCTTCCAGACCAGAGGAGCTTTCTCCTAGCCAGCCCCCCAGGGCAGTGAGGATGCTCCACATCTCAAAGCTGAGCCCAGGAAGAGGTCTTCATCCCCAGCCAGGGCTCGGCCCCTCACCCTCCCACCAGCTGTGAGGCACAGCTGGCCTGACCTGCTGCCGGCTCCCTCCAGGGTGACACCTCTCCACCTCACGGTGGCTGGGATCTCCTTCAACCTGCCCGTAGCTTCCTGGGAAATCATAGGTGCAGCATCTGCTATTGCCCGGTCGACGTAGCGCATGGCTGCCATTAAATTTTACCCACTGCTGCGGTGAAAGGGGTGGTACCTGGGAGGCACAGGCACTGCCCTCCCTTCTCAGCAGTTACTTCGCTGTTGGAGAGGAATGGCAGTGCTTGCTTGCTTGTTTTTTCCCAGGGTGCAGTCAGCCACTGAAGGTCTGTGTGTGTGTTAAAATAAATAAATTAGGTTTTACTTGACATTTAACACGAAGTGACAACAACAAAAACCTTAATGTACTCGATGAAATAATTTTTTTAGATAAAATATTTATAACAATGTCTATGAAGTTCCTACAAGAGAGGTTTTCTGCTTTAATAATTGATTGGGAGAGCTACAAGAATGTAAAGAAGAAATAAGGAAGCTTCCATGAGACACCCTTCTTTGTGCTGGTAAAGGATGGAAGCAAGTTAGCTGAAGTGCTGAAGTACCTGAGGCACAGCAGTCTCTCAGGGCAAGTTGGCTCCTTTCCCTGACCTTCTAAGGCTAATGCTGGCCTTGAGCTTTGGACAGAGAAGCAAATGTAGATAGCCCTTGCTATCTTCTAGCCTGCTGGCTACAACATCTTCTGTCAGGTTTAGCTGGAGAGACACCAAACCACTCTATTCCAGGTTGTTGTGGAACAGGTTGCTCTAAATTCTACCGGGTAGCTGAGCCATTCGGACTTCTTCAAAATACGGATTTTTTTTTTTTCCTTTGAAAGTTGGTCTCGAAGGATGACAAGCACTTTAAAGCATGTCTACACCTCATCTGATCTATTGTATTGTCTGCTCCCACAGCCCTCCCACATGCAAGCAAGACACACAGAATCAGTGTAGCTGTAGTGCTGTGAAGAGACGCCCTTGCACACAGACCGATGGTTGACAGGGCGCAGGCTCGAAGGAGCATGTCAATGACAACCTAATGAAGGACAAAATGTGTACCACAGCTCGCCCGGAGGGACCAGTCCAAAGACAAATCACCAGCTCTTGACAGCAGCAATTCTAATCGTGAACCTAGCGCAATCTTTCAGGTGGTGGGATCAGGCAGGAAGCTGCTGCACAGATTGGATCGACCCAAATGAACCAGTGGCTTTTTGCTGTCAAATTCATATCCTTCTGTATTAAAAAAGGAGGGGGGGAGAGAGAGAGAGAGAGAGAAACCCAGTAAAGAGCATTCTGCAGAGAGTGTCAGGCACTCAGTGGCCAAACAAGAAGGTGGCTCTGCTGGAAGGTGGAAGAGAGCAGGGTGTTACTGAGGTCTACAGAGCTGCATTGCACAAACTGTCAGGCTCTGTCCTGATTCTCTCTTGCTCGTGTTGGTGCAGGTCCGGTGAAATTAATCTGTTTACACTAGTAGCAAAGGGATGGAGAAGGGCAACAGGAGAATCAAGCTTACTGCAAACAATTTGGGTTTAATGTAGTGTTTGTCCTCTGCTGTAGTACTTTTAACGCCATAATCTGGGCCACTGTGGTAGCAACACTTTGTGCTTTCTGCAAGAATTTCAGAGCATCCCAGTTCATGTTTTCCCTCCTCCCTGTAAGGGAGTGGGTGGTCCACAACCAGAATTCCATCAATACTTGGGCTTCTTCACAAAAAAGTACCACCAGATTTGGAAGTATTTGAGAACCTCTGAGCTGTAAGAGTTAGAGTTTTGTTACACGTTTTTCAGAAGGCTTGACCTGCAACTCTCTGCACGGGTATGTGAGATTTCCAAAAACAAATCTGAGCCCTAAATCAAGGAAGCTGCTGCTTGGCAGAGCCTCTGCTTTGAAATGCGAGTTGCTGAGCAAGCTCCCCCACCTCCCGCTCCACCAGCCGCCTCACTGTGCTAGTGTAGGCTCCAGGGACTGCCAGCAGTGATTTGTGAGCTCGAGCTGTCCTTGTCCTGCCCACTCTTTCACAGCCATGCCTGGGACAGCAGCTTTGAAGTCACCCAGCTCTTCAACACTAGTCACAACCCCATCTGAATGTGTCTTTTTAAAAAAAAAAAAAAACAACTAACAAGAGAAGTGTTACCTGTGTGTAGGCTTTTGAAAGCACCTGTCTGTCTGTACCTGTTTCCTGCTGTAAATATCACCAAGAAAAGCTTCTTTTGGGAAAAGTGGTGTGGTCACACCTAGCAAAGAGTCCAAATGGCTAATATTTTGTAACAAAATAACAAAAATAGATCAGAGGTATTTTATCTGTTCGATTAATAGAGTTTTAGAAATTATATTGAGATATGGCAGATGCACGGGCGATGCACCGAGGCTGTGCTCCTGAGGGGTGCTGAGCATCGTGGCTTCCCGCTGGCCTCGGGGACAACCTGCTGCAGCTACTGCTGATTTGTTGTTGAATGCAGCAGGACCCAGCTCAATCCTCAGGCTCTCTGAGGATCAGATCCAGAGGAAACCAGGAAGAAAGAATCTCATCCAAGAGATGGCAACTCAATGTAAAATTCACCCCTGCAGTGAGGCAGAGAGGAAAGCGGGGTGGGGAGGAAGGCAGAGCCCTTCAATGCTGCAGCTCCTTCCTTTCCACCTTGCTGGCACGCAGCAGAGGCAGCCCCAAACCCCCTGCTCACATCCGTGCAGCTCTGCAGCTCCGGGGCAGGAGGCCCACACACCCGCGCGAAGCGCACGCCGCTGCGTGTGCACGCTGCAGCAGGGAGAGCAGCTCCACGAGCCGCGTGTGCCGGTGCATGCCTCGGACGCCAGCTGGCCGCAGAGGAGCTCACGCACCCAGAGACATCAGCACATACCGTGTGTCGATGCACAC
>NW_009260345.1:518215-520862 GCF_000687185.1 Egretta garzetta | reverse complement strand
GGAAGCCGGGGCCCTTCAAGGCTGCAGCTCCTTCCTTTCCACCTTGCCGGCACGCAGCAGAGGCAGCCCCAAACCCCCTGCTCACATCCGTGCAGCTCCGCAGCTCCGGGGCAGGAGGCCCACACACCCGCGCGAAGCGCACGCCGCTGCGTGTGCACGCTGCAGCAGGGAGAGCAGCTCCACGAGCCGCGTGTGCCGGTGCATGCCTCGGACGCCAGCTGGCCGCAGAGGAGCTCACGCACCCAGAGACATCAGCACATACCGTGTGTCGATGCACACGCCATCTGCCAACGTGTAGGACCGTGTGGCGGGTAACGTGTAGGCACCCCTACTATCCACACAGCGGAACATGCCGTCCAAAAAAACCGGGCATATGCAGCCCTGCACTGCCTGGGCAGGACAGCTGTGCTGGCTGCGGTTGCCGTCGCAGCCCATCTCATGAGCTACGTAGGCTCAGGCTTGGCTAACATTTGGATGGAAGACAAGTAAGGAAAATGACATTTCCCATGCAAATTGGATATACACGCATATTTACACAAAGTGTAACCCCAAGGTTAATGAAACCAACCTTTGTAAAGGTCTGCACAGGGGTGAGAGAGATGGTGGGAGACAAACGTGCACACAGAGCAAGCTCTCCCCGGCAGCGGACGGGGGAAGGCAGCCTACATCTTTGCAGCTGAGTTGCACAGATGCTGGTTTCAGGCGGCACCTGCTAAAAAAAAACCCTGTCTATAGGTTGCAAATTCTTTGCTGGCGTCAAAGAATCCCTTAAACCCCTAGGCCCACGGTGAAACACTTGGGAGGAGAGATATCCCTCCGAGACACAGAGAAGAAATTTCCCAGGAATTCAGAGGCTTCTGTTTATGTTTTTGTGTGCCACGGATATATTATACATCAGCCCATCCCAAACAGTCATTTTCTAAGATGTTTTGAAACAGGAGATTATTTGAGAAGTTTCTGCCTGATGTTTAGATCATACACCTGGCTGTAAAGATGAAAGCAATAAAACCAGATTGTCTATATGTGAACTACTCCTAACTTGCTCCGATGTGCAGATACTCTTATCGATTTTTTTTGCAGGTCCCTTTGGGACAGATGCTATGTAGACACGTACCAATAGTGCTGCTACAAAGAGATTACCATCCAAAAAGCGTATACCGCAACTGCCACATTGCATCTGTACGCTGTTACATCTATATAGCGTACATTACGTGCAGTCACATATACACAGCATGTTCAGAGTTGATCAAAGCTCTTTTTGACAGAGGATTTTGTGATGCAATGTTTCTCTGAAGCTTTTAAGACAGACTTTAAGTTAAGCACACCCCTCTCAGGTGTGTTGCTGCTAGCGGGTCCCACCCACCCCCTGCCAAGGAGGATGCAGAAGACCTGCTGCTGAGCTCGGCACAGCGCCGCCCCGCCATCTCCCGCTTCACAGGCCTTGTCCCCGGGCTCAGACCCCCATCCCAAGGCCAGCGCAAAAGGGGGAGCCCTCGGGGAGCAGTGTGGCGGCGGGGAGGTGACGGCAACCCTGAAGCTGCCGCGACGCAGTGCCTTGTCAGGGACGGACAGCGAGGGGACGGTGCCTGCAATGTCACTGTCCTGTCCAAGGGGCTGTGGGCCCTTTCCCACCTCATCTGGGGGGCTCTGGGAGGATTGCGCTGGTGCCCTGGAGTGCCTGGGGGCTAGCTGCTCGCAGAGCCTGGCTCCACCGTTCCCCATGGGCTCAGGTTTCCCACCGTGGCCAGCTGGGGGGGCAGTGCTGCCCCTCTGTAGGTCACTGCCCAGACCCCCAGTCCAGCAGCCCGGAGTCATGCTCATGCTCCTGCCTGACTTAAGAAAGGTGGCTGAGAATAAGGAGGAACCTCAAGGATGAGTTCGACTGGTGAGTAGGGCTGTGGGATTTAACCATTTTAGGAGCTCTGTCATGCTTAGCTGGTCTTGGAGCACCTTTCTTGCAGCTAATGAATGCACCTGAGGTTAAAAGCTGGCTGAGGAGCTGGGTTTTCTGCCTCAGCCCACAAGCTGGGATTGTTTGCAAGCCTGTAGGGTGGGTTCTTATTTTATGCAACACCCGTGCTCTAGCCATGGGGCCTGACAATATGGCATAGTCGTCAGCCACTTCTTGAAAACAAGAGCCCAGTCTTCTTAAGCCTTCCTCCTCGTGAAGCATAGAGTCTCCCAAACAAATCAAGTTCGTTTAAAAAAAAAAAAAAAAAAGACTGGAAGGGAGAGGGAAGGATCTTCCTCCACAGGACTGTAGGCATAAGGCTATAGCAGCAAAACCACTCTAAGTGCCTGACAGAGAAATGTGCCCATCCTGATATTCCATACACACCTTCTTGTTCCCTCCCGTTATGGAAGGCTTGATTTTTTTCAGTATGTGTCAGCTCTTCATCTCAAATATGCAGAAGCCTCATGCTGACCGCTCATGGACCTGCTGGTCCAACAGGATTCGCGCAATGCCAGCAATAGGAGCAATTGCCCCTCTCCTCCACTCCCCCAGCTGCACGCTGCACAGATTCCCCTTTGCTACTCTCATGAATTTCCCATTGCTACATCAGCGAGAAAGCAGGGCAGCCTCCTCCCACACGCTGCTGCAAGCTGACATCCGCCCACCGGACACTACAGCCATCCGTGTCCTTCC
>NW_009260345.1:516657-518158 GCF_000687185.1 Egretta garzetta | reverse complement strand
CCACCCCTGCCTGCGACGCTTCCCCCTTCCTCCCCTCCCCGCCTTCCTGAAACGAGCTATCCATTATACTTCGTAAAAAACTTGGAGCAAAGTATTTGGGCAGAGTAGGAGAAGGAGGACAACACGTTCCCTGTAGGAAAACACAAATCCATATATTCTGAGCAGACATCTCTCTGCTGGCTCTGGCTAAACCCGAAACAGCTAAGCCCGGTGCAGGCAGGCCATGCCAGCACGAGGGCATAGCATGGGGGGCTGCCAGCTGGGCCCCGACGGCAGCAAGCTGGATGCCAGCCCTCCGAGGATGCTACAAGCCGGGCTTTTTCCTCGCCAGGACAAGCAGCCCAGGCAGGAATAGGAGTGACCCGGGGCAGCTGATGTTACAACTGGTTGTAACTGTCCAAGTAAAAGGCAAGAAAAGCTGCCAAAACCCTCTTCAGCTTCCTAGGCAGGGGGGAATAAAGGGAGGGCAAACCAAAACAATGAGCGGTGCTGCAGCCCTGCGGTGCGGGGAGCCCAGACCCACACTAACCCTCTCACTGGGGCAGACATCGCCAAGCAGCTCGGTGCCAATGGTACCAAGGCCCCAGGACACCTGGCTTTGAAAATTCTTTAGGAAAACCAAGTATGGAGAAAGCCTGCTAAAAGCGAGGAAAATATTTTTCAGTAAGGGCCACATGAATCCAGACAGAATTCTCTTACCTTTCTGAAGGGAAAGAAAAAAACCCATCCCCTGGGATCTGACCTCGGCCTCCAGCCTCAGCTCACATCGTCTGGCATCCCCAATGAAAAGGACGACCCATCCAGCAGCTCAGGACAAGTGGCCAGGAAACAAATGTGCAAGGTAAAACCAGGAGCCCTTATTAAATAGCTTGTTCAAAGATAAAACCCCAGGCATCTGTCAACTTGGCCCAGAAGAAGCACTGCTATAATAATTAGTAGGGGGAAAGGCGGCAGAGATGCCAGTGAAAAAAACCCAGCAGTTTGTTAGCATTTCTCACAGGTCTGCCATGAACACAGTGGGGAAAAGGAGCAGAGGGAAAAAGTGCGAAGGAAGAAGGATCACGTTGCCTCGCCAGGGCAGATGCTGCCAGCAGTGAGGGGCAGAAGCTTCCCAAGGGAAGCTTTAGGCTGGTGCAGTTTGGGCTGATAAAATTTGGCACTTAGCATCCCAGGAGCAGATGATGCTGCCATGGGGGACCCGCCGCAGCCGATCTCTCTCAGATCCGGGGGCTCTGCCCTGTGGAGGAGCCCCCACAGCTGGGAGGGGGGACACAACATCCCAGGGGCTGTGCTGCCGCCGGGGCTGGGGGCTGGGGGTGTGTGGCACCCCACCAGACAGCAGCTGGGACGCTGCCAGGGGGACTGTGCTGCCGCGTACCTCTCACCGTGGCCGTGCCCCTCAGCCAGCACGCTCCCATTTAAACAGTGATGGCTGATACACACTCACCCTCCGTCCCCAAAGAAAGACACCCCTCTTTCTTTTCAAAGCTCAAAGCATCCA
>NW_009260345.1:506065-516616 GCF_000687185.1 Egretta garzetta | reverse complement strand
AGCACCTGTCTGGCACTTACACATGGTCCACAGTGCCGAGGCAGGTGCCTAGCCATGGGACACCCCTGGTACCCTGGGTTGCAGAGCCCCCGCTGCCCCCACCTCCTCCCTGCCGAAGTCTCACCCCAGGCAGCCACTGCAGGAGCCCGGGGGGCACTGCCCACCCTCGGCTGCTGCTGTCCAAGCGCCTGCGGTGGCCGGGGCTGTGACAGCTGCTCTGTCACCCAGCTCCCCTAGGAGCATCATGCTGAGGTTCCCCTCGCACAGCTGAAAAGCCGCTTTAAAATAAGAATCTTGGATTATAATTCCTAATCCCTTCATTTGCAGTAAGCGCAGAGAGGGCACGGAGATGCCAGCTCTCTCTCCTTCCTGCAGGACCAAGCATGCTTCAAAAACTCACCCGTGCCATGGGTTGGGCAGGCGGTGATCTGGAGCGGCTGCTCAGCCAGGGCGTTTTGGCACCCTCAGGAAGGCAGGGAGAGGCGGAGGGGGATGTTGTCTCCCTCCCACCAAAAGTGCTCACCCCTCTCCATTTCTTGTCCTTGTCCCCACTGAGAAGTTATTTTTAAAGGCACATCAGCTGGTGCCAGAGGGGGATGCGCAGGCGAGGGAGCAGCAGCAGCTGGGCTCAGCCATGCAGGTGAGGGTGAGCTGCGGCCGAAAGGCGGGCAGGGCTCCTGGGGATGGGCAGGGAGCGGGGCAGGGGGCCTGCGTGCTGAGACACGAGGCCTGGGTGCCCCCATGTCCTGCCCCTTGTCCCCCAGGGCCAGACTGGGGGCTGAGGTACCTCCAAGACTGCGTACCCAGCTTTGGAGCTATTGAGCAGATGGGAGGCAGCGTGCTTCAGGCTGGCGGCAAGGGATGCATTTACACTGTAGATCCCCCCGCCTGGACAAATACAGGGCGGGTTTTGCCTGGAGCTGGGTCAGCAGCATCAGCACAAACCTCAAAGGTGTTTTTCTTTACAGGGTCATTGCAGGGGGATTTGTGTTTTCCCAAACAGCACAATGCAATGCAAACTGGCCAAGAGTCTTCTTTGAGCCATGCAGCCGTCAGAGGGAGAAAAGCAGTGCCCTGCTCTGCTGAGGGCCGCTGAGCTTACAGAAGATGTGGTGTCTGGGCAGGAGTGCCCCCCAGGCAGGTTACCTGCCCTGTGCTGTGGCTATGGGGCCCTCTGAGGCCCATTCTCCCCCCCGCTATCATTACACCAGTGACTCGGGCAAGTCCTTTCCCACTGAGTTGGGTTTCCTCATCTGGAAGCAGAAACACCCGGACCCCCTGGGGTCCCCTAGAGAAAGCTCCTGTGGTGCACACACACAGGCAGGAGGAACTCCTCCATGGTGGCTCCGCACAGGTCTGCAGCCACGGGGGTGAGGGCTGCTGGTCCCCAAGGGTGGAGGTGGGGACAAGTGCCACCCCGCGAGGGGCCGGGGCTGCTCCCCAGGGCCCTGATGAAGGCTGGTGCCGCTTTTTTGGCAGCACAGCAGCATCATGCCAGGCTGCCAGAACGCATCTCCATCACTGTCACGGCCATCAGGTATCAGCCCGGGGAGCACTAACCTCTCCTGAGTGTCTCCAGACATGGACACTTCCCGGCTGAGAGCACTGTGGGGATGATGGACACATCCTTGGCAGGAGCCCCGCACTGCCTTCAGTGGTGCTGCCTCAGCCAGCACTGCCATGGGGACACTGGGATACCACCCCTGTCCCCTGCCCCCCCGGGGGACTGCCCTGGGGCCACCACCTGGGGCTCCCCCACGGGGGGCCCCCCAGGCAGGTTACCTGCCCTGTGCTGTGGCTATGGGGCCCTCTGAGGCCCATTCTCCCCCCCGCTATCATTACACCAGTGACTCGGGCAAGTCCTTTCCCACTGAGTTGGGTTTCCTCATCTGGAAGCAGAAACACCCGGACCCCCTGGGGTCCCCTAGAGAAAGCTCCTGTGGTGCACACACACAGGCAGGAGGAACTCCTCCATGGTGGCTCCGCACAGGTCTGCAGCCACGGGGGTGAGGGCTGCTGGTCCCCAAGGGTGGAGGTGGGGACAAGTGCCACCCCGCGAGGGGCCGGGGCTGCTCCCCAGGGCCCTGATGAAGGCTGGTGCCACTTTTTTGGCAGCACAGCAGCATCATGCCAGGCTGCCAGAACGCATCTCCATCACTGTCACGGCCATCAGGTATCAGCCCGGGGAGCACTAACCTCTCCTGAGTGTCTCCAGACATGGACACTTCCCGGCTGAGAGCACTGTGGGGATGATGGACACATCCTTGGCAGGAGCCCCGCACTGCCTTCAGTGGTGCTGCCTCAGCCAGCACTGCCATGGGGACACTGGGATACCACCCCTGTCCCCTGCCCCCCCGGGGGACTGCCCTGGGGCCACCACCTGGGGCTCCCCCACGGGCATGGGCCTGTGGCTCAAACCCCGTTATCCAGTGGCTAACAGCTGCCCGTGGATCCCAGCCCCCTTGGGATATGCCAGGACAAGCGCTAAAGCCTCGCACCGCCCTCCAGGCAGCCCTCCCAGTGCTCGCCACCACCAGGGCACAGGAGGGGACACGTGGGGACTTACGCTGGAGAGGGCACCTGCCACACTGGAGGAAGGAACACCAGCCCTAGGGGTCCCTCCTGATGGGGTGGACAAACCCTGAGGGCCAGGGTGGTAATGTCACTGCCACCATGGGCCTCTGGCCACAAGCACCACTTTAATTTACTATTAAAGATGCAGAAAGTGGAGGAAAGTCATTTAAATGCTTGGAGTGGCTTTTGCTTTCACAGCGCCCTTGTTCCCCTCCATGGAGGCTGTGGAGGGCTGTCAGTAGGGGGGAGGAAAACACCTGACACCCCCCTTAGATGTCAACGAAACAGCACTGGCTTCCCCCACTGGGCAGAAGCGCTGCTGGCAGAAGCGGTGGGCTGCTCGGGGGAAGGAAGGTGGCATGGACCCTGCACAGGGGTGGCTGGGTGAGCAGGGAAGGGCCAGCCCCCCCGCCTCTGTGCAGAGCCTGCCCCGCCGGACTGCCTGACTCAGCCGACCCCTAGCCCAGCATCAGGCATGCCCACCCAGCAATCTGGGGCTGACAAGCTGGCACCAAGCAGGGCTGAGGAGGAGAGAAAAGCTGGCATGGGCAGGTGAGCCTCTCCCCAAAGAGGGAAGGTGAGACAGGTGAGCAAGAGGATGTGAAGCAGAGAAGGGAGGAAGATGTGACCAGTGCCTGACACAAGGGCTGCTGCAGTGGTCAGGATGGTGGAGGGGGAGATGGTAGCCAGCCCCCAAGGGATCCCCCGTCTTTCAACCCTCCCTTAACATCTCTTCTCTTGCCTTTCCAAGGGCTTCGAGGGGTGCAGTGATCAGAATGGTCCTTCCACTCATTTTTAAGAGCTAGCTCCCAGGTGTCATCAGTAGGTTTCAGAGTTTCCAGGCTTTCTCTTCCTACCCCTGAGCTGCTCAGGTGGACTCTGACCAATAGTTGGAGCGGTACAGAGGCAGGATCAGACATCAGGAGAGGAAAGCTGTGCCGTGTGGGCACACCGCGTCGCCTCCGGTGGAGTACTGGCATCCAGGGCTGAGCTCCTGCGGAAAGCAGGCAGTGTGCTTGGTCCAAGCTCCATTGCCATGGGTGGGCTGGTAGCCCTCAATACAAGCAAAAGCACAGCGGACGTGCCCCTTAGTGGCGCAGACCCCCACCCCATTTGGCCATCACCACCAAATGCAACCAGGGTCCCAGAGAATCCGTCCAGGACAGGAGAGGGATAAGGACACGTTGCTCATCCAGAATGATGCCGGCTTTAAGGGCACCCCCCAACGCCCCCCCAACGCACAGCACAACTGCGCCCAACACATCGTTTAATGGAGTTGTGGAGAGACTACAAGCTACGCGGCGGCGGTCGGCTAGCCGAAGCCTTACAGTGCCACTCGGCATGGGCATCGTGTCGCCGATGTTGCGCACATGTTTCACAACCAGCTGCCAGCTGTTGGAGCACATCTGGGAGAATGGCAGCAGGGAGAGGTCCCCTTTCCCAGGGGAGAGGGTCGCACCTGCATCTCCAGGGAAGTGGCACTTGAGCAGCAGCGAAGCAATCCTGCCTTTCCCATGTCCCCCCCACCGCAGCCCCTGCTGCTGCAGCAGCAGAGGGGGTGGCAGGCAATGGCATTTATTTTATTTTTTACAGCCCTCAGGAAAAAGAGGATTTCAGAGGGATTTGAGCACAGCTCCCTAAATAGCTCCTTAGAATTAAGAGGTTTCACAGGGGATTATCTGGAGCAGCTGCCCCTGGCAGGAGGGAGAGGTTGGCAGGTGCTGGGGAGGCAAGGGGGCAGAGAAAAGGCAGGAGCGCTGTAGGTGGGCACAGGGGAGCAGGATCCCCTTCTGAACCGCAGCACAGGGAAGAGGGGGGGGAGCATCTCACCCACCCCCCGCCGGCCATGCACGTGTCCTCTCTGCTGGGCGAGCCAAAAGGAATGAGGAGCAGAGCGGTGGTCAGCAGAAGCGACGCACGGAGGGACCAGCACAAAAGCGGCTCTTGCAAAGGACTCACTGGCGCCGAGCACTGCACGTGCCTTTCCGCTGGTATCCGAAGCCTGAGGTCAAAAAATCAACACACAGATACGGCTGCTCCGCTGGACCCACAGGCAGTGGCAATGCTGAGGCGCGGGGTGGGCTGAAGGGACCGTCCCCATCCCTGCCTTCTCACTAGGTGGGAAACCCGTGCGCAATGGAGGTGGGAAGGCTCTGCTAGCACTAAGGATGGGATGAGTTTGAAATGCTGGAGAAGGGGATCAGTCAATCAGACAGAGCTTGACTAAGGGCAAATTCCTCCCTGCCGGGCTACGAATGCCAGACTTTGCAGACCCAAACACTCATGGTGGAAATAAAATAGTGCAAAACCAGGAAAGGCCACAAAATCTTTCAGAACAGGCACAGCTCTGCAGAGAGTGGTGGAATATGGGTTGAAAAGCCTCTTTGAGCAATGCCAAGAGAGAGCATTGCTTGGCACAGCACTTTCTGGTGTAAAGAGGAAGAGAAGACAGCTGGAACTTCATTATAATTTTGATACTGGGATGGAAATTGGTTCTTAGGGACCGGATCCTGCAAAAAGCTGAGCTTCTCCGTGGGGTCCTGAGCTCCGACTTTCAGCAGGCAGAAGGGTTGAGCATGCGTGCAGCGAGTGGGAATAAGTAATAAGGCTGGAAGGAGAGCGCATGAGAGAAGCAGGGAAGTGAGGCTGTTAATTAAAAATAGAGAGACATAGAAATGAGGAAAGAATAGAAAGGAGAAGAGGAAGGAGGGAGAGCTGTAATTTGACAGCAGTGGAAGCAAAAAAGCAGGCGGAAGCAAGCTGGGGTAGATCATTTCCACTGGACGGATGATAGTGGGGAAGAAGTGAGGCAAGAGAACGAAAAGGAGCAGGACAGGAGGGAGAGCAAGGAGAAGGTCACAGGCAGGAAACGGAGCAAATGGTTATATCTCATCAAATGTTGTTATTATGAGCAGCCCGTGTGTGCAGCCCCTGCTGCTCCACCCGGGGCGATGTTCTGCACCTGCCAGACGCAAGGCCACAAGTCAGAGAGATGCTGGGACTAAAATCCCAGCAAAAAGCAATTGGAGATTTAGGGATTTCCTCAGCCACCAGGGAAGGGACTTTCTTTTCTGGACCCTTCCTTCTCCACTCCCCTGGAGGAACAATTTGGACGGTACAACCCTTTGAACAGCTCTCCCAGCAACCGAGCTTGTTGGCCAAGAGTTTCAAAAATGACCACTGACACTGATTTGTTCTCCCTCAGACCTGTGCTGTCCCAATAAGGTTGGAAAAATTGGGGTCTTCCATGGTGTCAAGGCCTCGCTCAAGAATTGACTCCTTTTGCCCATCACCTGCCTGCGCACCTCTCAGCCTGCATTTAAGGGGAGGGAGATTATGTGACCTGGATGCGCCAACAAAATGAGGTTTCCAGTAAAGATCATTAGTGCAAAGAAAGATCAGAGGTTAACACCTGTTTTCAGCACGGATGTCCCTCCCAAAGGACAGACATGTGTATAAGGAGTGGTTTCCTTTATCCCCCAGTTTATAAAAGCAGGTGAAAGTGGAATAGAAAATTTGAGATACAGTGGCGCTGATGATTATGGGACAAGGAAAGATGACACGTCTGTGACTGGCTGAGTGATGAACTATGATTGCAGCGCTCGGTGTTTGGCATTTTGGCTTTGCAAGATCAAGCCTGTAAATTCAGTGTTTCCTCACGTCTATCTAACAGCTGTGATTGTTTTGATGCAAACACTAATGATTAGGTGCAGGACAGGGTGTGATCTTGGCTCATGGCGTTGGAGGCTGCAAAACCTCCACTCGATGCCACCTGGCAGCTGTGACTGCTAAGAGCCAGGACACCCCACGCACCACGTGTGCAAACACAAATTGGTTGCACGTCTAAAGCAACGTCAGCAGAGGCGCATGGGCGAGCTGGCAGGGGACCCAACCCCAAAGGTGACCGACGTCAGCTTTAATCAGCAGATGACGCCCTTCCTCTTCATGCTACTGCTCCTCAGGCTGGGAGACCAGCAGAAGGGCAGGTTGGCCCCGCACACCGGGTAGGCAGCACGGGGGCCAACCTGCATCACGCCACAGCTCCACAGCGTTGGCGGGACGTAGCTTTCCTTGGATGTTCAGTTAAGGATTCGTTGTCTCTGAGCTGAGGCTGGGAGTGGGAGCCAGCAGGGAGGCGGCCCAGCAGAGCCACCGACGCTGTCAGGGTGCCAAGGGAGGGGAGAGACCAATTGCACTGAGCCACGCCGTGCACGCTGGCGTGCGACGGGTGCTCATCAAATGCTGTGAGTAAGTGGGTATCTCTGCGTGGGGTCATGGGGAGGCTGTCACGAACAGGAGCGCCGCTGTCACACCCGCACGCGGTGCTATGGTGAGCCACTGCCTTTCTCAAGGCTTTATAAACCAGACATGTGCTGCGCTTCCCAGCCTTTTCCGAGGTTCTACAGACTCCTCCAGCACCCTCTCCAGCAGCTCATGGCCCCCCATGCTGCGTGTGCTGGGAGTCGGGACGTGCCAGCGCCAGCAGCCGGCTGTATGGATGCTTCCCAAGGGAAGTTGGCACTGGTTCACGGGGCTGGGTTTGAGCATGGTGGCTACATCCTTCCAGCTCCCCCAGGAGCTCCCACCTCCCACTGTCTGGGGTTTAGGTGTCGCCACTTCCCGAAAAAAGGTAGAAGCTAAACCACTCGTGGACACTATGCTGCACCTTACTGCTTCCCACTTGGGGATGCAGCTAGGGAGGGTATTTGGGGGGAACTGCCCTGTTCCAGCAGTGGGGGGAAGGATTTGCACCGTGCTGGAGAGGCTCCCTGTCACACAGCAGACCTTTTCCCTCTGCACAAAGCCAATTGCAGCAGAGCATGGTCAGTGCAGGAGGCTAGGACAGCCTCTAGCAAAAAGCCCTCTACTTACCATCTTTAGGGTAATTTTAGGGTTTTTAGGTCATTTTAAGCCCTCCACCTACCCCACGTTTTAGGATCAGGGAGAGGCTACTGCACACAGCTGCAGAGGGCAGGACGCTGCAGGAGGGAAAGGCTGCCCACTCTGCTAGGCTCTGGCTCGTAGTGCCAGCCTCAATGGATGCCATGATAACGGCTGGAGACTGCGCAGGGCTGAAACACGGCACCTGTGAGCAGGACACACCGTCCTGATGCCCTTTTCCAGTTTTGGCGTGATGTCCTACCAGCTACCAGCATGCCGGACTCCTCGCTGGAATCCCTCGTTCTGCCACATCGCCTCCAACTATGCATTTGCTGGTGTTGGTGTATGCTAGATCAGTCAACAACCACCTGGGGTTGAACTTGGTATCAAGCTGGTTCTCTGGGGTGACAGCACAGCTGTGTGCCTTGGGATGTTCTGCGGAGATTCACTTGGCAAGGCAAGAAGAAGAACAGAGGAGTGGTCAGTGATCAGTCTAAGCTCTCTAGAAACATCGTCCCTTGTCAGGAGGAGGAAGACCTGGGCACCGGCCGGTCCTCCCTGAGAGCCTGCACCAGGGTGTTGCAGGATGAAGACAGTCACCGCACAACGCCCTGGTGGCAGCTCGTGCAGGGCCTTGGTAAGCCGGGCCAGGAGGAAGAGATGTGAGAGGGTTCCTCTGCCAGGTCCTTTCTTCGACAAGCAAAAGCCGCCACGGAGCTGGGGACAGCGAGCTGTGCCAGAGGAGCTCGAGGGACAACGTGGCACGAGCAGCTACGGGGCAGGGCGAGGAGGTCCGGGCTCTCCTCCTAGACGGCAGCATCCGAGACCCTCCCGTTGAAGGATGTCTTTGGCTGGAGGCCGTTGTTCTGAGCATGCGTCTCTGGCTTGGGCTGGGTCATCTGCTGCAAGCGCTGTCCGGGAATGAAGGGGGAGAGCGTGTCAGCTGGGGGGTGCCAGGGGCGGCCACGGTGGGGCAGCCGGGGCACGGTGGCAGCTGAGGGTTGGGAGCCCTCGCCCCAAGCCTCAGAGGTGGCCCTAGTTCCAGGGCGAGGGGACGGCGCATGCGGCAGGAGTTACTCCTCCAGCGCCATTCAGCAAGCCACCGAAAGCCTCGGCAACTCCCCTTTGCTTTGCTGCTGCACGCACCACAGCAGCTCCTCCTTGTACCTGAAACACAGGGATCGCCCTTACAGCCCCAGGCAAACTGTTACCAGGCAATACCAGCTGCAAGCAGGACCAAGAGCCGCAGTGTCACAGGCTTCAGGGCAGATCCTTTTCCCCAGTTTCCATAATTTTTCAGCTAGGGTTGTTTATAAAGCATTACTAACCAGCCTCAACAGGCTGACAAGGTTACGGGCTGTGCCGCTGGTGCAGATCGGACCGGTCTGCCCGCGCAAACCTTGGCACCAGCAGCAATTCCTGTCACCCCGAGCCGATCAAATGAAAATTGCAGAGGCAGGTAAAGCGAAGCAAGAACCCAGGGAAATATGGAGGGGCAAGTCATTCCTGGAGGCGTGGGGACTGAGCCTCGGGAGTGATGAAGGAGAATGAATTGCTTTTGCCTGTCAGGGAGGGACTAATGCCGGCAGCTGCAGAAGAGAAGGCAGAGGAGGATGGAGCCTGGCCTGAGCAGACATCACAAAGTCGGGAAGAAGCTCTTCCCAGCAAAGGGAAACAAGCTCCTGCTCTCCAATACCACTGAAGCGGCTGTTGCTGGGTGAAGTCCCTGAAATGTTCACTGAGCTGCTTCTGCCATTCATGGGTCTTTTTTTCCCCCTCACATTCATGCTCGGGAGGATCAAAATGACTTGTAATCTTTCCTGTCTGTCAAAAGCACTTTATTCAGCTTCAGCATCTAATTTCCCTCTGGCTCCAGCTCTATTACAAACTAATCCAGGATCTGTGCATGTAAGAGGCCAAAAATTCTCCCTGTCTCTCCGATACAGGCACACCAAAGCCTACTTTCTTCCTGCTGCCATCTGCTGCTGGCTCCCGGGTTCACGAGCAGTGGGGAGGAGGTCTGGGTCTCCTGATGTGTGGGGGTGCTGCTAGGAGGGGGAGCGGGACAGAGAGGGTCCACACCGGCCGCTCAGGCTGCCGACTGGCCCTGCTGGTTCCCACCAGGTGCTGAGGTGATGGGTGGAAACGCGCTCAGGAGCTGCCCCAGATGCCAGGACATGCTTCCACCATCCCTAGTGGAAACAGGATTGAGCCTAAGCAAAGGGTTGGACTCGTATCTCTGTTGGCCATCTTCCCTTTTCCCTCTTTTCCAGCTCATATTATGAAACATAGAACCATAGAATCATTTAGGTTGGCAAAGACCTTTAAGATCATCAAGTCCAACTGTTACCCTAACCCTGCCATTCCATGAGGGAAAAAGGAGCTCTCAAAACATCTGAGAAAGGACCTACTATTGGAATTGCCGCTGGCCTTCAACACAAAATGGCAAGAACCTAAACTCGACCTCAGATGAGAGACCAGAAGCTGAAAGCAGATCTGAGACACCAAACCCACCCAGTTCCCCCACCAGGCCCCATCTAAACGGAGAGCTGGGAGGAAGGAAAGTCAAATTCACCTGCAACTTGACCTCAGAGGTAGGGAGCCTGAAGATGACCTCAGTCCAGCAATTCCAGCCAAAACATTTCTGAATTAAACATTATTCAAAATACAGTATCCATGAAGTAAACTCATGGGATTTAGATAGCATCTGGTGTGAAATGGCATCTGGGCTGGGAAAGCCATAGATCAGCACCCCTGAGGTGGCTTCTTACACCTGTAGCTTGCAGCAGACAGCATTAAGACAGGGACTTTGTGCACAAGTGCTCTCAAGACTGAATGCCAACACTGTAAATAAAATCTTAACAGAATTACTAGGTATGATATACAGAGACTCATGATTCACTGCTACATAAAACCCTGCTCAAATTATTTAAAAAATGTTTGAAACATTGTGGGTCCTGCATAAAAGTCTGCATTACTTCCTAACCCCTCGTTCACCGGGTGCCCTTTACAAAGCACGTGACAAGCTACTGCTGTGCATGTTTGTCATTAGCAGGTCCTAGCCCTGAGATATTTCAAGCTTCATGCTTGGAGGCT
>NW_009260345.1:491710-505981 GCF_000687185.1 Egretta garzetta | reverse complement strand
CTTTTTGTGCTGGTAACAGAAAGCTCACTGAGGGGCAACACACTGACCTAAGGAGAGACTACCTGAAGGTCTACCCACTCAGCCAGACACAGCCAGCCATGAGCTGCCCAGCAGCACTCCCAGCCATGTAGGCATGGTAGTGCTCAGTTGTGCTAGTAAGTCCTCTCCAGCCAGCCCGGGTCACCGGAAGACCTTCTGTGTGCTGGGGCTTATTTGAGCCCTGCTGGAGGAGAGGGTGTGCAGAGCTCCTGCAGCACCAGCCTTACGTTCTCTGACAACTTTGTCAGAGCAGAGTCTGCTTGGTTCTTCTTAGGCTTCGTTCAGTGGGAGGCTTACCCCAAGTAGAGGGCAGAAGAGGAGAGGTGAAGCTGCTCATACCTGCCGGAGAGTCCCCGTTGAGGTGAAGAAACAGTAGAGCATGTATCCTGGAATCAGCACCATGGAGGACAGAGCCATAAGCCAACCGATGCCTTGTCCCCACGCGGGATAGACATATTTTCCCAGTGTCAGAGGGGTCATTTCCACCACGCTGAAGAAGAACACGCCCTGGGAAAAGAGCACCAGCCATCACAGGTGAAGGTGTGCAAAATCAGGGTCCATCCAGCCATTCTTTCTTTCACTATCCTCTTAGCTCCCAGCAGCCTAACAGCAACCCAACAGATCCTTAAACTAGTCTAGATGCTCTTGGCCCAACAAGTGGTAGTTTCGTATTATTGCTTATTATCCTATCTAAAAAGCTGGAGCTGGAATGCCCCTGATTTCCTTCTTCACTAGACTACTCAGACAAGCAGTGTCCCCCTACCAGCTCCTAAGGCAAGTTAATAGCACCCTCACAGC
The DNA here is from genome assembly GCF_000687185.1 of Egretta garzetta. NCBI lineage: Eukaryota > Metazoa > Chordata > Aves > Pelecaniformes > Ardeidae > Egretta > Egretta garzetta. Next base: position 505,144 of record NW_009260345.1, on the reverse strand, counting down.
TGGCCTCGGGGGACTTCATCTTCCTACTGTTGGCCTTCTCACACCACTCCCTGTACTGCTCCTGATGGAAGGGCAGGAACAAGCAAAGGCAAAATTGCTCCGCAGTCAGTCACGCTGCATTTGCTGATGGCTTTTCCTCTGAAAAGCCTACCAGGGTTGAGGCTGGAGCTGGAACAGCTGAGAGCCTTCCCCAGAATCAATCATAGCTTTGCAAAAAGTAAATTATTTGCTTAGCTTTTGGCATCTCAGAAAGAAGAACTGATGGCTTCATTTAGGTTAAAACAATCATCTAGAGCTTTTCTTATGGACGATTTCCAGTGGGCAGAGTGAAAGATGCTCCTGTATGACTTTACCCAGCTCAAGTCTGCCTAGGACCACCTTACACCAGACCTATGCTGGGTTGAGAACACAGTGTTTCCTCTACAGCCCATCCAAGATAAGAGGCCCTTCTGGATCCACTCCTAAAGATAGGATGCCGCAGGTCTTACCAGGCAGACAAGAGGAGTGAAGAAGGCCCAGCAGATCTTCCACCAGATGCACGGTTTGTAGCCAATCATTTCTTCGATGTTCCTGTAAAACCTGTTCACGCCTACAAGAAGAAATAAGCACTAAAAACCTCATCCCATCTCAGCACCATGGTTATTACCTCTCTTCATGACACAGCACAGGCCAGCCACAGCAAGAGGGTGAGAATGCTGTGGCATGAGAAGCATTATCTGGAGGGGATGGGGTACAGGGACACAAAAGCAAATTCATGCTAGCAGCTTCCATCTTCCTGCTCTCCTCTTGAAGGACCAGAGGGCAAGACCTGCCGCTCCTGATTTTCTGGAGTTATCAGCCTAAACTATTTTCAGATGCAAAGTTTTCATTGGCTTCACTGTGGGAGGCTTCTGAAATAACTCACGAGAGCAAAGGATCAAGGTCTTTTGTGCTTACCGTAACACCAAGAAATTGAGGTTGTCTCAAAGAAGACAAGAAAGAGAAGACACATGCCACTGGCTGAGTAGTAATCAAACAGCTTGAAGACATAAATGCCGCCCTGAGGAGACAAAACCAGGGTCAAGGAGTTTAGTTATAGATTATGGTCGACAATATCAGCCGGCTGCTTGGATTGCTACTATCTGCATCTACTGGTTTTAAAGTTAATTTCCTTGGACAGTAGAGCTGACCTTGCAACGTTTCCACTACAGTCTTGCTCCCAGCAGCAAAACCGATGTTCTCTTGCAGACAATTAGCTAGCCTGTTCAGGCACGGCCAAGGGTGAGGAGAAAAGCAGAGATTCACTAGGATTTCTTACTTTTCACTGTTTTAGATGGAGTCACTTAATTTAGCCTGCTCTGCCCCTCCCGGGAGTTTTGCTGCCTTGCCCCCTCATGAACCTACAGTGCTCCACAAACAGTCTCCAGACCACTCAGCCCTAACCTCCACACACACAAACCTTGGCTTCAGCCCCAGAGGTTCAGGGACCCAGCAGACTGGTCTTTTTTATGTTATCTTAACCCTCTGCACCAACCATTCCCTCACCTGCAGCTCTGTTGGCTGATAGCAAATAGCAAAAAAACCAGGCCAGACTGACAATAGGATGGTGGTAAAAATTATGGAGGCATCCTAAGTCACATGAGTTGTAACAAGGACGAGGAAGCCCATTTATCTGGCATTAGGATGGCTCCTAGGGATGCTGTCACTTCACCCAAAGCTTTCGGTGCTGTTGGTCTATGCCAACGGGACTAGAAAGGCACCATGAATGGAGGTACAAGCATGGCGATCTGTACCTGGGTGATGTTGGAGAATCCAATGAGATAAGAGATGAAGCAGACTACTGCGATGAAGACCTTCTTCCTGGATCTCAGGAGATGAGGATACTCATCCATCAGGGCTGTAATGAACCCTTCCACAGTGCAGAACTACGGGAAAAGGTATACACCAAAGACATATATATAAGTATCTTAGCCTGACAGCATCACCTCCTACATTTAACTCCAATGTTGCGAGCTCTTTGCTTTAAATGTTCTCTGCAGACACTAGAAAAGGAAGCACCTCTACACAAAGTTGGTCCAAACCATCTTCTGAAAATGCCTCTCTCCCTCCACTGAATACAGAGGGAGCTAGAAGCATCAGGGTTAAATACGTAAAATTAGCTGACAGAAGCCTCTGCTTTCTGCCTCCCGTGGAAAGGCTCCTCTTTCCTCCCCCGAACTCTCTAGGGCCTCCCCGCCACCACCCTGCTCCCCCGGACTGCCAGGCTCTCTGTCACAGCAACGTGTCTGTCTGCGGCTGGGACACGTGCAGGACCTTGCTTGCTCTTCCTTTCCCATGTGTGCGCTTCCCAGCCGACCGCAACGGCGCTTGTGCTGCTCAGTGAGCTACAACGCTCGTTAGGGAGCTGCGTTACCCGCTGCCCAGCCTCGCGTGCGTGTGCATCATAACAACACCTCTGACCGCCCAGGCCTTGACTCCATTCCACTTCCCCAAGCACATTACGTTAAGTGCACAGAGCACATTAAAAGCCCATCCTCCCAGCACGTGCCCTTTCTAGAGCTGAAAACACCTGGATGGCTTGTGCAGTGCCATTCCAGGCACAATATATTAACGCTGTCTGCACCGTAACACATAAAGAAGTCCCCAAGAGTGTTACCTCCAGATCAGTTTTCCTACTAGTTCTGCCCTACAGCATGAGGACAGTTTGATTGTATGTATGTGAAGTGCATCCCTCCCTCCTATTTCTTGATAAATTGTGAGATTCTCTTTTATATCTCACTCCCAGAAACAACCGGTGACATAGAGCTCTCAGAGAGCACATCATGCCTCTAGCAAAAATCCTGGGAATTTTATGAGGGCAGCAAGCTCCTAGCTTCCCTGGTCACCCTCAGTAAATGTACAAGCCAGTCCAATGAAAATAAAAGGGTTTTCATTGCTCTTGGATGTCAGGGGCCTCCCTGCCCCTGGGAGAGAGCTCTAGAAAGCACTGGCATTTTTAGATTCAGCTTTGAATAGGGAGACAAGAAGTAAAAAACCCTAGACTGGAGGTGGAGGTAGGGGGTACACAGACTAAAAAGAGCAGCAGAGGGCTGGGAAGATGTATGGAGGAAAAGTGGGGAGTCGAGCTGGGAGAGCTTGCACGCTGCTGGCTGCTGGGGCTGGCTTCCACATGGGACAGAGCAAGGCAAAGGGCAGTGTTTCTGCCCAGGGTTTTATATCTGTAGGAACGCTGGTATTCCCAGAGCATCAAAGCTCAACTGCTTCAACTTGTATTTCTAACGAGCTAAGCCTTTTATGTGGGACACAAGTGCTATTAAAGCGTCTTTTGCTGTTTGGGCATGGGTTGAGGCACCTTTATATTCATTGACAGAGAGCTCTTCACCCCATCCCACCTGGCTCGTTGTCTGGAAGAGTCAGGACTGAGCTGGTGCTGCAGTGTGAAGAGCCGTCGTGACAAAAAAAAAAACCCCACTGTCGAAAGCTATTCCTTCCATGTGGATGCATGGCCAGGCGCTGCCAGAGCCACGGGCAGGGCCAGGCAGGCTGGCACCAGGCAAGGCAGAGAGGGAAAAGGGTTTGGAGGGGGGCCAGGGGTGGTCGGGGCAGAGGGTGGATGTGAGGTGTGGCCCCTGGAGAAGAAACGAAGAAAAAGATGCCTGAGATAACAGGAGGGAGTAAAACCGACAGCCCTTTGGTGCAGGAAGAGGGATCAAAGTCAGGGAAAGCACAGAGGGAAAGACAGGGAGGTGGATGATGGGGATCAGGGCTACAAAGTGAGTTGAAATCTCTTTGCCTCCTATCAAAATTAAGCTGGTGTGTAATGGATGAGATGGGGAACCAAATGGTGGGAAGCTGCTTTTTCTAGCCATAAAACGGGCGATGACCTTCATACCATTCACTGAAAACTGCCTCATGCCAGCATCAAAGCTTCAGAGGCGCTGCCGCCTGGAGGAGGCTCACCTTCCCAACCCTGGGGACTCTGCCTCCCTGCCTGGCCTGGGTTCCACCTTTTCCAGCCTGCACACCCAACCTGAGATGCTTGCTCGAGATGCGTAGGCACCTGAGTGGAAGCATGGAAGATCCGGTCATTGCCGTGTCTCCTGGTCTCACCCGTGCCCTATGTGCGCCCCTGTGTGTGTGTGAGGGGACACACACCACCCTCCCACGCACATACGCATGTACACATCAGTCTGCTTTCCAAAAAGTCTCATTTTTCTCACCATCTCCAGCCACAATTTGTAGCAAATAGTCTGTTCTTCCTCATGCCCTTGCCCTATGATGTTGTTTCTCTCCTAAAGATTTTATTTCCATTCACTTCTCACTGTTGCTCTTTTTCCCCTTCAGGGGCTTCATCGTTACACAAGCTGTTGGGTCCAACCATCTGGGCTTGGGGGTCAATATAGGCGGCACTGCCGTCCGAACAAAAGTCTGTTTCCCATCCTCTCCCGCTGTCAGGGGCTTGCTGTCCCCTCCTCAGCCACGCTGAGCACCCTGACCGGGACCCACGGGCCTGTGGGGAGTTCGACCGCAGCAGCCAGATGTGCAGCAGAGAGCCGGGAGAGCGGGGCTCGCTGCTCACAGCTGGAATTCCTCACGCATAACCTGTGAGAGGCGGCCTCACATGGGACGGACGCAAGCTTGCAGTCACAAGGCTTGCTAGCTCCCCTGGGGAGAAAACGCCTGACCTGGAAACTGGTAGGTTAAAAGAAAGCATTAGCATGTTATGCAAGAGGGTCTAGACGCAAGAGGGCTTGAAGCCCGGATGGATCAGAGGCAGAGTGAACGTTCAGGCACACGAGCGGCAATCGGGGGCACAGGAGGGAGGCGTGTGTCTAGCAAGATAGGTCTTTCATCCTCTTTGAGTAACCACAGACGAGAGGAGCACCCTGGCAGAAAGAGGCGGATGAGGCTGCGCTGCGCCTGCAGGAAGGCTGGCGGACTCGCCGTGATGGACCCGCTCCCACCATCCCGAAGGGCTTGGGGCTTGCTGCTGCGTCACGAACGCAGATCTCAGCCCTACCTTCCTTTGCTAGCCAGGCTCCCGAGCATCTCTGCCCTGCCTACGGCCCCGCACCCAGGCGGTGAGGAGGGGCAGCCCCCGGGGGCACAGGGTGCAAGGAAAGCCCTATGGCCCTGCCGTGCCTCACGGACTGGGCTGCCGACCCAGATGAAAAATGGCTGCTCCCTGCCTGCAAATACCATAAATGTTATTTAATCAGCAAATAGCAAAACCATCTCTTCTTTCTTTTCTTTTTTTTTTTTCTTTTTTAACTGGACACTTCAAAACGCGTGTGCAGCCGCAGCCGTTGTCGCCGCCCGTGTTACTCGTTTTATATGCATAAGCTGCCATGCTGTTAATGGTGTGTTCGATTGAATCAGAGCTCCAGCATGCAGACAGAAAGCTTCTTCCCGTGTATTTATCTGCGCTTTTTTTAAAAGCTTGCTTTCCTTTTGATGCTTCGTTTCCCCCCGCTCCTTCCTCCTCCTCCTGCAGGCAATGATAGCCCCCCACAGACTGCCTGCCCTCTGAGACCAGCTGTCAGAAGGGACTTGGAGAATTTCAAGTGGTATTTCAGAAGCAAGTGCAGCAAATAAATTTTACACAGTGCTTAGAGGGCTTATTGTCATGTCTCAAACTATTTACCAGCGCTGGGTGAATAATCCATGGAGAGTAATTTTTTATTTTTTTTTTCTGTAAATGTAGCTTCTTTTGGAACATTTAGTCACTATTTGAAATAATTTGCCAAAGAGCGTCCTGTGGTAATGCAGATGTGAGCTTTATATTGTGTTTATGGCAGTGTGCCATAACTGAAAACCAGGTTTGGTTGATTAGATTTTCCTGGACACCAGGTGTGACGTTTCAGGAATAGGTTTTGAGCCTGATTATGACCTAGACTTGGGTTTATGAACGCTACCTGTAATCCCGGAGAGCATCCCTTTTGTACTGGTGCTTTGCACTGCAAGAGAAGAGCGGGCAGGCACAGGGGAGGATGTGACAGACAGGCTCTTGAAGAAGCCTTTGATTTTGATGCACTCAAAAGGGAGGCATGCTGCAATTCATTCCTTCACTGGGTAGCTACTCTTATGCTGCATTATCACCAAAAAAAGTGTCACCGCTGGTAGAAACACAGAGACCATGGCTATTTTTTTTGTTGTTCTGTGAGGGCTCCGAGGGGGGCAGGGTAGAGACCTTTTGCTACATCCATCCACTTCCCCCTCAAATATCTTGTGAGTCTTCCCTGATGGCAAAGCAGTCAGGGTACCCAGGCACCAGCCTTTCCCAAGGCCTGGCTCCTTCCTTCTGCCAGGATCTACCCCTGCTCACCTACGAACCAGGCCAGGGTGCTTCTGCTCTGCCCAGGGCCACTTTTGTTATCATCAACAATGCCAAAACGCTGCATCAAACCACCCTCCTCACACCACAGGAGAGACCCGATACAACCGCAGCGCCACTGCTTTTCTCAGCACACGCTGCCAATGCCGCGCCCGAGCACTGGCTCCGGCCGGGGACGGGTACCTTGTGCAGAGACACTGCCCCCAGCTCCTGGGAGTGGAGGAGATGGAGGCTTTCTACCCTAAGCTATGGAAGTAAGCCAAAGTAACGATGTTTTCTTGCCTCCCAGGAAATGCGTTTTGGTCAAGGTGACACGGTAAGGAGATCCAAAGAATCTAATCTGAGCTTCTCACAAAATACCAAGAGAGCTGCGATGACCACAAACTGTTGTCAGGCAGACACAAAATGAAGCGGTTAACACTGATTTCCCTCATTTCACATTTTGGGGGTGGGGGGAATCATGTCTTACAAGAAAAAAGCAATTATTACTTGAAATGAATATTTCTCTTTTTTCCTTTGACCCGAAGTACATTGGCTGGGCAAGTTTCCTGCTAGCTCTACCCAGAGGCTGTGAGCTCAGCTGCCAGGGTCACCCAGCAAGATGGGGACATGCTGTGCCCACGCAGCAGCACCGGCACTTCACTAGGGCCAAAAATTGATCTGAACGGAGGAAAGCTTTCCAAAGATCCTCTTCCTCCGACAGGGAAATGGTGATTTTCTGCTAAGTCTGACTGGTTCTCCTGGGCTGCTGGAAGCTGGTCATTACTCTTATTTTTAACTGGCAGCAGGACAAGGGCTGGTGCATGGGGTAGTGGTCAGATCCCACCACACTTGCAGTATACGCCTGCATGAGGGACAAGCGCAGGGGTGATGACCACATGGGAGGTTTTGTTTCATGCAGCTGCATCTCACCATGAAGAGTAAGCAAAGACCCTGCTCAGCACTGTCCCGAGAAGGGGACACCACCATTGTAACTGAAGATCTCTTTGTATCTTACCCCACCTTGTCCTGGGGGCGTCTCACCTGACTATCCAGACCCAACATCATCAGCATGGAGAAGAAGAGGATGGACCAGAGCGGGGACAGGGGCAGCTGTGTGACAACCTGTGGGTAGGCGAGGAAAGCCAGTCCGGGGCCTGTTGGTGATGAAAAGAGGGATGAGCCCATGTTTACAAAGCATTGGATGGGAAGTCTGAGCTAAGGGCCACAGCTGAACAGAGGGACAATGATCACAGTCAAGAATTGCAGGTATTTATAGGAGCTAGAGATGCTCCTATATTAAATATAGGAAATGCCTTTGCCCATGACACACCAACGCAGTGGGGTGCACAGGGGTTGGGTGGGGAGGCAGGAATGACCGGAGAAATGCTTTGCCTTTTCTCTTCCTGCAAGAAAGTCATCAAATTACTGCTACCAAATGGAGCTGGAGCACTTTGCTAGAAAAATAAACTGATATTCAGAGCTGGTTATAACTTTCCTGATGTCTTTTTTTTCCCCACTACAAAATGCTGTTTCTTGAGATAAAAGTTTTCTCTGGGAAGACAGCAATTTCAAAATACGTCTTTGTGCAAAAAGACACAGTCCCATCTTGGTTTAAAAATTATTTTGAGATTAAAGTTTCAAAATTTTGCATGGAAAAGGGACTCCAAATTTTGATCACGTCTACTGAAAACACAGGCAGTATCTATTCTCCATAAGAAGGTTTCAGAAAGCAAATGGCCTAAATATTTCACTGCAGCAAAAGCACGTAAAACTTCAGCACTAAAAGAAGGTGAACATTAAAAGCAGGCAGAGATGCCCCTTGCAGCCAGAGCGCGATGAGCATCAGCCACAGGTGCCTGAGACCCATCTTGGTGGGAGGGCGTGTACAAAGGGTTGCACACTTGGGTCCCAGTTAGGAAAGGCCTGGGAGCACCCCATGCTCACTGACAAATTGCTCTCAAAGGTTGCTGTTGTGTTTGAACCTGGGTTTCTGCTTACCTGAGGAGGCCAGCTCCGAGATCGACTTCTTCGTGATGTGTGACATGAAGCCAACGATAGAGAAAATAACAAATCCGGCAAATATGCTTGTGGTGGAGTTTATACAGCAGACAATAATGGAGTCTCTGGAAGAGAGAAAGAAAGAAAAGAAACCACCTGCGGGTTCCCTACCAAGAGGCCAGGAGCGAAGGGTGGGATAAACACGAGCCCAAGCCCTGCTGAGAGCAGCTCCTGTGCCTAGGAGAGGTAGCAGGGGTGGCTTGTTAAGCGTGCTGCGGGCGGGGGAGCCCTGCTGCGATGACCGCAGCGTGCCCCCCTAGGCTGCACGTTGCCAGCGAGGGGGCATCAGAGATCAGGCACCCCGGACTGACCGTGACCCCCTCCCTCACCCATGAGCACTCCCCGCCACGCAGGAGGCTGGGAAAAAACCCAACAGACCTGTAGACATTGTTGTGGAAAGTGTTGTAGCTCCCCAGTGCAATCAGGGACCCCAGCCCCAGGCCATAAGAGAAGAAGATCTGCGTGGCTGCGTCCATCCAGACCTGGGGAGAAGAAGCTGGGTTTGAGTCTGTCTTCCTCTGTGCTGCCAGCTCGATGGGTCCAGCCCTTTGAGCAATAGCTCGGCATGGAGGGAATGGATGAGACACCCGGACGCTTTGGTGTTTATCCTGTCTATCAGAGAGGGTGTGGGAGATGCTGGGGCCAAAAGCTTGGTGTCATTGCTTTGCCTGGTAAGGCTGTTGCACCTTGGAGGCAAACACGAACCTCTGGACAATGCTGCCCATCACTTCCTCCCGTTTTTGCATACCAGTTCCCTGGGTTGCACTGGGAGAAGAGTACAGCGTGAGGGCCTCCACGCTGCTGAGCTGCTGCAGGAGACACGTCTGCAACAGGGGGGATTCCATGCTGTAGGCACGCATCCTGCAGCAGCTCAGTGCTGGTGACCTCTGGAGCTACAGGAGCATCGCTGCTGCAGAAGGCAGATTCTGAGTTGCCTGAAAAACTTTGCTTTTGCAAGCCTCCATGCTTCTCCTGGGTCCCCCCTGACCCAAAGCAACATTATTGGCCACCAGCCATCATTTAAGCACTTCTAAAAATTGCTGCCATGTGTACTGTTGCACTTCTGAGGCCCCCATGCTGGCGCCACCACATCCTCCTTTCTCTGGGACCACCAGATTAAGGCCAAATCGCCCACCCTGGGATAGTGAAGTGAGGCATTCCCAGCCCGGAGGGGAGGTTCCTTCCTTGGGGTAACTTCTCAAACCCTCGCCCATTGGATAACACTGCCTGAGTACAGCAGAGCTGCTCCGTGGAATTCCACCCACAAAGGGCCTGCCCTTCAGCTTTGTCTCAGCCTGTGAGGGCTGTGACTGCTTGAATGAGGAACTACTCCATTTTATTTTTAATACTTAAAATATTCAAGGGAAGTGCCTAAGGAAGACGGATGCGGAGACAACCGGGAGGTAAGAGCTTTCCTCACTAGGCTACGAACCTCGGAGTCAGAGAGTCTTCTGAAGTCGGGCGTGAGGTAGAAGAGGATCCCCTCCTTGGCTCCCGGCAGCGTGACTCCCCGGAAGAAGAGGATGAAGAGCATGAAGTAGGGGTAGGTGGCTGAGAAATACACCACCTGCAAAAGACACCATGGGAGAGAAGCCCTCAGCCCGCCAGTGCCCAGGAGCCTTCTTGACCATGGCGGCATTGGATCGAGCCTGTGTCCCCATGAGGGGGGAACGGGCTCCCTGCGCACTGCCACTTTCAGCAGCATTTCCTTGTGTTTTCTGTCTCCCGTTCCCATACTAGTAATGTTTCTGGCTGCTTGAGGCTTCTCTCTGCCAATGACACGCAAGGACGCACTAATCGCAAAAGTAGCGTGCTAAAGTCTGGATGAATTGCCCAAAGACAAGGGAATTGCACAAGGATAAATTTAGTCCACAGAAGTAATCCCTTTAAGTCACCACATCCTTATTTTGCAGGACTAAAGCTGGTGTTCCTCTAGTCCAATGCATCAAACAACGTGAGTCGTCTTGACTCCACCACTTGCTTTCCAGCGCTGTTTCAGGGGCTGGCAGGGACCCCCCCATCCCCCAGCACCGGGCCCCGATGGGCAATCGCTGGGGCTGTGCTGCGGCTGCATAGCTAAAACCTGTTTGAGAGCCACCGGGGAAGTTAACAGCTTAGGTGACCTGTGCCTGAAGCGCTTCTTTCTAATCTCTCCTCCAGATTATTCCTTTCATAATATTGTCCCGCTACACCACGCTGTGCTCTAAATAACACATCTCAGTATCTCAGCATCGTCGTTTCACTAAACTGAGCAATTACCTTTCTGCTGTGCTAGCCTGAAATGCTACACAGTGAATAACAACGTGCGTCTGATCTGGGGGTCTCCCACCAGTCCCTAAAGGGCAGCGAGGAAATTTTCAAAGGAGGTGGTGAGGTTTTTTTTCCCACCGGCATTTTAAGACACCATGATTTTCAAAAGGGGGAGCCCAGAAGAGGCCTCACCCTCTCGAAGGGCTGTACCAAGGCTGGAAACATAAGTAATCTCTGAAAATCTCTTCCCAAGTCTTTCAGAGGGTCTGAGTGCTCAGACCCATGACTTTACAGGGAAGAGTTATTCTCTACGTTTAGAATGAAAATTGCCATAAACACGGTACTGGTTTTTACAACCATGAAAGGTAAATGTCAGAAATTTAATAGCATCTACCGCGATTCTGCCTTGAAACATCATAACCTTAGTTATAGGCACTCAAACAAAATTGAATCCGGAGGACATTTCGAGAGCCAAGACCCAAGCATGGCACTGAGAGGTAGCACCGAAACCCTTGGTCCTCGCACCGTACCTTGCCCGTCCACTCCACGCCCTTCCAGATGGAGAAGTAGACCAGCAGCCAGGCCAGGGCCAGCGTGCCAGCCAGGGGCCAGCGGATGGTGCCAGGCTCCCCCAGGCCCCCAGACATCTGGTGCATGTTCCTCCTAGGGGCGGGAGAGGTTGCGTTAAGGGGGAATCCAGCCCTTGGGGGCAGGGGGACCAGAGATCCCGGAGGCGGCTGGAGGGCAAAGGGCCAGGTGCAGACAAGCATGAGAGCCCACAAAACCCTGAAAGGGACCTGAGGCTTGTCATGATGAGATAAAGGAAGAAGAGAGGCAGGAAGGCTGTCATCCCCTCTATCCATCTGACCTGCAGCTGCACAGTGCACCCACACCCATGTCCGCCCCGGCCGGCGGCCACCTCTGAGCCCCCCCTCCTGCCAAGGCTGTCCAAGGAAAGGTGCCAGCAGGCACGGCCGCAGCCCCGGCGAGCAGGCGCGACGGCCGCGGCAAGGGGGAGAAACCTGGTGTGGGCAGGCTGTGGACGTACTCCCAGAACTCGGTGACGGCGCTGGTGAGGTTGGTGGTGTCGCCCAGGGAGTAGTTGGAGAAGCAGCGGTCGGTGTTCCAGGCGTTCCCGCAGCTCTGCCACGGCAGGTCCTGTGCCGGCACAAGGACAGAAGGGTTATCGTTAATGTGCCTTCTCCGAAGTGCAGTGGCGAGAAGCAAAATTTGTCTTCTTCTAAACTGAACCCCCCCTATTTTTTTTCTTTTTGGATGGGTAGGAAGCTTGCAGCCAAAAGCATGAAACAATCTTCCAAAATAATGATAAATTGGGACATGGATTTTCCAGGAAACAATATCACAACGTGATTAGGGCAGTGCTGTAGCTCTAATAAAATGTTAGCAATTCCCCAGATAGAAAGCCATTTCCAATTAACTGTTAGTAATTAATAGCTACTAATTAAAATAGCAACCAGGGGATATTGTGTTTATAATCATTACGGCTTTTGGCTAGCTTCACTCAACAAGTGATCAGAATTTACTGCACAAAGAATAAACACTGATTTGTTTCTTATCTCTCATTAATTCCCAGCTTCAATCCTTAAAAAGCAACGTGGCGTTGAGAATGGGAGCCAACCGTTTGTCTACACGAAGAAACTAGTGTAACATAAGCCTGGGAGTAAATGTAAAGCAGAGCAGCTATTTCACGCTGCTCCCTGCCCTGTTTGTAAGCAGCACAAAGGGATTCCAGGGAGATGCTGACACCGTAGGTAGCAGTGTGACAGCAGCACACTGCTACAGCCTGAATACAACCAGCTCTGGCGCTGCAAGTGATGAAACTGCAGCATCAGGGGCTGTGCGAGCCCGCAGGGCAGCTCGCCCATGCCGTGTTGTGCCATGGCTGAGGCAGCCCAATGGGAGCAGATATGGCTCCACATACAGCAATCGCATTTCCCAAGTGCAGGGCATGTAGAGAGATGCAGAATGGCTATTCTGGATTATTACCCTCTGCAGATAAAACCTCCAGCTCAACAAAGCTTTAAGAAGGTGTTTGCACCCATTCCTGTTCATCTACCAACACAGACCCCTTTAGAAATATTATCTGTGGTTTAAGTGCTTTATGGCATCAGTGTCTGTAAGTGCTGCCTTCACCCCCCCATCTAAATCAGTTCGTTCCAGCAGATGATACCTCCCAACGTGCACGCTGGCTTGGCAGAAGAAGGGCTATGGAGGGGCAGGCGGGGGCACCTCGGTGGCCACCCAGGCTGTTTGCAGCCACCCAGTGATTTCATTGTGGAAAGAAGCAAATGCGCCGCCTCAAGCCGCCCCTTCCACCGAGCGGTTTGCACATCAGAGACACTGTGGAGCTCTCATAAGGAGGGGCAGGCAGGGGGCGTTTTGTTGCTGCTCCATTTCCTCCAAATTTCAGAGGACATAAACTGCAGAAGGCAAGCTGTGTTCCCATTCGGGTTCAAAATACTCCCAGCCAAATTTAGGAGGAACAAGGGACAGGCATCAGCCTAGCTTTTTTTATTTGTACCTTGGCTCCTTTGTGGAATCTGGAATTATCTCTGGTAAAAGAAAAGGCTTTGAGCTGACCACCTGGAGCTACCTGTGTAGATAAAAGCACTGGCACCAGTCGGGTCTGTGACACCTGACTGTACCAAAGCCTCATCCTAAGATGCATCCTGCCCAGGGCGGAACAGGGATGCGTTCCTTTGGGGGAGACTTTTGCTCATTTGGGAATCCCCAAAGGGTGCACCTCATCATCCACGACTGACAATTTTTTTTTTTTTCCTGGAGCCAGGAGCCTACAGTGGGTATCGGGA
>NW_009260345.1:489928-491136 GCF_000687185.1 Egretta garzetta | reverse complement strand
CTGCCAAGGCTGTCCAAGGAAAGGTGCCAGCAGGCACGGCCGCAGCCCCGGCGAGCAGGCGCGACGGCCGCGGCAAGGGGGAGAAACCTGGTGTGGGCAGGCTGTGGACGTACTCCCAGAACTCGGTGACGGCGCTGGTGAGGTTGGTGGTGTCGCCCAGGGAGTAGTTGGAGAAGCAGCGGTCGGTGTTCCAGGCGTTCCCGCAGCTCTGCCACGGCAGGTCCTGTGCCGGCACAAGGACAGAAGGGTTATCGTTAATGTGCCCTCTCCGAAGTGCAGTGGCGAGAAGCAAAATTTGTCTTCTTCTAAACTGAACCCCCCCTATTTTTTTTCTTTTTGGATGGGTAGGAAGCTTGCAGCCAAAAGCATGAAACAATCTTCCAAAATAATGATAAATTGGGACATGGATTTTCCAGGAAACAATATCACAACGTGATTAGGGCAGTGCTGTAGCTCTAATAAAATGTTAGCAATTCCCCAGATAGAAAGCCATTTCCAATTAACTGTTAGTAATTAATAGCTACTAATTAAAATAGCAACCAGGGGATATTGTGTTTATAATCATTACGGCTTTTGGCTAGCTTCACTCAACAAGTGATCAGAATTTACTGCACAAAGAATAAACACTGATTTGTTTCTTATCTCTCATTAATTCCCAGCTTCAATCCTTAAAAAGCAACGTGGCGTTGAGAATGGGAGCCAACCGTTTGTCTACACGAAGAAACTAGTGTAACATAAGCCTGGGAGTAAATGTAAAGCAGAGCAGCTATTTCACGCTGCTCCCTGCCCTGTTTGTAAGCAGCACAAAGGGATTCCAGGGAGATGCTGACACCGTAGGTAGCAGTGTAAACCGCAGCATCAGGGGCTGTGCGAGCCCACAGGGCAGCTTGCCCATGCCGTGTCGTGCCATGGCTGAGGCAGCCCAATGGGAGCAGATATGGCTCCACATACAGCAATCGCATTTCCCAAGTGCAGGGCATGTAGAGAGATGCAGAATGGCTATTCTGGATTATTACCCTCTGCAGATAAAACCTCCAGCTCAACAAAGCTTTAAGAAGGTGTTTGCACCCATTCCTGTTCATCTACCAACACAGACCCCTTTAGAAATATTATCTGTGGTTTAAGTGCTTTATGGCATCAGTGTCTGTAAGTGCTGCCTTCACCCCCCCATCTAAATCAGTTCGTTCCAGCAGATGATACCTCCCAAC
>NW_009260345.1:477878-489913 GCF_000687185.1 Egretta garzetta | reverse complement strand
CCACCCAGTGATTTCATTTTGGCTTGCTAATTGCACAGAAGCAAATGCGACGCCTCAAGCCGCCCCTTCCACCGAGCGGTTTGCACATCAGAGACACTGTGGAGCTCTCATAAGGAGGGGCAGGCAGGGGGCGTTTTGTTGCTGCTCCATTTCCTCCAAATTTCAGAGGACATAAACTGCAGAAGGCAAGCTGTGTTCCCATTCGGGTTCAAAATACTCCCAGCCAAATTTAGGAGGAACAAGGGACAGGCATCAGCCTAGCTTTTTTTATTTGTACCTTGGCTCCTTTGTGGAATCTGGAATTATCTCTGGTAAAAGAAAAGGCTTTGAGCTGACCACCTGGAGCTACCTGTGTAGATAAAAGCACTGGCACCAGTTGGGTCTGTGACACCTGACTGTACCAAAGCCTCATCCTAAGATGCATCCTGCCCAGGGCGGAACAGGGATGCGTTCCTTTGGGGGAGACTTTTGCTCATTTGGGAATCCCCAAAGGGTGCACCTCATCATCCACGACTGACAATTTTTTTTTTTTTCCTGGAGCCAGGAGCCTACAGTGGGTATCGGCAGTAGAAACACAGCTGGGAATGCCAAACAGAATATTTTAGAAAAAAGTCTCGATGGGTACTTGAAATTTTTGATCAAACAAAAAGTGAAACTGGATGTACGACATTCAGAACAGCCTTTCAGAGTTATAGCTAAATGAAAAAAGATCCCATTTGAACCATGGAGTTGATGTCTTTAAGGCTGCGGGTTGCACAGGGGGAACTCTTCCCTGGGGAAGAAATAAAATCTGGGCTGAAATAAATCATTCAGCTACCAAGAAGTTAACATGGGTCATGATTCTGACCTTGTATGGTAGAAGACCCTGCAATAGAAAAGGAACCCACTATAAACCACAGTGCCAAAGTACGTGCTAAGGGACAGTCACAAGCAGATGTCTAAATGCTTTCTGAATAATTTTCCCAAGAGAAAAAAATCCCTGGGATTTCATCTATCAAGAGAAGCATAAAAGAGGACTAATTAAGGTCAGGACTACGTCCTGGATATTAAGAACATATTGTGACAAAACCAGTTGTGGAAATGGGCAGCTCTTAGATTTGCACAGCTCTAGAAATATGAGGGAGACACAGCGTGGGTTTTGAAGACCGAAGTAATTGGCAGCAGTCCCCAGAGAGGGGACGGGACCATCCCCTCCAGGGGACAAGCATCAGTACCCATCAGCACTGCCTGACTCCCTCCAGGGCCAATGAACCTCTTTGGGAAGGGTCCAGCGGGGTGCTGACAAAGGCTCTTTGCACAAACTACAAGCAGGTAGTGGATGTTTTGTGGCATAAACAACTCCTCCCCATGAAGCAGGGAGGAAGGACCTACAGCGCAGGTAATGCCATGCCATAGGCACGTCTGTGACTCACCGCGGTGAAAGAGTTGAAGAGATAGTAGAGAGCCCAGGCAATGATGACAATGTAGTAGATGTTCAGCCAGAAGGAAAGAACCACAGCTGCCAACCCCACTCCTGTGAACGAAGGCAGAAAGCATCATCAATCCAGGTCTCCAGTGCCCAACTGCGTTCACGGACATCACAAAAAATTTTGCGGCAGAGCCAGAAAAAGCGAACCAGCTCATCAACACAGCATTTGATACAGCTACACTCAACTGGTCAGCAAAGGAGGCTTCTTCCCTCTCCTACGAGGACAGGCTGAGAGAGTTGGGGTTGTTCAGCCTGGAGAAGAGAAGGCTGCGGGGAGACCTGATTGCGGCCTTTCAGTACTTAAAGGGGGCCTATAGGAAAGAGGGGGAAAATCTTTTTAGCAAGGCCAGCTGTGACAGGACAAGGGGTCCCAGGGTAGGTTTAGACTGGATATAAGGAAGAAATTCTTTACAATGAGGGTAGTGAAACACTGGAACAAGTTGCCCAGAGAGGTAGTGGAGGCCCCATCTCCGGAAACATTCAAGGTCAGGTTGGACGGGGCTCTGAGCAACCTGATCTAGTTAAAGGTGTCCCTGCTCACTGCTGGGGGGTTGGACTAGATGACTTCTAAAGGTCCTCTCCAACCCACAGCATTCTCTGATTCTGTGATTCTATGATCTCTCACCCACCCATTTCCACTGGGTGAACAGTGTTACTGTGCAGTATGCAACAGGTACTTTAGGGACAAAGCTCCATGAAAACAGGATCTGGTGACTTCCCCAGCAGAATTGCTCTTTCCCACATCCAAGGCATTTCTAAATCACCACTGTTTTCCGGAATGCTGCTACCCCAGACACGGCGACAGGTTCATGTCCCCTATCTATGGCTCTCCCATGCAATTAAAGCGAGCCCACGTGGGGAGTCTTGGGCCAGGTCTCCTGCAACCAGAGCCCCCCCATTGCAGTCCCCGCTGCTCAAGAAGCATCTTGCCCCCATGCCAGACTGCTTGAACAGGGCACAGTGATGTTAGTGACTGCAGACATCAGGGTCAAGGACAGCTTGGTAAAGACAGAGGGGAAAAAAACTCCCCTCACCTGAAACCCCATCCCAGTCCCCAGGGATTTGCTGATTTTCTTCCCAAACTATTGAAGAGTTTTTGTCTGTAGTTCTGTGCCATCGCCTTCACAAACTTACAGTACAGTACCTTTAAACATGGGTGCTAATTTCCAGACTCCCAGTCCGCCGACAGAGGTGTACTGGCCCAGAGCGGTTTCCAGCAGGAAGAGAGGAATTCCAGCAAACACCAGTGTCAGGAAATAGGGGATGAGGAAGGCCCCTGAAAGAAGGAGCAATGTTATTGGATGGCTCCCCCTTTTGCCAAGAAGTAAATGCAGTTTCTCACACCGCAGCACCCACATGATGAGGAGGAGACTTGCTCGGAGTTTGCAGCTGGAGTTGGCGTGTTTAGTATGTTTCCCACTGAAATCACTGCTGCCTTTCCCTTATCTGTTCTTACCATTATGGATATATAGGTATCATATATACGTATATACTGGCATCTAGCTATGTGATGCCAGTCTTACTTAGTTGTTAGATATTTAGGCAATGCTAAGCCCAACCTGACAATGAACCCAAAAACCTGGACGCTGACACTGGTAACATGTTCCTGTTGATATCTCCTGCCTTACCTGCAGCAGCTCCCAGTTCTTGACCTTGAGGGAAAAGGGCACAGGAATTTCTGGCATTGGCCACTACTTCTTTGTTTATAGCTATTTCAGTCTTTTAAGGAAACTGTGGCCAAGACCCTATTTGCTCTTGCAAAATCTCCCCACCGTTGCTCCAGGTTTTACCCTTACAATTCCTGGTGAAAACATGATTCCTCTCCATGGACCCTGTGGAAATCATCTTATCACTAGAAATGAAGTAGTGCAGCCACAGTAGAGATACTACTTGCACCCCGTTATTAGAAGAGCAAATACCAGAGGAAAGCCTCGCCACATGATTTTAAGGCTGTATGTGTTCAGGTCATCCTGACCTCTAGGACTTGGGACAAAGCTCATTTTCCAGCTCCCTCATGCACGTGCTGGAGCACGCTATCATCTCTGAAGAGGACGAACTCCTGCAGAAGATGGTGGCTGCGGGGAGAGAAGGGACACTCAGTTTGCTCAGAAGCAGCTGGCCGTGTCCAGGACGGCACTGGTTTCTGCACTAGCCGGAGGGCTGAGCTGTCGGTCTGAGTCATCTTCTCCAGATATTAGTGGGAAAGCAAACACGGAGCCAGCGAGCAAAGCCGCTCTGGAGAGCTGCAGCCCAGCTTGCACCTGGCAGAGCCAGGCTCCAGCAGCTGCTCTCCGAGGGCAGGGAAGCAGCAAGGCACAGCCAGGGATGCTGGCTCAGGGGGCACCCAGCTGGGGACGCCTGCCTGCCAAGCGGGGAGCTGAGCCCAGCTGGGAGAGGCAGATGCCAGCACCCGGCGTGGGAGTCCGCGGGAGGCAGCGTGTAAGAGGAGCTGGCAGCGGGTGGCGGGGAGAAAACACGCTCCGGGCCAGCAGCTCAATGACCGTGAGCCTGAATCGCAAGCTGGCGTGGCAGCGCAGGCTCTCAGCTTCACCAGCAGCCTGAGTGTGGAGGAGCGGAACAGCTCTGGGCATCGCTGCGGGAGGTGCGCTGCCCGCTCGGCATCCCCCCCTGCACTCTCACTAGCCACCCCAGCCTGCCAGCCTGGGATACGTTGAGCCCCCCAGGAGCCCTGCAGGAAACCGGGGCCCGCTCCGAGGACATGGATGCTGCCTTGCTACCATTGTGCCTCGCTGTAGAGTTTGGAGACTGAGCTTAGCAGCAGTCACAGTGCCTGGCTTGTTTCTCTGCAAGCAGATGATGAAATCTGGCCACAGCCCTGCCGATCCTGCATTTTTCATCTACAGCAGGCCAGGAAGGTTTGTAGGCGAAAGATTTTATTAGACTATTGAGAAAGAAACCAGACAAACATTTGGACCCAAGTAATTTATCCTGGTTTGACAGAAAACCTCTAGAATAGGGGAACAGCTACAAACCTGACTGCAGCCTTGAAGTGAGGGCTGTTGGCAATTACACAGCCACTCTTGAGGGTCAGGTCCCCGAGCAGGCACAGATAACATCCCCGTGTGCTGTACAGCCAGAGGTGAAATCAGTTTGGAAATTTGTACCTAAAAATTTGCCTGACGGTGTTTCTAAATCCTTGGCGCAGAGAAAAAGGGGCAGTCTTTAACCTCTGGCCCTGGGTGGGCTGCTGAAAGGTCCAGTTCGGTTCCTGCTACAAATAATTGTGTATGACCTTGGGAGAGTCCAAACCTGTCTCCAAAGTCCATGGGTCAAAGGGGTGATGGCGCTGGTCCTGCCCTGCCTGCTCAAGGCACTGGCCCTGGGAGCAGAGAAGGCTCACACAGCGCCTGGCACTCACTGTGCAGCCCCCAATCTGCCAGCAGCCTCCGGCTCCTAACCCCGTACAGCAAGGAATAATAATTAATCCTTAAAACGGCAAACACTGCCCACGAATCAAAAGTTGAGCATTACAAGCTGTAACATGCTGTTGCTTGGAGTCTCAACATGTAAATGAGAAATGCTTGATGCTTATTTAAAGAAATGTTCTTCTCTCGAGTTATTCAAGCTCAGGATCTCACAGACAATTTTTAGCACCTATGGAGCCACATTTAGAGTCAATTTAGAGTCCAGTAAAATCCCGTTGACATCAGAAGGACTGCGTGAGGTTAGACATCGGTGCAGAGGCTGGAGCGTTAGTCATAGCGGGGTGCATTCGGCTGCCTGCAGAGCCAGCAGGGAGCCCAGGCATCGCTTTGGGTAAAGCCTGCTCCCCGCAGCAGATGGGCCTTGCGCTGGGCTGCCATACCCTGGGCGAATATCCCCTAATTATGTGCCCGATTACAATGCCGAGCAAATCAGCCGTGAGCTGATACCATGTGACAGCGGTAAGTGAGACAACAAATATTTCCATTCAGTTCAATTTGCCTGTGCGTAATGGAAGCAGCCCACACGACCGCGCTCGGAGCAGCGCACATGCAGGACGCTAAAATTAGAGTCCCACCCACAGTCTGCTCCGCTCCGGAGGCACCTCCGTCGGGGCAGAGCCAAGACGATGCCCACCCGATTGCGAATCAGATGCCGTGCGACCCTTCCTTGCTGCTCCGCACCGGCTCCCGGTGACTGAGGAGGCAGGCACCAATTCCCGCGTTTCGTCTGTCCGGTGGTTTTGCTCGCAGCCAGCTGATCCCTCTGCATGCCTGCAGCTGCTGGGGCAGAGATCACCCTCTGTGCCACTGCTAATGCTAATAATAGCGCTCCGCACCTCCACAGCACCCTCCGCCCTAGGATCTCGGCTGGCTTTATAGCTAGGATTGATTTTAGCTTCAAAACACCCCTCGTCTAATTGTAGATATCATCATCCCCACCTTCGTGTGTGAGGAGACAGAGCCACAGGCAGCGCGGATCTGGTGTGTTTGAGATGGCACAGCAGTCACAGGGCAGAGGCTGGGCTAAAAACCAGTGCTGGGACTTAGCCACTGGGCTAACATTGCATGAGGAGGGCTAGCACAGTCAGGTACCAGAGTGCAGCTAGATAAAAGCGGCAGACCCGCACCATGGCTCCGGCGATGGTGTCATGGGCTGATTCCCAAAAACCTCACCCCGCTCAGCCACACACTTGTCCCTCTGCACATAACGATGTACTGAATTAGAAATCTTCTCGTCAAAATGGATAACTGCCCAGTCTCCCACAGGGACTTGCCCCACACGCTTCAGAGAAAGGGCCAAGATCCCCCTAAATGCCGTGGAGCTACATAGACAGACAGCTGCAGGGAGCTAGGGCCCTCTCCTCTTTCCCAGGGTGGGAGGAGAAGAGCATCCTACACCATCTACGGTGTGGACAGCAGAAGCGGGCTGGCGATATGAGGAGAAGTGATAAGAGCCAAAGCCAAAGTGGGTTTTGAAAAGGGAATTAGAGGCAAAAGGAAGAGAAAAAGCAGAAGTGTGAGAAGAGACCCTCAGAGCAGCATGGCTGTACGTGACACTGGGGACAGGGACTCTGGGCAGTGAAGAGCTAAGAGGGAAGCAAAGAGCAGCAGGGGAAGCCTAGCAGGCGATACTAAAATTATAGACAAGAGTCTTAAAAGTGAGGCAAAAGGGGGTTGGACCTGTGCAGAAAGTCTGAGAAATGGTTCAAGGAGGTGAACAGCACTTCAGGAGGGAGGGAAGGTTATTTTAATACCAGGCACAAATAATGGGAGGGCTGGGCACTGGGGGGGGGCAAGAAGAAAGAGCCTCTGCTCTACTGACACCAAAGCAGCCCACAGTCCCCTCCACAAAACCATCTCCCTGCCAAGGCTGAAGAGATAGCACCACTTTAGAGGGGAACTGAGGCATTTTCTGACTTGATCCAAGCCATGCAGGAAGTCTGTAGCTGGGCAGGGAGCTGATCTCCCAGATCTCTTGATTTCTAGCCCAGCACTGTTTCCCCATCTCCCTGCCTTTCACGAGCCTTGCAGTGGTTTGGCAGAGTCTCAGCTGAGTACTGGTAAGCAAAGGAGGTAGTGGGGCAATAATAAAAAGAATAAAAATGCTGGCATTAGCTGTCCGTGGAGGAGGGCACTGCCACCAGCTGCATCACGGTTACTGTAAGTCCATCACTGGTTGCTTTCTTCTCTCGTGGCCTATGTTTTCCAAGCGTTAGGATGGAGATGATGACTGTGACCCTTCTCACAGCACTGTAGTAAGTCAAAGCTCATTTTTTTTCCATCAATGGTGACACTCATGTGTGCCTGTGTACATGTACATACATGTGCATACTTCTATATATGTCTACATGGCCCTGCTCCAGTCCATGCAAAGCTTCTCATCAAAACTCCTCAGACATGTGACCCAAATTCAGATGCAGAACTGTTACTGTTTGAGAATACACTAGACTGAGGAGAAACCCACCATGAGCAGATATAAACTGATTTCCCTGGGAAAGCCCCAGCACCTAGCTGGGTGCCTATGTGCATAGCCCTCCTTGTAAATAAGTGAGGTCCCAGGCACTCTTCGCTGTAGCCCTGCAAATTTGGACTGCAGAAGCTTGACAAAATTCAAACTTTTTGTTATATTTCTCTGGGCTGCTTCTTCCCAACCTGCACTTGCTAATAAAGCCCACGGACCATGGGCACTAGTCTCCTGACAGCTTGATAACTCATATCATGAGGGAGAGCTCTCAGCCAGGGGACCAGCCGCTTGCCCAGACCCACACCAAAACAAAGCCTGTTCGGGGGGACAGGGCTGCTCAGGGATGAGCGCAGGCACTGAGTATTTCTCTCACCTCCTCCGTTCTTGCCGCAGAGGTACGGGAAGCGCCAGACGTTGCCCAGCCCGATAGCATAGCCCACGCAGGACAGCAAGAAGTCAAATCTCCCCTTCCAGGAGCCTCTGTCCGGGATCTCCTTCTTCTTCTTCTTGGTGCTCACACCCTCGGGGGCAATGGGCTCTGACTCCTCCAGGGCTGCCTGCTTCACCTCGGAGGGAGAGCTCAGCTCCACAGAGGTGTTGTCCATCTTGCCCATTGCGATGCAGACGTACAGCCGCTCTTGTTCAGGGGCTGGAGGAGCAGGAAGGGCAGCCTCCACCCTGGCCAAGCACAGAAGAACCGGGAAGCGCCAGGCAAAGCTCCTGGTGAGAAAGTGGAGAAAGAAGGTATCCTGTGTTAGTGTAGCAGGGTTAGGGGAGGGCCTTGCTGGGTCCAAGGTGGGCTCACTGGATAGACTGGTACAATTCAGGGCAGCCTATCCATGCCTCCCTGCTTTCCCCAGAAAAAAAAAGGAGGATAATTTTGCCTTGCTCCACAACTGCCCTTCTGAGGAGCCATGGTCACACAGACTGCTAACAACAGGCTCAGACCTGGTTTCTTGTCACCAGCACATAGAAGACCCCTCATCTCTCATCTTATCTCCTCTTCATCCCAATACCTGCTGTGCAAGACAAGCCCCAGGACCGGTATGCACGCAGGGAAGTCACAGCCCGTGGGTGACCCACCATTCAGAGCAGTCCAGGCAGAGAAATGTATCTCACGTGTCTGAGCAACAGTGGAGAAGGCCATGGCGGAGGTGCCACATCCCTTGGATCTGGGGAAAAAAACCCGAGCACACCAGCCATGGAGCCATCTGAGAGATAGTGTGGCCCAGCTGGCCATGCATGGCTGCAGCAGCACAGCTTTGCAACGACGCCTCTGCTATGGACATGTCCCACGTCACCAGCCTGTGCCCTTATCCCCTGTCACGGCAGTGACACGGCCATGATCACCGCCACAGACCTGCAGTGCCTGGCAAGGAAATCGCTGACCAGCTCCACACCTCCTTGCACACCGCGTCGCGTGTGACATGGTAGTCGCCGGGTGTACTCAGGTGATGCTCGCTAGTGACTATAGCCAGCCTGTGAACCACTGACATCCCACTAAGTCAGGACTCCAAAGTCCTGAGGATTAATTGGATGAGTCCGTCTAAAAAAATTCATGAATATTTCCCTTGATTTTAGGCCCTAAGAAGTACATAACCAGCACACCAAAACAATTCAGAAAGAAAGTGAGAACAGACTACATTATTACACCGGCGTCTAAAACAATATTGCACTCACGTTCTACTCCATTCCCCTTACAGAAGTTATTGCAAAGTCAGAAAAAGGCATGGAGGAGAGCCAAAAGGATGCTCAAAAGTGTGGAACAGCTTCCATGTGAGGAAAGGCTAAATGAACAGGGAGCCATCATGCTGTGGAAGAGGTGACTGACAGGGGCCTATAAATGCATCAGTGCCATAGAACATGAGTATTCACCATTTCTGATGCAAGAACTACAGGGGGGATAAATCAAGACAGCAGGTGGTAGGGTCAAAAAGAGCAAAAGGTGATACTCCACAAAATGCACAGCTGTGGAGTGAGACTCCCTGCCCCAGAACATGCTGGATGCTGAGAGAGTTGGGCTTGTTCAGCCTGAAGAAGAGAAGACTGAGAGGGGACCTCATCAACACATACAAATATCTTAAGGGTGGAAGTCACGAGGATGGAGCCAGACTCTTTGCAGTGGTGCCCAGCGACAGGACAAGGGGCAATGGGCACAAACTGAAACATAAGAGGTTTCAGTTGAATATGAGGAAAAACTTCTTTACTTTGAGGGTGACAGAGCCCTGGAACAGGCTGCCCAGGGGGGTTGTGGAGTCTCCTTCTCTGGAGATATTCAAAGCCTGCCTGGATGAAGTCCTGTGTAACATGCTCTAGGTGAACCTGCTTTAGCAGGAGGGTTTGACTAGATGATCTCCTGAGGTCCCTTCCAACCCTTGCCATTCTGTGATTCTGTGAGTTTATGTGACTTCAAAAAGGAAATTAAGAGGAAAAATAATGGAAGGAAAGTCCACCAGGAGCTACCACTGTGGTTCAAGAAATTCCTAAGCTGCAAGCTATTGGAGGTTGAGGGACTCTTCCAAGGAAGCAGCACTCCCTACTTTTCTGGTTTTATCCTCTCCCCTCAGCATCTGCCCTCAGCCAGGGCAGAAGACAGGGTCTGGGACTGGTGCAGCGTTGGCTCTCACCCAGTTCTCCACCAATTTTACACAGAGACAAATTTAAGCCTCCAGTAGGGGCCATAAGAGTAACCAGTGCTACAATCTCCCAGAGAAGTCTGTTGACAAAAACATTCCCACACACTAAGAAAAAAAAAGGAAAAAGAAAAACCCAGTGGGTATGACAGGAAACAAAGCGATGCTATGAAGAGGTGGCATGCTCTAGCAGTTAAAGATGGCCTTGCTTGAGCTGCTTACTCTTAGTAGTCTCGTCTCCTAAGCCAACAGTACCCATTTGCCCCAAGGGTTGCCTGGGGGACTCATTAACTAGCGTTTCTAAAGCATCCTAAACAGAGATGGTCTCCAAAGCCCAGGCTCAATGGCAGTATTGGCTCCTGCTTACTACAGTTGACACCCCATGATTACAGCAGATGGATTTCCTTCCCCCACAGAATTTGTTGTTGAGATTAGAAAAACTGTGTCAACTGTGAAGGGAATGGCTGAACCAGAAAATAACTGTAATTCATTCTGGGACGTCAGTGGAGGAGCCAGAAAGCTCCTTGCTGCGGGATGAAGGCTGTAACCAAAGAGCTCTGAGCTATGGACCCAGCCCCGAGCCTCACACCTCCTCTAGCCCAGGGATGGCTGCAGGTAAGCCCAGAATTAAGTGGCAGCACAAAGAAGCTTTCTGGGGAGAAGAGACTGTTTCACATAGCCCATGAGGCAGACGCCAAAGGAAAACGTTCCTGGACGCCCAAAGCAAAGGCTTTGGCCCCTTTCTGTCCTGCACCTTGTGATAGCACTGCCACACCAGCTCCTGGCTCCTCAGTAAGGCAGGGAGCAAAAAGATCACAGAATCATAGAATATCTCAAGTTGGAAGGGGCTCATAAAGATCATCAAGTCCAACTCTCAGAGGTTATAGAGAATGGGTAGGAGGAAAGTAAAATAAAGACAATTTATAAATCAAAACAGAAGAAATAGCACCAAAACCCCTGGGAAGAATTCAGAGCTGGGCTAAGTCAGGATAATTAGCTATGCCTGGAGACATAACAAATTAGGCTCAGCAGAAGCCATTTTGACTCACTTTTTTTTTCTGAGACAAAAAACCAGTAGGTAAGCTGCTATCTTAAAAAAGTATGTATATATTTCTCTCTCCCTGTGCTCCTTCCCCTGTGTGCTGCCGTGGTTCTGGAGCAATACTGCAGCTAGATGATCACACCTTGTATTTCATGTGCTTGGGGTAGGATGATACAGAAGCAGCAGATCATACTGGCAATTTCTTCTTACCTGAGAAGAAGTGAGGTCCTTCATCTCCAGCTTGGAAAGAATAAACTGGATTTATAGAGGTTTCTCCATGGCCAAGAAACAGAAAAACAGTCAAGAGGACCCCGTGAAGGGTCATCCCACCTACTGTCTTGTCTCCACAGTGATGGGTGACAAGGGCCGAAGGGCTCACGCAAGTCCCGCAGCCTCGCCACACCATGTCCTTCCCTGGACAGGCAGCTCTGAGCAGGAAAAAAACCAGGCATCGGTTGCTCCAGGCTAAGTGTTTGACTCCTATGTTTAGCCATCAGCTCACATGCTGGACAAGTGGTCCTACAGGGACAAAATGCACCAGCCCCTCCACTTACCCACATGGGTCTCCTCCAGCCTGGGCACAGGGCTCTGCCCTGTGCTGACAGCCTAGTGAGAGCGGAGTTGTTAGCTCTCTGTCATGTCACATCATTCGTTCTGAAAAGCACACGGTGCTTTGGGCACAGCAGAACGCCTGAAAGGACTCAAAATGATAATCAATAAGAGCAGAGCTATGAGCTGGAGGTGGGCTCTGCTTCGCAAGGACTTGAAAACAAGGTCAAAGAGTTTAGACATGACACTATAGCAGCTTCCTCATTCGTCTTCTTCTAAATGCATCGTATTCTGAAGTCAGGACTTTCAAAACAATCACTAAAAGCCAGGGTAATAAATCCCTGGCAGTAGTGACCTGAGTTTCACCGAGCCGTGCAGAAGGCCTGGTCTTCTGCTGCTCGAGTCAATAAAAACAATTGCGTGGTCCCCAGCA
>NW_009260345.1:459705-477364 GCF_000687185.1 Egretta garzetta | reverse complement strand
CTCGCCACAGCAGCAGCATACTCTTGGCCTTCCCGCATGGGTGGAAGCCAGAGGGACTGGGAAAAAGCCACCCAGGGGAGCCCAAGGATGCTGGCTGGGGTGCTGGCCCCATGTGGAATCCTCTCTGGACTGGGGCATTGCTGTCCTGCCTGGCTGGGTCAGGCAAACAGAGGGGCTTGTGTTTCACAGCCTTCTCCATGTGCTGTCCACAATGCAGCCACCCAACCTTCCATCTCCCTTCCCCTGAAGAGAAGTGATTGCTTGGTTACAGGAGCCATCGGTTTTCATAGAGGACACAAGAAGAAAATAAATCAGCTCTCCTTGGGTGATGGAGCTGCCAGGTGGCCTCCACCACTGCTTTTCCACCCTCCTGCATGACGTTTGGGTTGTTGATGTCTGGGTCTGACCTCTTGCTGTTGCCCAACTCCCTCCTCCACCAGCAGCCCCGGGCAACCCATGTCACTCCCGATAATGTGATAGATGAGGTTGGCATCACACCACAACCCTATCCGGATGAGCAGAGGGGGCAAGGTAAGCTATTAAATGAACACAACGTCCGCATGAGGCCAAAACACATCTCGCAGACTCCCGCCACGTTCCTGGGATGCCACCTTGCTTTTTGCATTTCTCAAGCAGGAGGACTCGGGCCAGCTCTTGCAGCATCCTCCCTGCCTCTGGATGTCCACTTGAATCTCCTCTGGCTCCTCATCCCACAGGGAAAAGTGGGGTCAGGTCCTGCTCCTGGCTGCAGACCGTGTTTCACCTACCAATGCTGCTCTTGCCTCGGTCACACCACCCGGCCCCAGTGGGCGAGCCGGCAGCAGCCGGAGGATGGAGGCCAGGCCGCATCCTCCTCCCCTCACGGCAGCCTCTGAGCAGGCTGCAAGCAGCTCCCTGAGCCCCCGCCTGCTTTGAGTTTGGGAAAGACAGACAAGTGGCTGGAAGGCATCCCTGTCTCCATCCTCCCCAGCGAAGCTACCACATTAAAAAGATTAAAGACCTATTTCTGCCCATTTTAAATGTGCTGATTAAATTAAGAAGCATTTTCCTTTTCTTATATAGTGCAAGCCGGCACGCTGGGATGCCAATTTCACGATCCCGGTAGTTTATACGGTTTTGCTACGTTATTCTTTTTGCCCTCCCTGAAGCAATGAGGACATTTTTAGCCCAGACCCATCTGTCCTTTCCCAGCACCAGTTACTTTTTGAGCTCACTGGCGAGTTTCACCCATACTTTGAAAAAGGAGCACAGCCCTCAAAGGCATCCAGTTCCTTGAGGAGTAGAGAACGGAGGGAGGGAAGAGACTCCTTAGTTAGTTATTCTGTTAGTTATTATGGCCTCAAGTTGCGCCAGGGCAGGTTTAAGTTGGACATTAGGAAAAATTTTTTCACTGAAAGAGTTGTCAAGCACTGGAAAGGGCTGTCTGAGGAAGTGGTCGAGTCCCCTGGAGGTATTTAAAAGATGGGGAGATGAGGCACTTAGGGACATGGTTTAGTGGTGGGATGGCAGGGTTAGGTTAAAGGTTGGACTTGGTTAGGTCTTTTCTAACCTAAATAATTTTATGATTCTCCCAGGGAAGGGCTGTGGGGTGACCCTGGGAGAGCCCCCCTGTGCATCACCCACCGGCTGGCCAGCCTGCACAGGGCCAGGGAGGAGAGAGGCAGCTCCTGGGAGGGCAGCCTGAAGGCACGGGACACATGTAGGAGCACTGAGGATGGAGTGCTGGGGGGGACCAGAGAGACAGCAAACACTGCCATAAGGGACCCATCCTGAGAGGCAGAGGGACAAAGGACGTTATGAAGAGAAAAGCAGCTATTGTTAGTTCTGCCGAGCAAAAAAAAAACCCCAAAAAAACCCAACTCACTATTCCTCCTCTAGGATAGAAGCTGCTGTTTTGCATATATTTCTCCACTTTTTTGTGCACACAAACCAGGAATAACATTCACTGGCCTTCTCTGCCTGCCTTGTTCCTTGCTAGGGGGCAATCCCTGTCCAGAGAAGCTAATATAAAAAACTTCCAGTGTCTTCAGCGAGAACATTGCCAGGGTAGAAGTGCCTAAAAATGAACACAGAAGGGCATTTCCAACTGAAATTTCTCACTTGCCTTATACCTCCCGTTCCCTTCCATTACAGCCCGGCATGGTGTCCAGGCACTGCCACCGCAGTGTGGGCAGGCATCCTCGCCGGCTCCCGTCCATCCCTTCGTTCTTCCCCCCAGAGAGGCCCGAGTTACTGCTCCCCCCAGCCACTGCCTTACCAAAACCGTGCCTCTGAGCTAAGATTTTAACTCACACCCTGAGCTGCGGCAACATCCTCAGCGGGACCGTGGCCTTCACAGGGGTAAATTTCCCCATCTCGCCGGGAGTCACAAGCACTGTGCAAAAGGCATGGCTGTGCTATGCGGGTGAAGGGAAATACACGTAGAGCTGGATTTGATGCACCTCCAGAGATATTGCAAGTAATGTCAGCGGTTATTTGCTGTATTGGGCTTGATATGCTTTGGGGTTATTTTTAGGTTTTGTTTTGCTTTTTTTTTATGAAGTCATTGAACAGAGCAGATAGGGCGAAATTGGTCTTGCAAAGGAAAGCGATGACTATCACCTCAGAAAGTCACCTTGGACTTTGTTGTCACAACTGAATAATGAAAGATTGAATAAAGAAAAAAAAAATTGACAAGGAAAAAAGCAGAAACAAGTGTGAGAATGATCCAGAGACTGCCCTGAAGTGTCCAGCATGGCAAGGGAGGAATCTCTCCTCAATTTGCGTGGCAGAGGAGGAAAGGACTGGCCACTGCATGTCCCCTGTGGCCAGGAGGGTCACAGCTGGGGATGTGACCTGTCTGCAGGGCAGGGCTGAGTCCAGCCTGCTCCATGCCGGCCACCACCCCCTCCTATTCCAGCTAAGACAAGCAGGTAAAAACCCTGCGCTGCCTCAAAAATCCCTGCTACTGCGTTCAGCTGAAAGCAGAAAGGGGAAGATAGATGGGAGAAGGAGAAGGCAAAACACAGGCCTTCCCCTGCTCCTTCTGGGCTGGGTCACGGCAGCTACTGAGTGCTGCATCAAGTCACCAAGAGCTCATCCAAAATCTGGCACCTGTGAAACCGCCTGGCACCACTCTGGCACACATATTCAGCTCTGAGAAAGACCAGAGTCTCACCACGCAGAGGACAACAGAGTTTTTCCTGCTGCTGCAGCATAGTCAAGCCAGAGAGGAAATCTGTGTCCCACTTTCAGACAACAAACTCCTTGTTCTCCTTCTCCATGAAAACAGAGAGATAATCATGCCCCAGAGCTCCAAGGCTGCTCCACTTGCTCATACACTTTTTCGGGGTGGAAATGGGAGAATGGCAGATCCAGGTCCCTCCGCAGGAACCATGCACGAGCATTGTTAGCCGGCAGCCCCTTGGCTGAGGTTTTCCTTGAAATAGCCCGGACAATGTGCTTAGTACCCAGTGAGGACATCATCCCCCACCGCCCAGGATTAGCCTCCAACTAGCTGGGCATTATTATCTCTACTACTTTAATGATCAGAGCTCCTCTCCCTACTTCTTGTGCTAAGTGTCATGCAGTGGTGCAGAATGAGCAGCTCTTCCCCCAGGGCTGGTGATATCAGGAGATAAGGCAGGTGAAGGAAAGGCTGTTGTCCCAGTGCCTTGGCTGGAGACCAGAGCCACAGCTCACGCAGACAGCCCGTACCAGCATGGCACAGCCCTTGCTCCGTGAGCATCTCCACAGGGAACAGACAGCTCTCACCTGCTGTATCCCCAAAGAGCAAACAGGACCCAGCATCATGGGGAGGTCCACCCCCAGTATAAGGACATAAGTTGTTCATTCCTTGTGCCCATTAAGTTCCTCCAGAAGAAAATATATTCGCAAGCTGCATGTCTGTCTTTGCTGCTTTTTGTTCTCCTCAGCACAAAATCCCAAAATGTGGCAGAGCTTCTCTTGGAAGGAGGAGAACCAAAATTAAATGTACTGGAGGTCTCCACCAGATGCTGGCAGAACTACAGCAGGGTCACCAGCGAACTGGGGAGCCTTTGGCAGCCAGGCTTCACCTAGGGAGCAAGGCACCTGCTTCAGGGTCAGAGTCTCTTAGAGATAGATAGGAAGGAAGGCCACAGACATTATCCCCTGAAACACCCCAGCACCTTACAGGCAGTGAAGCTCAGCTCCACTGTCAGAGGCTGCCAAAATTTGCAGAACCTCTGCAAAGGGGTGCCGACAACCTGAAATGCTGTGTCTCGGGCTGATCCTTGGGACTGCAGCACACAAGGCTGGGAAGGGAAGGGCAGTTCCAGTGCCAGGCAGAGGCAGCTGTACCAATTCCTCTCCCATGGATGTCGCCTAGCCTGTTCCCAGAGTCCTCCTCACTGGAGACCCCTGCCCAGGGAAACCTGCCCAGGGTTTCACCTAAGTGCTGCTACAGCATCTTTACTCAGCCATCATTTAAGCTCACTACATCTCCCTCCGGCCCAAAGGCACCGTGAGAAGCTTTCCACTTTTCAGACCCCCAAAACCATTTCTGAGTGCTGCTACAGAACCACCATCCTCCCCCTCCCCCTGCCTGGCAGCGCCGGTTCCCCAGGTGGGAGCAGGGGGCTCGTGCCCTGCTTCTCCACTGCAGCGGAAACACCCTCCCCAGCCCAGGTGTTTGCTTGGGGAGAGAGGGTTTTGAAGTGGAGGGTGGTTGCTGCAGCTGCCCATTAAGACCAAGGGCAATCCAATTGGTTCTATGTGCTGGTGACAACTGGGAAGAACACTGCCTTCCAAGCAACTGGCATCTTTCTTGACCAGGGGACATTGCAATGGCAGTGGCAATGGCAACTGGCAGAAGAAATTTAGGCATGGCAGTGGTGCAGCTGATGGTAAAGCATAGACAACCTCTGCTCCTGCTTTGGGCGGTATGCCTGCTTGACACTGCCCCAGATGCGCGCCAGGCAGGCAGGTCTGCCCCTATTTGCTCACCTCTCCAGCACCTTTTGGGAGGCAGAAACCATCCTTCATCCTGCCTTGTCCTCAGGGTGCTGAGCCCTTCAAGCCCCACATCCAACCCAGTGTGGATGGAGGATTGCTCAGCACCTTCAGCAGTCCTTCCCCAGGGATGCTCAAGTGGGCAGGCAGCTCTTCCCCACCACCGCTGCAATGCTCCCTTCTCCAATCCCAGTGCTTACGTCCCCAAAACCAGACACCGCTGTTCCAGTGGACACACCTACCTCACTGTGCCGGCTGATTGCAGGTCCTTGAGGTGCACAGAGCTGCTCACAGAGATACCAGCCCGGGGAGGCACATACTGACCTGCTCCCGCACGCAGAGGGGAGCTATGGGCCCCTCCTGCCGCAGGGCCCCTCTCCCCCGCCTCACCCCACGCAGCTCCTCATTGCCCGTATCGACGAGCCCTTAATGAGCTTTGAGCTCATGTCCAGTCAAATCAACACCCTGCATGTCGTGGGTGTGGGGTGGGGGGGTACCCACCGCCACTGGAAAAACACATGTCGCTGGCAGAGAAGAGGCTCCAAGGGCATGGGCAGGAGGGAGGACAGGAGTGCAGGCAAAGGGCCTGGCACCAAAAAATGGGGGAGGCAGCAGGTGAGTGGGTTACATGGGGTTGGTTGCGCCCATGTTGCTGCAGCAGTTCCCGCAAGGATGGCTGCAGCAGTACTTAAGAGGCTGTGCTAAAGGCACAGTGTGCACACCTTGCCCTCCGTGTTTGCAGTTGGACAGCGGTCTCCATCTTCTCCGCAAGCAGGGCTGGCTGCAGCTGCACAGAGGATACAGTGGCCCGGCACACCACGCGTGGCAGGGAGGTTGGGTGTCTGTCCGTGAGCCTCTCCTGCTTTTGCACAGCCCTGCCTGATGCAGCCCTTGCACAGGGCCAGGCTTGCAACAGTGCAGCCCTGCAAAGGGGGAACAGGGCCAGGTAAGGCTCAGGAGGAATTGTCCCAAAAGACACCATGGTGTCACCGGTCAGGTGCATTTACTGGCTGTGGGTCAGGCTTTTGGGGTGGAGGGGAAAGGAAGAGTAAGAGGGATACTTCTAGTTTGAAGTGTCAGGTACTGGCCACCAGCTGAGGAAAGGAGCCACGTGAGAAGGACCGGTCGCTTAGCATGTAAATCCTGTCATTGGCTCTAAAAGGGGTTGCGTGGAGCCTTTGTTTGTCTTTTCTTTTTCATTCTGGGGCTGAAGACAATTTGCATCCATGGGGAGCACAGAGAAGTTTCTCTCAAAGGCAGCATGCGGGAGCTGCCGGCTCGGCAAGCATCGCCTTGTTAGAGGCAGCAATTTCAGAGACACAGGGGAAGAAGCCCCAGTGAATTAAAGTATAATTCCGCCCAGAGGTCGCTGGCAAAAATGACACCTTGTCACTTACCAGCTCCTCTCTTTGCGTGAAAGCAGAGCTACGTATACTTAAATTAGTGACAAAAGTACACCTAGTGGCTTTCAGCACTGCGGAGACAACACAGCCAGTGAGCCAGATTCCCCTCATACCCTCCAGCCTGTATGCAAGGGCTTGCTTCAGCCCGCGCCAGCTCCCCGGGTGTTCAGGTGGGCTGAAGGTCCCCCTGCAACCCCACACCTTTTACTCCCCATCTGCAAAACTCACCTTCTTTAAAGGTCCCCTGTGTCTCCTTAGAGCAGGCACTCACCCCCCTAAAACCATCACAGCTAAACCTAACGCAGCTCATCTGCCAAAGCCCTTAACCCCTACGGATGGGAGGGAAAACATGCCCCCTTGTATCTTTGCTGAGGTTGCTGCTCGTGGTCCCGTCTACATCTGTACCAATATCCTGCCAATGGGCTATGTTTAAAGATCACGTTTCAGGCTAAGCGGGCACTAGAGGAGCATGGAGGAGGCAGCAAGACCCCCACCAGGTTATTTCAGCCATTAAAGGAGGAAGATGGTGGTGCCAGAAGGGCTGGCAAGGCTGGTGAGATGGAAAATGGAGAAAGAAAATTATTTTTGCTAGGTAAATCCAGGAGGATTTGAGAGCTGAGTGGGAGGATTGCATGCAGGCTGGAGGCATCCTGACAAACAGGCATCCTCCCTGAGCTGAAGCAAATGCTGCAAGTGGGAATCCCTTCTGAGAACGAGCCCTGGGTCTGCCAGAGCACCCTAATCCCCCTCCTCCACCAGGGAGCCCCTGTTCCCCACGCCACTCTGTGAGCTTGACTACCTCTTATTTAGCAGCTAATAAAGTTGAAAGATAAACTGCATCTCAGAAATATTTCCTTTAGACTCTTGTCCAGGATAAAAAACAGCCAGTGAAAATACTGTGCTGCCCTCACTCCCTAGAAAACCTGTCCTGCACTTATGCAGGTGGGCACAGCCTACACTGGCCAGACCTGCAAGGGCAGGGAGCGTGTGGTGCAGAACAGAGGAATCTTTACTGCCCATCACATCACACAGCTCTGCTGGAATTGCTGCCAGCTGAGTCCCACGGGAGCGAGGTCAAGTCCCCGATGGGCTCACGGTGTTTTGGAGAGCTTCTTCACAGCTCTTGGTGAAAGGGGGGCTGGCAGATGTGCTCTTCCCCCTCTCCTGGGAAACACCCTGGATGTGCTGGACCATGCAGGAGGCTCGGTTCCCCCTCATCTGCCAAGCTTGCCTTGCAGCCGCCGCAGCAGCTTTCTGAATGTAATGCTGTGTTACCAGGTCAG
Organism: Egretta garzetta; assembly: GCF_000687185.1. NCBI lineage: Eukaryota > Metazoa > Chordata > Aves > Pelecaniformes > Ardeidae > Egretta > Egretta garzetta. The sequence goes on along the minus strand of NW_009260345.1, from coordinate 469,707 downwards.
GTTTGCTTTGGCCAAACAAACCAAATTAAAGCAGGTACCTGCAGATGGTAATTTCCGTGAGGAGCCAGCAGCAAAGCCCCCGGCCTCCTTTTGTCAAAAGGAATGAAACTTTAGCTACAGAGATATCATAACTCATCCTTTCCTGAGCACGCCGTGCCTGGTATCAGCCTGTCCGTCACTGTTCCCTCTTGGTCTTCAATCTCTCCTCAAGCCCCATTGCTGATGTGACACCTCTTAAAATAAAAAGACAGAGAGAGATGGTAGCAGTTCGCTTGCAGGGCAGGTGCAGATCTCAGGTCTGAGGGAACCAGCCTGTTACAGGCATTTTCACAGCTCCCCGCATGGTCCTGGCTGAGGAACACCTGAGAACTGCAGCGGGTCGACTGGAAACACCAGTTGCCATAGGCAAAGACATTTCCCTCCTTTCCCTGGAAGCATGGCAAACCATCTCCCCACCTCATGCGCTGCTGGTCTGGAGAGAAAACAGGCCAGAAAGCAGCCATTTCCACTGAAGGGATAAAATTTGAATTTGAAAGCAATGTGTTTTCTGTATAACATTTGTTGTGTGAGTTAGAGGCAGACGCAGGCGGCAAGCGTTGAAGGCATTGGGGAGCAAGAATGTCTCTCAGCATCAGTCTGAGCAACCCCTTCCTTCCCCAGGAAAAAGGAAAGTGGGACCAAGAAAAGAAGAGAGTATGTGGATATTTCATATTTGGCTAGAACCAGACACGGACTGGTAAGCCCAAATGAATTTGGGAACATGCCTTAGGAGAGAAGCAGAATTTGTTTGGAAGGGCAGGATTTGAAGCTGTTCTCTTGGTTGTTGTCCATAAACATTCATGAGACTAAATTTTGATTCACCAGCGTGTTCCCAGAAAACGGGAGCTTGGCAGATATTCAGACAAATACTCGCTGGCTTGAGTATTTGCATTTGAAGCGTTTGGGCTGCCACCTCCAAAGCTTTTGGTGGCTTGGGAAGTATCCAGCGAAAGAGCCCAACCCCACCATATAATTTGGGTGAGTAAACACAAGTGCAAAGAGTGTTTTCTGAATAACAGCTATTGGAAGCGATGACAGCAGTAAAAGCAGCCAAATAATCAGGCTAGCCATCTCTTGGTTTAAAATTCATTTGCAAAAATCATTAGCACAATCATTGTAAAATAAGCAGAATTATAATCACTCGAGGATAATTTGCAAAGAGGACTAGGGCTGCGCTTGCTGAAAAGAGCTGCTGTGAGGCTGCCTGGCTCTGACTAAGCCCAGCAAGCCCACCACCTCCAAAGCGAAGCAAAGCTGGCCAGCACAGCCGGTCTGGCAGGCACTGCTTTTTTGAGCCCAGTCTAAGGCATGGCCTTGATCCTGCCAACCTGAAGTGGGGGCCAAGCTGGTTTGCCCCCTTACTCCCTGAGCAGGCTTAGAGCTTGGGTCTGGTCTGACAAGAGTCAGACCAAGCAATCATCCAAGCTTGGCCACCCAAGCCATCCTCCCCCAAACGGTGGTCAGTAGGGTATAGAGAGGGAAAACGTGTAAGACTGGGTAGGTAAGACAGGACAATTCCCGTGCTCAGTCCTCCCAGCTTCCACCCGCTTCCACCCCTCCCAGATGAAGGCAACCTGTTGAAAAGTCCCCTGGTGGGGTCCAGGGTTGCTTTGGCAGCAGTGGCTGGGCTGTTAATACCCAGTAACATAATAATGTCCCAGCCTTGCTGGCCTCTTCTCCCCAAGAAAGCTGCCAGAACCTGGGCTCCTCCCAGTCTTGAGCACCCTGTGCAATCACCCCCAGTCCAAGTGGGACAAGCCAGTCCTACAGCATAGGGAGATGTCTTGCCCCACAAATGTATGGTTCTCCGCAGGCTTCCAGCCATGCTGCCGGGGCACACAGCTTCTTTGAAATATCCTTCCCCCGGAAACCTGTCCAATACTTTCCATGGCTAGCACTTTTATTTACAGTTGCCTTCACCTCCTGGTCTTAAATCTACATTTATGCCGCTTGCCCCTGCAGCTGCTAGGAACCTTTGGGAGCAATTTCATCTGGAGATCACTTGTTTCAAAGACTGGGCATTTTTAAATCACTTCCACTGCCGGCAGTGCAAACAAAGCAGAACATGGTGGAGGAACAAAAATTGTAAAAGAAATATAGTAAGAACAAAAGTGAAAATAAGTAAAAGGAAAAAAAAGAAAAAGAATTTCCACCCTGAAGGAGATAAAAGGTGACCTGCAAAAGAAAAATAGATTGGGTTGGAGCACTTTTCTTCAGGGCTCGCCTGTTCATTTTTTTTTTTCCCCTGAAATACTCTGGAGACAGGAAGAACTAGTGAGATAATCTCACTGGAGATAAGATCCTGGCAGTAAGCCTTCCTCAGCTGTGAAGCAGCCAAGTTCTGTCAAGCTCAGTGGTTTTTCTGTTGTTTGTCCTGTGCACTTCACCTTCACTCATGTGGTTGAGAAACACCTGGGAGAAAAGCTTCCTCGGCTAAAGATTTATCAGCACTGAGCTTTCAGTCAGCAAAGGGAGACCTGAAGGACCAAGAGTCCTCCAGCACAAAATGAAGAAGATCAATCTGACAAGTCCTGAGATGTGCTGTGGGAGGAGGGGGGGATATTAGGTAGAAGAGAAAGAAAAGGCCACTAAAATAAAAGCCATGCATTCAAAGAGGTCACAATGGCATTTTCCCTACTCTTTCTTTCAGTGAAGAGCCTCCACCTCCAGTTTGTTCAGGTAGAGTACTTCTAGGTGCCTGACCAATTTTTTCCATTTGATTGAAATAGATAGGGCTGGACATACAGTAGTTTCTGAGAGGAGGGAAGAACACTGCTTCACATGGGGCAGCGTGCCTGTGGCTGTCATGAACAGCTAAAGCACAGTGAAAGCTCAGGCCTCCGCACCCTCGCGACGTCTCCTTCCCCAGCCACAGCAAAGCTGGTGGTGGGGCCTGAGGATGGCCCCGTACCTGTGGGCAGCCCAGCCCATTCGTCTGATGGTGCTGACAGCTACAGCACCTCACTGCAACACAGATTCACTTTCCTACGGGGCAAAGCCAGACCCGAGTTGCCCTTCCAAAGTGCGAGGTTTAATTACCAGTGCCTGCCTCCCAGGAGCTGCCAGAAAGCTCTCCAGCTGATTGCTGGTTAGTCTATAAGCACTGGCACGGGTACGGCACCTGCCCGTGGGCTTTTGGCTTTCTCCAGAGATGCTCCAAAGGTCAGGAGTCCCCAGAGTGCAAGTGTGCCCAGGACCCAGGTGACACAGGGACACTGGTGTTCACCGGGGTGCACCTGCCCGTGGGCTTTTGGCTTTCTCCAGAGGTGCTCCAAAGGTCAGGAGTCCCCAGAGTGGAAGTGTGCCCAGGCCCCAGGTGACACAGGGACACTGGTGTTCACCAGGACTCCCAGAGGGCCCAGGAGGTAACTGGTATCCATGGTGGGATTTGGGAGCAGACTCTGAGCACAGCAGAGTCTCCTCTTGCCCCCATCTTCCTGGCTATCTGCCCTGCCGCAGGGGTATCTGAGTGAAACTGGGTGTCCAGTGTCCCTGTGGTGTGCACCTCCTGGCCACCACACCACCGATGGGCACGAGGCTCCGGGAACCAGGAGCGAGAGCTATCACAGACACCAGCCATGGGTTTTCTGCAGGGAGCAGGACTTCTGGCAGGACTTGCATAACAGCGGGGCTACAGCACCTACCCAGCGCAGGGAGCTCTCTTAGGTCTTGTCCAGGCAAAAGCAACCAGTTAGGTTAAATTAAACCAGAGCAGCCCACTTTGCAAGCATGATTATTCCAGCTTAAAGACCACTTGGGTGGTAGGTGGACATAGTCACTTGATGAAAGTATGCCTGTGTCTGCAGGTTGTTTTGATAAATGTAGTTAAAAAAACTGAGCATCTTTCTATCGGTGGAACTGCTCTCGCAAGGGACTGTGATGATTTAGCTCTATCGTATCTAATCCCTCCAAAGCAGTCTGAAAAGTAATGCTGTGTTCAACTTAGCTCAAACTTGATCCTGATGGACTTAATATAAATTAAAATTAGTGTGAATGGAACATAAATAGAAGCGTCCTCACATACTTTGAAAGATTTAACTGAAATCACATGCTGCGTTAAATCAACCTAACTTTAAAGCAAATGTGCCCTTAGGTCTAGTTACAGCATTGGCATAGCTCTGCCAGGAGAGCGTATCGTTTTTTTCCCTTTTATAAAGAGGCTTATGCTGATAAAAGCTCTGAGGTAGGTGCTTTAAATCAGCATAAGTACAGTTATACTGATAGAGCTTACGCCACTTCCCAGTACAACTGTATGGCAATGCTCTCCTATGGGGAGAAGCAGCCTTATTGTGGGGCTGTGTTTGACCTCAAAAGCACAGGGGTGTGGGGAAAAATGTGATAGGTGTGGAGGAAAAAAGAGGGCAGATTTGGGCATGAGATACAAGCCAGGGCAAGTTAAGAACAGAGGCCGTATAGCCACTGCCCACCACAGGTGCTCCTTCATGATAAGTATGCAGGCCTTGGGGAGAAGAGGAGGAGGAAGAGCAAGGGCCCAGCTCCTCTGAAGCGCCAGGCAGGTGCAATCTCATTTTACACCACGTAGGAAGGGATGGTGCCTCCACACCATGAGGGGAAACATCTCCAGCCCACAGCCTTGCATCTGCTTACGCATGTGATGCACACAACCAAAACAAGCCCTTGTTTGCAGCAATCGTATTTCACCACCCCCCAGGGGATTTGCTTCTATCGATTGAATTGGACAGTGGGAAATTGCTTTGCCGTCATTCGATGTGCCGTACGTCAGCCCGTCAGAGGGACGTGGGCCAGAACAACCAGAAGGTGCTGCTGACACCTCTGCACAGTGTCCGTAAGACACCCTTCCCTTCCTTCCAGAGAGCAAAGAGATTTTGGAAAGTTTTACCAAGATTACAGGTTACCTCTACTCATAGTCAAGGTCCAGAGGCTCACAAACTCGAAAGGCCAGCAGCAACGTATTTACTCACCTGTCTCTGTCACAACGTGGACATCAGTAGTGTGGTCAAGACACAAAAAAATTCTGAAGCGTAATTCTCCCCCAGATTCCCTGACACACACACACGCGCGTGGAGATGCACAACTTCTCAGACCAGTGTCTCTTAACTTTCTGGAAGGGACTGGCCCTCTTTCGCCTCTCTCTTCTTCACATGAAGCCTCGCGAGAGCCCAAGGGCTGAACAGCAAAAGTTTTGCTGCCACCTCCCCTGACCGCAGGCTGTGCGTGCTGCTTGGAGAGACCCCCCCAGAAGTAACTGTACAAGTCAGCACCCCCTGCCCTAACAAAGCCCAACTCCAACTGCGTGGAGACCAGGGAAGTGGGAAAATGGGACTGAGCTTGACTGCCCCCAAATGCAAGGGAAATGCCACCCCTGCCTTGAACTGCAAAAGAGGTTGGGCTGGGGGTCATACTGAAAATTACATTATGTAAAATTTTAGGCACCAAATAGCTTTTAAAAGCTGTATCTTTTAACTGCTGACTAGGGCAGGTAATTCATTAAAAAAAAAAAAAAAATTAATTCCTGGCATTTTCCCAACTTGTCACTGTAAAATCAATATGTTCTTAAAGCGTTCAAATATCCTCCACCCACAGGCTCTGAAAAAAAATAACTGCCGGACCACACCGTTCGCCCACATGGAGACATGGACACCTGTGCTGGGGCTCCTGGCCAAGGAGGTTTATGGGACAGGAGAGCTGGAGACTGCTCCCAGGCTCCAGTTTTACTTAGTCGGGAGCTTATGCTCTAGCTAAGTAGCAGGTGTAAAGCTGAGCCCTACAAAAGCAGCCGGGAAAGGGAGACCCTGATGTTGGTGATGGGACAGACACCCATGGGACAGGGCTGCGTGGGGCATGGGAGAGAGGACTCCACTGATGTCCCCCTGTTACATGACCAACGTACACACCACCCCAGTGCCAATGGGAGCCGCAGTCCCTTGGCCTGTCTGGGGAATTCATACCTCATCCAAAAGCGTAACACAGAAAACTAACACTGCCTGGACAGGTTTTCCCCCAAAGTTATGAGATTAAACCCCAGCACTGGGCAGTTCCCATTGCCAGGCAGCCTCCCAGCATCCTGAAAAGGCTGGCCCAGGCTTTCTGATTTACACCGCTGTGCCTTGCCAGTGGTGGGATTTCTCTCCAGTAGCTCCTGGGCCCACCTGTGGGCTGCTTGCAGCATCCCAGCACAAAGCCCTCTGCTCCCCGAGAGCCTGGTCAAGAAATGCTGGGCTCCAGCTCTCAGGTCATCCCCACTTCCAAAGCTAGTGTGTCGTGGGGGGAGGTTCGTGTTGCACGATGCAGTGATGGCCCTTCTCCAGGATATGGGAAAGTGACAGGTTGCTTTTTTGTTTGGGGGTGGGCCTATTCCTCCATGAGAAAAAGAAGCTTGTTTCATCTTCTGTTTAAATATGAGGTCGAGAAAGGCACTAGACTGCCTGGAATTGCCCATCCTTCTTCAGAGACCACTGTCTACACCACGGCACAACGAAAGCCTCACACCTGATGAAGCATATTTTGGAAAAGTCTAGTGGCCACCAGCAAATAACAAACAAGCGTGAGCATGCCTCCCGTCCAGAGCAGCCATCCTAGACAGCTAGCAGGGTAAAGCTCCCCGTCCTGGCTGTAGCCCAGGCTGGGCAGGAAACTATTCTACAGCCTGTCAAAAAAAGGAGGAAAAAATCAAGAGACTGTTTCACAGCATGGTCTTGGCATGTCACCAAAAGCAAGACAGGACGGAGTTGCCCACGACTGGCTTTGCACAGCCGCTGACAGCATTTCTCCCTGGGAATCCCTTTCCTTTCCGCATAGCTTTCCATGCACAGGCTTGACAAACCAGAACAGACAGCTCCAAAAATACATGTCCTCCTTTGCAGAGACCGTCATGGGTCAGGGATTCAAAACAGTGCCAGGACCATGCTCCAAGAGCAATGGAGGGGACAGGGCTCATTCTGGGTTTAAAAACAAAACAAAGTAAAACAAATTCCCCACCATCCGCAAACACTGTTAGACACATTTCTTCTCTTCCCTTGGCCCCAGCAAGAGATTCAGGAATAAAGTCTTTGACTTTAATGTCCCAGCCCTTCCCTGCAGCCCCACGGAGGGACCTGGATAGCAACATATACACATCTCCTCAGCCTCCCAGGTCTTAAATTTTAATCCTTACATTTTGAAAGCCTATATTACCTTCTCCTTTGATGAACATTGCTGAATTTTAATCCTTACATTTTGAAAGCCTATATTATTTTACCTTCTCCTTTGATGAACATTGCTCCCCTCTTACCCTGTCCAAACCCAACTTAGCTAATTAGTAAGAGGTTACCCCATGTAAGGACATGTAACCTAACAAAGAACAGCAAGATGACCTGATGCTCTTGATACCCTCATGACTGCAGGCTGCCTCTTTCCTGGGCCTTGTTTACTGTGCACCCAAGTCACTTGGTGACTGTGTCTTCTTTCTACCTGGGCAAGGCCCTTCAAGAGCGGGAAAGGACCCCACCAAACCCCTCCTGCCACACACCAGGGAAGCAAAAGCTCAGGGAAGTCCCCAGATGCAAGTACAAGCCGCGCAGCTGCTGCAGAACACCCATAACTCACACAACATAAACACGACCTAGGAGCTGAGAAACCAGTCCCCCCTGCTCTGCTAAGGGTTTTCATAACCAAAAATGCCCCATTTCCTCCAGCTCATCCTGGAGGATGAGGGAGGATTTTCCCTTGATCCTGTCCATGTGTTGCACCCTGGCCCTTGGCAGGGTGCAACACATGGACAGGATCAAGGGAAAATCAAGAGCTTTGCTCAGGACAGAGCTGTGGCTCCGATCCTTGGTAAGCTAACCCCTGCGCTAGGGCAACCGTGGGCATAGCTTCTCTCCACCCAAAAAGCTAAGATGAGGGCTGGAGGGAGGGCAGAGCTGCATCTCCAGCTCATTGGGAGCTACAGCAGGTCACTGTCCTTTGCCTGAGGGCTACCATGGACACCTGGGGCAGGAGAAGGTTTGAGAACCGAGCTCCAACCAAGACGAAATACCACTGCAATTCTCCTCTCTGCCAAAATACTATGTTGAGGGCTAGAGTCATGAAAATTGAATATATCCTGATGATGAGAAGAAATACGTATTACTTCATGCTGGACAAAGGTAGAAGTGCAAGAATTGCTCTAAGAGTCCTCCACAGCCTGGGTGCATCCTCCAGGGATGGGATGGGACGGGCCCCCCGGCTGGCTGCAGCCCCGGGGCTGTGCGAGGACCACCATGGTGTGTCCCTACCTGACCAAGTGCAGAGGCCAGCAGTCCAGCCAGACCAGGAATAACCTTCATTCGGGTGAGGATCTAAAGGAAGAGGCTCAAGAATGACACTTTTCTCTTTGTGAAAAAGAAACTTGCCAGAAGGGCATGTGGAGGGGCTTGTTCAGTGCACACAGGGATGGACACAGCCTCTCTGGCTGGGACGGTGGGTGAACGGTGGGGAGAGTGTGGCAAGTAAATAACAACTTGTTTGGCTTGTTTGCCATTTGGTTTATCTTTCTTTCTTCGCATTTTTTCCAGTACAAATTTTTAACTATAATTTCCTTCTCCTTTTTTTCCCATTTGCCACTCTTGAAGGAAGAGGGGAGGGAAAGCTGAAGGGGAAGGAATGGGAAAAATGGGAAGGAAAGAAACAGAGAATGAATAAAGGAGAAGGGAAATACAAGACCTTGATTTCTTTTTTAACAAACTACTTTCCTGGCTTTCCTTTCTGGAGAGAGGCGTGAGAATGGCCTTTTTAATGAAAAAAACCCTGAAAATCCAGAAGTGGTAATTAGGTGCTTGATAGATATCTGTCCTTTCTTCTATATACAGTGTTTTTCCTCCAACCTCGAGGAGCAGCACAGTATGGCCACCTCGTAACTTCCCTTGGACTTCAGCTTCAAATGCATCATGTCTTGGCCTGTTATCAACAATTACAGGGAAAAAAAACTCCTCTCCCTCCTCTCTGTACCACCCCTTTGATAGTGTACTTACACCCTGGTGGCACGCAGGAAGGGAGCGGTTTCCTGTCGGACTCAGAGGTCTCCAGAAGTGCCTGCTTCCAGGGGCTGGTGGAGACCTGTCAGATCTGTTGCATGCATGCAGCAATGCCCAAGATGTGTGTATAAGTTTGGTTAAGAAACCATTCCCTGGTTTCTTAACGACACCTGCATGCTGGGGTTCTCGTAGCAAAAGGCAGCCATTGGTGGCATTTTCCCCTGTTCCCCCAGCTGGGTGTACCTGAGCTTTCCCTTAAACTTCCCAAGACTCTGTCAATTCCGTCCAAAGCATCTGGATTAATTTTCTGATCCTGGGAGTTCTGTAATTTCTTTCAGTGGGGACAGCAACACCTCCCCGACTTTATTAAAATACGCTGCTCTTCCTGGCAGAGGTGGGACGCCACTATCGGATTATACATAAGCAAGAGAGGAAACAGTTCATGCAGCATTTATTTTCAATAACACAGCCTCACGTTTGTGCTCAAATCTGAGAAGTGATTTATTTCTATCTAGGATTTTTGCAGTGTTATCTGACTACCTCAGAAAAAGGAGTGAACGCATCTCCACGACTTCTCTGGCGGTATGGCATTACCTTACATCTTAAAGGCATGGCAGCAGGAGCAAAGGGGTTAAATGTCCTTACCAAGGGTCGTCCAAGACACCCATGCTAATGCCTAAGACTGAATCTGGATGGCAAGTTCCAGCCCTTTAACTTTCTGTTGCTGGAAGAGGAGAAGGCAGGTTTCCTTCTCAAAACCAACACCACCATTCTGACCACGGGTACTGCCCAGGCAGCTGAAGCCCATGCCTGAAATCAAACCCCTGGTACCTGGCCCTGCCGCAGCTCCGAGAGGGTTGCAGAGCGAGCACCCAGTAGTCACCCCGCACCCCCCGGGGCCAATGATTCCTCCAGCTGATGGGGCTGTGCTCCTTGGTGGCAGCCACTGGCTTTTGGGGGCAGGCCCTGGGGTTTTCTCTCGCGTGCC
>NW_009260345.1:456880-459503 GCF_000687185.1 Egretta garzetta | reverse complement strand
CCACGACTATTGCTGCAACGTGACATTCAGCTCTTTAAAAACTAAAAATAAAATAAATGGTATCTGGTATGGTGCTCTGGGCCCTTGTGGGGAACAAGAATGAGGTCTGCCAGCTACCTCCACCTTTTACAGTAAATCATCTCCAGTCAAAGAATAATGTCCTGGAGAAGTACAAATTTTGATACCTGAATTTCAGTGTTCATTTCACCAACAATTTTTAGTTTTCAGTTTTTAAAGGCAAGGAAATTAAATGGGGAAAAGTATGCCCTATGCTAATCCACCAGTTAAACTCACAGGGAACTGCAAAAGATAAGGTTCCCATAGCAATTGGAATAGGTACTGCATTGCACAGATGAGGGCAGATTTTCCTACTTACTTTCAGTGCTGGTGGTTTATCTCCACACAGCACAGGGAAAAGCAATTACTTGGAACGAGGAACAAGGGAAAGAAGCCTGTGGCATCTCTGATTCTTTTTAACGGCCATTCTCCGGCGTGGTTTGATGCGCCGCTGTTGCAACACAGCCGTGCACGGGCGCGTATGCTCTCGACCATGGCAAAGCTCCTGCAGGGATCCTGCCACTGTCTTTCCCTGTGGTTTTAACTGTGAAATTCTGATAGGCATTCAAGCTGGTTTTGGCAGGGAGTTTTACAGCCCCAGCCTCCACAGGACAGAGCTGTGTGGCACCGCACCAAATGCCGCATCCGAGCGCAATCCCTCCCAGCCATCGCCTCACATTCACGGCTACCCTGGCAGCGAGAGACCTCTCATTTGACACAATCTGCTTCCAATGAACCCCTCTTTCCTATTAATTATCGCGTTACCTTCCCTGAGCTTATGATTATTGCACCCGATTATGTCTTCCTTATCCCCTGAGCAGTCATCTGCAGCAAAGCCAAGGGGGCACAGTCCTTCTCCTCCCTCTCCCCAAAGCTGCTCTGCAGCACAGAATCAGGCCCATCAACACCTTCATTAATTCCTCCACAAAATGCCCCAGCTAAATTTGTGGGCATGCAGTCCCCAGGGTCTCATTTACCCCTGCTGTTCTGCAGCCCATTTTTTTTACCAACTGCTTCGGGACTTTTCCTGTACTCCATGAATTTTCTGAAAGAATTGTCAAATACTCAGCTGTTTCACTCTCGGAGGTGTCTTCACCGGCCCATAGAGTTTCGATCAAGAGCGAGTCCCCTAAATAGTTATTCCTCACCCCTTTTCCATCCTGAGACAGCCATGAGATCCATCATCAACTATGCCTGATTGCATCGAGCACCCTGCCACTCTCTTCCCTTCCAGTGGCAACTGAAGCTGTAACTACTGACACTGCAGCCTCCTTTTATCATTGCTGATGGTACGTTCCTGGCTCCCTCTCCCTCGTGCAGAGGTGACCTGGCAATGCACTTTCTTTTGACATCCTCCAGCTTCTCATGCACTTCTGAACCAACTTACTTATTCCCTGCACTAACACCCCATCGGTTTGTGCCTTTGCATCCCTAACTTTGCTCCTGCACACCTTTATTCTCTGCTCTCTCTCTCACCACTGTGGTTTCCTTTCCTCCTCCCAACATGACCGCTTTGTTTTTTTTTTTTCCTTTTCCTTTTCCCTTTTTGTTAATCCATTGTTTTTCTGTTCCCCACCAGCGTCAGTACAGGAGGACACTTCTGACAAGTGTTGTTGCCCTCTCCCCAGCTGCTGACAGGGAGCGTTGTCCCCAGGGAGTCAAAAGAAACGCTGTCACTGGTGGGTGCAGCCAGCTGGCTGGAAGGAGAAGGTGTCCCAGATGCTTCTGCCTCAGGCTTGAAGGAGAGAAGGGAAGAGCCCAGGAGAGAAAAGAAACCGCTTTGGGAAGGAGAGAGCAAATCAGTCCGGGGCATGGAGGAGACATCCCCGGTGCCTTAGAAGTGGGTTTCTCTCTCTGTGATGCTGAGCACCTCCTGAACCGGAGGGGACCATCCCTTGCGCTTCAGTTCGGACGGGCCTGCCATGTGCTTCTTGGGCTGTGGCAGATCCTCCGCCGGGGAAATCAGCTGCATCAGCCGCTGCGGAGAGGAATTTGCTGTTAATTAAGCTGATAAACAAACTGACACCCGATAGCGATCCACAACCATTGCTGGGGGCAAAGGCATCTGGAGAGCTAATGCTCCCAGCTCCCTGTTCCTCTCCTGCCGAATGGCTGGGAGAGGGAGAGGAAGGAGAGCAGGCTCCCTCTAACTGCTCTCCATGACGATTATTCCACCTCTGGGCTCAAACCCGGGCCATGGACTGACAACCCAACGTACAGGGCCCCTCACAGACCTGGTTCTGGGAGAAAGGATGTTAGCGACTAGCCCCACAGGCATCTTCTGTGGCCATGTAAAAACCACCGTAAAGCCCTTTTTCCCCTCCCCGTGCCAAGCAGCCACGCTTCCCATTGACTTTTGGTGAGAGCTTTGGGCAAAAGGTGCTGGCCCACAGAGAGGGCTGCTGCGAATTCCTGATCTTTTTCATCCTGTTTCTGAAGCCCCTCTGGCATCACACACCTTCCTGAGCACCTGGTCTCCTCCCAAAGCCAAACAATACACAGTGTCCTGAAGCCACTTCCCCACGGGATACCGACTTCCACAGTTACTAACGCCTTCCATCACAAG
>NW_009260345.1:437941-456803 GCF_000687185.1 Egretta garzetta | reverse complement strand
GGCCCGTGCACGCTCCTGCCTTGCAGAGCGCATCGCAAGCAGCGCACGCAATTCATCCCCGCGACTCGCTGGATCCATGCCAGTGCTTCCACTCCTTATGGAGTGCCTGCCAGAACCCCGGATTTTGCTCATTTGTTCAAAAGTATTTGGCCCCACGGCTTCTGAAACCGGCCTTGGCCCACAGCTGCTCTGGGAGCAGTTCATTGCGAGTTTTCAGTCTTTGGAGCTTGAGCTGTCTTAAATCAGACACATTAGGAAACAACATTTGTGTTTCCTGGTCAGTCAAGCGCAACGAGAGGAATCAGGTCCTCCCAGTGACTGATCATAATTACCAATTAGAAACTTGCTTTCAGTGAATGGTTTGCAGTATTCAGTTGAAAGGCACTGTTCCTGGAAGCATTTGTGTCAGGAAATTAATTCAGTACATTTCTGGGTTGTGACTGGAGAAAGGGAATGGATATATTTTGAGAAAACCTGTTTTCACAACCCGAGCAACTATTCCAGGAGGTATCGTGTGGTTGGCTTTGATTCTCCCCTGAATTAACCCGGACTTCGCAGCCGATTCCTTCCTACATGCCTAAACCACATCCTTGGAAGTTTCTTCATGCTAATATAACTGAGAACTCCCTGGAAATTACAACTAATATCGTCTAAACCAGGACAAATAGAAAAACCCTCAGTCTGAAATTGGCCAAATCAATTCCTCGGATGTGCTGTAAAATAAGCATTAACACTATTCACAGCACATTTCAGTCCAAAGGCTCAAAGCACTTTGCAACAGGTGAGAAACGCTGCTTGCTTAGCAGGCAGAACATTCGGACAATTACTTCCCTGACAGCTCCAAGTCCAAGTCCTTCCCTGACAGCTCTATTTAGAGATATGAAACCTCTGAGCTGCAGGGATTCAGATGTCTTGTCAGCCACCCAGTCAAACTCTTCAAACCAGCCATGGAAAAGGAAGGATGTGTTACTACTCAATGGCCCAGAGCCCAGAAGAGGGCTGTAAGAGGCAGGAATTGAGGTCTGAACTGGGAGCAAATCATCTCACAGTGCCTTGGCACAAGATTCACCTGGCGTTCCTCATACTGGGAGGTGTACAGCTCCCAGCTCCCTCCCAACATTGTAATCTCTTCATGGCCACCAACAGCAACCCTGAAGCCTGAGGGCCAAAGCCAGCTCAACAGGAACTATTTCATGGCATCGTACTTCTTCACCTCCACCTCCCTGCCTGCATGGCTTGTGCCCCTCTCACCATGTCACTGAAGACTTTCTATCGCTACCATTCCTGTCTGGGTATTGCACTGTATCTTCTCCTGAGCCTGAGATGGGCATTAGCCAGCTCTGCCACAACTTCTGTCACTCTGTATTAAGTCACATCTCCTAGACAGCAAAAAAGGACCCCCATGGGCACCTTCCCTGAGGCAACGGAGCCAGTGAGGCACCCTGCCCTGGCTCTGCTGGAAGTGCAGGTTCCTCCTCCCCATGACCCCAAAATGTGACTGTCACACCTACACCACAGCCACAGGGATGCTATGCTCCTGTCCCCTCTTCACCCACTCCCCACCCCAACCAGCTGCAGATGAGCCTACAGTCAATCAGGATGGGGGAGGACTAGAAGAGAAATTGTGCAGAAATGCATAGATGCTGTGCATCACTCAGGTTCTTTCTTCATGAGTCAGGTGGGGTGTCATCTCTATGACACCATCTTTCTAGGCACACTTCTTCCTAGGACAAGGTGTCTGCAGTGAAAGAGGACAGGCTTGGGCATGGCACAGGGCTAGGCCTTTACAGTTCTGTGAGCATGTCCTCTTTAATAGCCACATGTCATTTCTTCAGAGAAAAATAACATGGTCCTGACCCAGGACTGAAAGGGGAACAGGGTAAGGGACGAGAAGTAAAGGCAAAACAGATCCTGGTTTTGCAGCTGGTTTGCACTGCCATTAGCCAGTAACGAAGGAGAAGGCAAAGGTGGTGACATGCCATCTTTACTTACACGGCCAGCAGGACCACCTGAATCATAAACCAAATGAATCAGCTGGTGGCCTCAGGTTGCCCACACTGAAGGGGTCCTCTGCCATCCAGTGGAGCCAGCATTAGAAATGCTCTGCATATGTCTACATATTGCACTGAGTATGGTGGTGCAGCGTCTCATGGGAGCCTCCAGACATTTGATGATCACCCTAGAAGCTGTGCTGAGACTCTCCAAGCCCTCCAAACTGCCAGCAAGAGCTACAGGGCATTCTGGGGAAGGGCCATTCTCACCCCCCTTGCCTTCTCAGAGGAGAAATGTGCCACGTACATCTTCCCTGAGGCCCTTCCCATGAGTCATCTCAGGGAACCAGCAGCAACTTGCCCAGTGACCACAATCCCAGTACCTGCTTCAGGGATCCTTTGGTTTTCAGGAGGATGATGATGGCGTAGAGAGGAATGCAGACCATGGAGGAGAGTGCCATCAGCCAGCCCACCACGTAGCCCCAGGGTGGGTACACATAAGTGTTGTTGTATTTCAAGGGTGTGTACTTGATCAGGGAAAACAGGAAGACGGCCTGAGGAACAGAAGACACAGACATAGCCAGAATGAAGGGAGCAGCAAAGCCAGGCAGTCATGAGCATGATGTCTTGCACGAGCTAGCATGGACCTTACTAGCTGCAGCGAGGCAGAGCTTGGTGCACGCTGACCACACAAGGAGTTATCTCAGAGCCAGGGCCAGGCTTCTCTGCAGTGTAAAGCCTTCAGACTTCATAAGGGTTCAACCTAAGCAAAGTTGGCAGCAGCTTTGAGCGTCCAGCAATGTTGAGACAGCCATTTATTCATATCAAAGTCAGGAACTGTTGTTGTCCCTGGCAGAAGCCCTCCAGAAGTACCATGCGGGCACAGATTTACCCCTCTCAGGGCTCTCTACCCACAGGGCTCTCAGATGATCTGGGATGGAACAGGATTGCCTTGAAAATTTCCCTGATATTCAGCTCCTGCTGGAGCCCAAGGACAAAGGGCTAGAAATCTTTCGTAAGCTGTGGCTATAGATCCCATCTGTGTTCCTACTGAGGTCAAAGAAACCGACTCTGAACATCAGATGCAGGAGCAGAATTTGGGTCAGAAATCATGTCAAAGTCAGTGGAGCAAGACTGGACATAAACTCAAAACAGGCAAGAACCCAATGACTTAGAGTGCATTTTCTTTAAACACAGTTGTCACAGAATTTTTAAAAGAAATTTAGCAACATAGAAAGCAAATAGCCATGGAAAGATATTTCTGAACCACAGGAGGTCACAGGAACACAGGGTGAAGCAAGTGTTCCAGAACAGGGTAATTCTCACTGGTCTTCCATTCAAAAGTAATTTGACCAAACCTCTCCAGATTTTGAGGATAAATTTCCCTTTGCCTTCACAGTAAACAAGTGGCTTTTCAGGCTCAATTAATTTTCCAGGCAAAAGGTAAGGCTTTACAAAGGAAATAAATTGCTGCCTCAGATATGGACAAGCTTTTGCTACTGCGTAGCAGTTTGAAAAAATTACAGCAGCACCTTGAAGAAAAATCAGCCTTTCCTACTGAGAACCCCAGGACCCAGAATAATATGCCATGTTGTCATAACTGCACTTACCAAGCACAGGCTGGGGGTGAACCCCAGCCAGCATATCTTGATCAAGGGCCATGGCCGGAAACCAATCATGTCCTCAATGTTGTCGTAGAAGCGGTTGGCACCTTGGCCACCAGCCAGCACAGAGGCAAAGTCAGAGGTCAGATCATTGTTGTTGCCTTTGACCACTATTCACATCAGATCCCAACTTTCTTTATCCTCAGAGCTTACTCCCAGCAATGACATGGCTATCCTAATAGTGTAGCAACAGACTATAGTACTATAGTACAGTAACAGGCTCTTCCAGCATTGAGAAGGCCCATCTGTGGCTAAATACAGATGGAGGTTTTTAACTTCAGCCATAGGTTATCAGAAAGCTTGACAGAAGAAATGCCCTGTCCCTCAGACAGCAGCAGCTCTAAGTGAGAGGATGCAGCCCATGTGCCACTAAGAGCTGGTCAGGACCGGCACAAGGCAAAGCGGGGGGCCTGGTGTATAAGTCAGAAAGGGAAAGCTCTTTCAGGTTGAGCACATGGGATTGCATGAGCCAAGAGTGCTAAAAGGAAGAAAGAGAGTAGGGGAGACCAAACAAACCCCTCTCTTTGTAACCAGATTGGCACACCAGGGGAGTTATGTCAAGAATCCCCACTGAACTGGGCATTTCCCTTGTCATCAGGAGCCTGCTTTCCACAGAATATTTTATTTTTGGCATAAACCCAGAAGACCTGACAATCCAAACTCTGCTGGAAAGGAAATCTTCCATCTGCAAGTGCTGCTGTGCTGTCCAATGGGACCTGTCCTGTGGGTGCCTGATCTCATGAAACTCTCATGAGTTTCACTTACTAGATTATGTTGTTCACAGTATGTGGGACCCACCTGAATCTCACAGTGCGCCAAAGCGGAATATACCTCTTAAGAGCATCTAAAAGTCCTGCCGCTGGCCAGACCCTATCCATTGACTCTTCCCAACCCAAAGCACAAAGAGGAAATGTATGCAATGGTATATAGAGGAGACAGCGTAATGCAGATGGACTTCAGCAGACCTTGTAGTAAGCTCTAAGATGTCTTTGCGGAACAAGAGCCTACTGTTGTCCAAAAGGAGATGTAAAATGAAGAAGTATCAATAAGTCATCCATAAGATGCCCTAACTTCTTGCTAACTAGAGCTAACCAGAGGTACTATATCAGACTGCCTCAGGTAGAAGAGAGTAATAATATTGGACAAAAAAAATGGAGCTAGACTGTCCATAGAAAGGGTTACCAATTAAGCACCTCTGGGATGAAATAATACCGCATTTGTCTTACTGAAGTTTAATCACAGTGCTTGGCTAATAAAGAAAGGCTCTGCCTTTAGGGGTGTTCATCCTGCTGTTAACTCCAGTCATGCCACAGTTCTCACCCGCAAGCATGATGAGACCTTGCTTCTTTGCATCTTAACACCAGAAGGCTGGGCAAAATATATGCCTAGAGGCCACACTTGCGATCGTTTGGGGTTTGGCAAGTTTTATTTTGGTTTATGGTTTTTATGTCTTACAATTAAATTACCATATTATGTTTCCTTTAAATAAACATACGAGCTCTACAAAAGCACATTATGTGTGCTTTACTTTTTCTTTTTTTTTAATTCTTTGCATTATTTTCTTTATCCCATGACTAATGTTTGCAGGAAAGCTCTTTTAAACCCAGCTTTTTGAAATATTTAGACTGTGGAGGGCAGGTTCTTTGAACACCTCATGGTTCCCATCTTGAGCTGGCAAGTTAACAAGTAGCCTCAAGCAAAGACAACAAGCTGTGGCATATCAGGGGATGCGGAGCCTTGTGTGGGAGCCCAGCCTACACCAGAGAACAGAACCTAAAACTTCCAAGCTGTAAATATCATGAGGCTTCAGATAGCATTTCTGAAAATATACTGGGGATGAAAGGGAGACGGTATACAAAAATATATTTTGCCAAAAAGCCAAAATCTTCCACAGGGTGAGAAAAAAAGGAGAGAGAGAAATGATGGGACTTGCAGTTTAGAATATGAGCATAGCGCAGTCCCTTATACCATACAGCGTTTCCACAGAAACACACTGTTGATGTCAGACATATGACGGATAAATTAATTCATAATACAGCTTTGTGGAAGCCAAGATTTCACTGCAAATTCGGATCTCAGATCTAGCGGAAGAGACATAGCAACTGAAGAAATACAAAGTTGCCAAACAAAAATAAAGACAAAACAGACATCCATCCTCCACCAAGAAAACAACCCAAAAGACCTTAGGTCGTTAGTTACGGTGTGCCTCTGCTTGTCCTTATCCCTATGCTCTGTAGAGCAACCATCAGGTCCTGCATTTCCACAGCCGTTGTGGCAGTCGGTAGGCGATGTGATGAAACACAGTGGGAACTGACGTGAACGGCTTCAGAGAGTATATGAACAGGTTTTAACATGGTCTACGTTTCGTGGGCAGATGAAAGAGTAATCAAGCTTAAGAAGTCACCAGTTCAATCACTCAGCGTTGGCTTTTTGAGCAAATTAGAAGCTGGAGGATGCACGCAGTGCCCCTTCCTTCCCAGCACATTAGAAGGATTAGATAAAGCTGCTGCAGAGAAAACCATAAAGATTTCCCCAAAGAGATTTTTGTTGGAATGAGCAAAGATGTTTGCTGTTATCCCCAATATCCCAAGACAAGGAAGAACGGTACACAGGCACGGGGCACTTACCCACGCATGCTGGTGGTATCACTTTTCTTTTGTGCCGATCGATCCCATGTACCTTCAAAGCTACTGCATGCTTTTCTGACAAATCCTTTAACTCTGCTACGTAAATGTGTGGGAATAAATTTTACGTGCTCCCAACTAGAGATTTGCTTACAACCTTATGCCTTGTCCTTACGGAGCCCTTCTCATTTTACGTAGCTTATAACAACTGCTATATACAAGTGATACCCAAACTGAAAGGGACAAAAATGTTTTTTTTTTTTTTGCAATATCCAGAAACTGTGGGTTTCACAGAACTGCCAGTTTGGAATCTATGAAAAATCCCTCCCTTTAAAATCTTTTCTCCCAAGCTGCATGTGTTTGCATTCCTCTATATCAAATCTCGTCCACAGGATTTCAGCGGGTGATGACCCCAGCTCTGTGCCACAGTGCTAAGCTTGTCTCTGTCTCAAACCTGCAGCATCCACACCTGCGCCAAACCTGTGCGGAATGCCAGCAGCAGAGGCGTTGCGATGCTGCAACAAGCGCGTACCTTTGGGGTACCAGCTGCACAGAGCAGGCCCCTTATGGTCCATAAATAAGCACGTGAGATTGCCTGAAGCCGGTGAAACTGGTGCATCTGAGAGGATAAAGCACACACAGCCAGAGCAAGCCCGACAGGCAGGATCCAGGCAGAAGGATGCTGCCGGTTCTGGTAGCCACGCCGCATGCGAGCAAGAGAGCGAGAGAAAGATTTATACGAGCACAACACGGGTTCACCCTAGGACCACCCACAGGTACCCGCTGGCATCAGTTTGCTTTAGCTTTGTAAACAGTCCTAATGGTTTCAGCCCCGGCTCTCCCGTAGCGATGGAGGCACTCGCTTTCTCCTGGAACAGCTAATCTTAATGTGCATGCTGTGACTGCCTGGAAAATATCCTCCCTGCAGCACGTTTCGGTGGCATCATGTTGTGAATCCCAGTGCTCAAAACCCATGCCTGCTCATATGAGGGCTGCCTGCTCCGAAGTGGAAGGGAGCGAGGAGAAGGGGGGAAAAAACAACTCAAAACCCCTTCAGCACTCCCCTCTAGGGAAGGTGATCAGCAGGTCTGACGCGGCGCGATCCTTTCGCAGGCAGAGAGCAGTACGCAAGGAAATCCTTGGATCTTTGCGAGAGCAGCTGCCTGGCAGCAGAGGGAAGCTGCCAAGTGGTGGGTGGTTGGCGTATGCGCCGAGAGAGGGGAAACTCGGAACGCATATTTGTGTTAGCAAAAATGCTGTAATTCTTCACAGTGTAAGCAAGAGGCTCAGCCCTGCCAATTCTGAGGCTGGGGAAAAAAAAACATTAATTGGCACCAGGCACCTCTTTTTCCCACTATGATGCCTCACCTTGGCCCTCTGACTACATTTTTGACCAGAATCAGCCCAATGGATGGAAAACAGAACATCAAGAGGATAAAATTCCACTCTGTGGAGTGTGGCAAATGAGCCCATGGTGGTGAGGGAAAGGGCCATTCCTCAGTCCCCAGCTGCTCCATCCCCCTTCCAGGCTGCTGGGGCAGCATCACCTCTCCTGCTGCTCATCGTCTGCCGTTGCTCCTCTCCATGGGTCGTCGGAAAAAGCCATGTGGCCTCTGTGACCGTAAAAATGGCAGGGGGATTCTATACATTAAAGCATAATTCAGTTGAATGTAACTGAGCGTGGTGATGATGAAGCCCCATCACGGATGGATGGGAATTTCCATTTCCCTGTAAATCCCACAGAGACTGGGTAGAAGGCAACTCCAAATTAAAATCTGGCCGTGGTCTGGTATTGCAAGCACTCAGGTGAGCTTCCCTTGCAGGACATCTCTCTAAGATAAATCTCTCTTCCAGATCTGCTTATCCTGCATTCCCTGGAGGTCAAGCCCAAGCAGCTGGACCTGCTACCATTTCAGTAACAGAGGAGTCCATCCAGACTAGCAATTGGCTCCTGCTGTACATAAAGCGTTGAGAGAAACTGATAACCCCTTCATCAGCAACTGCAGTGCAGCCAATGCAACCTCTGTAAAACTGTAGGCACAAAGAGAGTGCACAGGGACTGACTGCTCACTCTCTCCTCTAAAATAAGGCAAAGGCAGCACCAAACGAAATGAGCAGGTGGCAGATTCAAAACACAGAAAAGAGAGCGACACAACACCTGACCAGCCATGGAGCTCCTTGCTGCAGCATTTTGTGGATGATAAATACTGACCTAAGTCAAGTGGAAAAACTAACAGAAGAGAAATAAATAGATTTTGCTTCCAGCTCTGGAAATCTCTGGACAACAAGCCAAGTGTTACATCTGGCTCCAGGGCCCCCAGCACAAGAAAGGCATGCACCTGTTGGATCGGGTCCAGAGGAGGGCCATGACAACGATCAGAGAGCTGGAACGCCTGTCCTGTGAAGAAAGGCTGAGAGAGTTGGGGTTGTTCAGCCTGGAGAAAAGAAGGCTGGTGGGGAGACTCTGTTCCATCCTTTCGATATATAAAGGAGGCTTGTGAGAAAGACAGAGAAAGACTTTTTACTAGGGCTTGTAGTGACAGGACAAGGGGCAACAGTTTTAAACTGGAAGAGGGAAGATTTAGATTGGATATAAGGAAGACATTTTTTATTATGAGGGTGGTGAGAGACTGGAACAGGTTGCCCTGGAGAAGTTGTGGATGCATCATCATTGCAAGTGTTCAAGGTTAGGTTGCACAGGGCTTTGAGCAACCCAATTTAATGAAAGATGCCCATGCCCATGGAAGGGGGGGTGGACTAGATGATCTTCAAATGTCCCTTCCAACCCAAACCATTCTATGGTTCTATAATAAGTTGTTAGAAGCTGGAAGAATATTCACAGAAAGTATCATTGCTAACCTTTCTGCTACTATATCCCTTCCTGAGCATCCGCTCCTGGCCATGGAAAGAGACACAACATGATGCTCATGCCCGCAATCCTTTCCTTAGGTTAGGATGGCCACAGTGCCTGGCGTAGCTAGGAACCAGCTGATGCCTGACTGTGGGGTGTTGAGGACCTGGTCTAAGCTGGTACCTACTATAGCTTTGCACGATCCTTACAGGTATTGAGCTCCTGTAGCTCCATGAGAGAGAGCTACTCTGCATCACACACAACCAGAGCCTTTGCCTGGAAACCAGCAGCCTCAATGCGAGCCTCAGGGAGATGAACTGCAGCCTCTGTGCTCAGGCACCATTCAGCAGGGAAGAGATCTGCCATAGGATATCACAGGATGCTCTTCTTACTGCACGGATTAACAAGCAGTTGGTTTCCTTCTGCTAGTTCGTGGAGCTCAGTTTAACCCTGCTGCTGAGTAGTTTAGTTACAGACTTCTCTGAGAGCCAAAGCAGTCCCTCCCATCTTTTTTAGGAGTGCTGTCACAGCCCATGCAGACAGCGTGTATCATCGCAGAAGTGGCACCCGGCAAGTCTGCATCCCAGCATTTTGTATTAAATTAACTGGCAGGACTAAACTAACGGCACGATGTAAGCAGACAGTAACAGAGGCCAAAGAACAGCACTCCCTCCTCTCTAGCTGCTTTTCTAATTCAAAGGGCAGATGGAAAGAGCAGCAAGGTAGTTCAACGTGAAGAACCTTCAGAGAGGGAAAAACCATTCCTACTCTAAATGTGGAGCAACTGAGAAACATTGCAAGCAAACACAGTGGAAACCAGACAAGAAAGAGGGTAATTACAGCATTTCTTTGCCCCCTAAGGATCTTTTCCATCCACTCCCACTTCTTAACCCCCCATCCTTGCCTTGAGAAAGAGCAACACAGGTTTTTGTCCTCCACTTACCATACACCCATCCTATACAGATGACTTCAAAAATGGCCAGGAAGAGCAGGCACGTGCCGCTGGCAGCATAGTAGTCAAAGAGCTGGAAGATGTACATCCCACCCTGGTGAAGAGGTAAAGACCGTCATGGCAAGACTGTTCCATGTGAGGGAAAAAAATGACTGAGGCAAGCAGAAGAGCCACGGAAACACTGCACCTAGAGCAGGTGGGAGAAGGAGAAGAGCTTTCTCTTGGGGTTGCCGCCACTCTGTCCCAAAACCACAGCCAGGCCTGGTGGCAGGAGAGCTTTTCATGCCCATTTTATGATACTGCTGGGCTAGGCTGGTTTCTATGTCACAGGAGCAGGAATAGGTTTGCTTAAACCAGTTAGCGAGTTCCCAGCATCATTTCAAAATACCATGTAGCAGTGCAGAATTCTGCGCCCAAGAAAGTGCTGATCTTGAGGATCAGGACATTCGGATACCTCATTTTAGCTGCATCCATCTTTACACATCACTTAAGTCCAAGCCCTGCAATGGCAGAGGCATGTGGCTTCCCTGCTGCCTCTGCCTTTGAGCTGAGCCCTGCAGAGTTGCCATCAGCCACTTCCACAGGTCAGTGGATGACTCCCCTCTCATACTTTCCTGTGTTTTCTCAAAGAGAAAGCCCCATCCAATACAAGTCAAGAAGATGCTTTCAAATAGTGCTGAAGGGCTCTAGATGCTGCCAGAGTAGCATAGCAGTTACCCCTTCATCCCAGCACGTATGAGCTGACATCCTGCAATGATGGGAGTAGATGCCTCCATGCAAGGGGGCATGCAAAAGCCATGGGAACCCTTAACGCAGGTTCACTCAAAGCTCTCGATCACATTTGGAGCTGCCTTCAGCAAATCCTTAGGTGGGATCCTGTTGGAGGATCATTCAGCAGTGCCTAAGAGGTTTAGCAGGAATTAGCTGTCGCTACATAGCACACGGAGGCAACACAGAGGAGTGCTAAGACCCCCACCAAAGTACGCAGTGTGCACGCACAGCACACCACTGTGCAAGAAGAGGTGCTTGGCTGTTAGCTGCAGAGCCGGGCAAACACTGGGTGCATAGCATCGCACCGACACAGCTCTGCTGCTTCTGCTCCCAGGGATCACGAGCTCCCCACTGACTCAGGCAGGGTTACAGTGCAGCCATTCCCCCCAGTCTTCCCTCCCACTGCTCTGCTTCTTGTGGAAAGCAGCCAGAAAATGATCGCTGCCCTTCGAAGAGCTTCGGCTTGTGCAGCTCAGCTTGTTTTAGCCACCAGGCCTGGTATTTGCACAAAGCTGTATGGCAGGCAGCCTCTCTGGGCTGCGGGACCGTCTCTCTGGAGGGCTCAGTTATGCAGCGAGTACACTAGCATCACGCAGGGTAAAAGCAGCACCGTCTGTGAGAGGCACCATCTAATGCATTAGAAATGAAGGATAATTAACAGCATCAAACACGAACTTGCTGTCTCTACCCACTGCTCCAGAGCAGCCTAGCAGGGTTCCTGGTGCTCGGCTGTACCCCAGCTACTCCTTTCTTACCTCAGTGACCAGCAATAAGCCCAGAAGGTAGCATATGACTGCAATGGCCAGGATCAGCAGCTCCCGACGCCCTTTCTTCCGAAACACTCCCGGGAACATGTCAATAAGAGCTGTCACCATGCTTTCCACACAGACGAACTGCAGAAGACGATAGGTTAGAAAAAGCAGTGCCTCTCCTTCCCCAGGCACACATTCCCTCTCACTGTCCTTTTTGTCCTCCAGCCACCCAAATCTTGTTTGTTTGTTTGTTTTTCTCTTTTTGCCCATCTTGCTTCCACCGAGGGCCAGCTGCAACTGCGAGGGACACAGACACAGCTCAGTAGATCAGTGAGGTCTCCTCCGGAGCTGCAGACCAAAGTACAGACCCACGTTGGGAGGATGAACTGTGAGATGTGCGATGAATTGCCTCAAACCCAACAGAGCATGATGCTGCACAGCAGGAACAACCGAGGGATGGGGAGGCAGGGGGCAGACTGAGCCCCTCGAGCAGGCTGAGGAAGCACCTGAGATGGCACAAGGAACCCTGTGAAGCTAAGGGGAGCCAAGTGACTGCGAGGGCACGGCTCAACCCTGACACCAAGCAGGACTGGCTGCAAGAGGTGCCACAGCTGCCTGGGACAACCCAGTAGAGCGGGGAGCCGGAGGTCCCATGGGCAAGTTGCTGGCTTTCAGGGCTGACTGCAGGGCAGGACGCTTGCTCATCTCTGCATGGCTCTCGGTCCTGCAGCATACGTCACCCATGGGATACATAAGAGAACATCAGTCACGGCTGGGACAGCCCAGCCAGGATGAAGCAGAGCTGTAAGTGAGATGGAGCAGGAGGGGACCTTGATCCAGAGAAACAGAGGAAAGAGACCACGTTCTCCAGGCCACAGGGGCTGAGGTGCCGGAAAGCGGAGCCTGAGCAGAGCACCCTGCCCAGCAGGCGCCCTGGGACACCCCCTGCTCCCCTCGTGCTGCCTTGCCAGGGTTGCACACTGCACTTTTCAGGGTGCTCTGCTGGGTTTTGCTCCTGGCGTAACAGGGGTATGGGAGGGTAAGAGATGGGCATACCAGCGAGGAGAGCACACGGGGATTGCTCTGGTGAAATGCAGCTGCAAGAAAACGGCCCCATTCCCCTTCCCAGCCCGCGTTGCTCTGTACCGGGCCTCACTCTGCAGCGTGCAGGGCTTCGGTGCTGGCACAGAGGTAGGAGGGGATGGAGCTGGGACGCTCTCACATACACACAGGGAGAAGGATGCCAAACAGAGATGCCAGCACATGTAATCACCAGCCTCCCATCAGCACCACCTCATGTGTGCACATAACCGCCTTATCCTTTCCCATGGCCCTGGGGAGGGCTCAGGGTGGGGAGAGGCACCTGGGCGTTAGACAAGGGGGGGGTGTTTGCGGTACCTGGCTGTCCAGTCCCAAGAAGATCAGCATGAGGAAGAAGAGGCAGGACCAGAGCTGAGACACGGGCATCATCGTCACTGCCGTTGGATACGCTATGAAAGCCAGGCCAGGACCTGCCAACAGACAGCAGGATGACCACAAGTGCCCCCCATGCTGCTGCCTGCCACCACCACCACACTGCAGCACAGACCGAGCTCACAGGCTGCTTCAAAGCTCACTCCACCACGGCTCCCTGCCCACTCAGGGCTGAAAGCCACATGGGGAAGCACTGGTCCTGCAGACCTCACTGCGGACACCCACAGTGATAGAGAATGTAGATAACATCCCAGGCTTCACTTCAGAAAAGTGTGTGTCCCCCCTAGACTTTCTGTTTTGCGCTGGCTCTGAAGTCTCCTGGAAAAACCTACCTGATTCGGCCACTTCTGCTATGGGTACACCCTGCTCTTGAGCCATGAAGCCCAGCACAGAGAATATGGCAAAGCCAGCAACGAAGCTGGTGGCACTGTTCAGGAAGCAGAGCATGATGCAGTCCCTGCAGGGAGGAGACCAGAGAAAGATTGGTGTTTCCCAATGCAGAATGGGTCCAGCTGGGATCGTGCCAGCCGAACAGCATGGGCCAAGGAACAGCCATGCTGCTCTTGAACTCCCTCAGAAGTAAAAAACTCAAAACAGAAAAGAGCCAAAAATCATCCCACCCACCTTGTACCCCACTGTTCAAGAGCTATAGGACTACAGGTGGCACAAAGAGAGACATGGGGCACTGACAGTGGCTTGTGAATAGGATGCCACAATGATATACGTAGGGACATGGCAACAAAAAGGTTGGCAGGAGTCAAGGGAATAAGAAAAACAAAGAGAAAATGAGGAAAAGGGCAGATTAGAAAAGGGAAGAGGTTGCAAAAGTAAACATAGGCAAGAAACAGGAACATCTGAAAGCATGAACATGTACAGGTCCAGCAGGTCTGGTAAAACTAATGGGTTAACAAAAATCCTCAGCTGACAAAGGTTGTGTCTACACTGCCTTTATTAACTGTGCTCAGATGGAGGTGGGAGCACACCATGCTCCTTGTCCTGAAACTTTTGTGCACTTATTCCCTGCAAAATGGGGCACGGGTCTGAGCTGGCTGGGCTGGAAACCCCACACCCCCGGGATGCTGCTGGGGCAGCCTCCAGAGCAGACCCACAGCATCTGCGGCAATGGGGCAGTGCGGACACCCAGCACATTTGGGCCACCCAGAGCTAAGCTGCCACTCCAAGGCACCTAAGGCATTAGAGGAAGGCGTCAGCACACCCCTCTGTTGGTGACAGCTACATTTCGGGAGAGCCAGGAGAAAGTATTAATTGCCTGACCAACAGCCGTGGCAGCACATACTGGAGAATGGAAGAAAAGGAGAGATGATTGATGTCTCCAGAGTACCATTACATTTTTCCATCCATGCCGGAGCAATACATGAAGGAATAACAAAGCTCCCACTCCTCAGGGCTCTGTGAAAGGTGTCAGAAATGGTCCTGATGGCTTCACTGAGCTCCATGGCAGGCCATGGATAAAATAGATCTGTAATCCAAGGGCAAGGAGGAGGCCAGACAGACTTGATTAATTTTCTTGATGGGATCAAAATGCCATTGGCAGTACATTACCCTGACGGCAATAAAGCACTGGAGACAGGGGGCCCAGCCATCATCTTTGTATCTTCTCCCCTGCCTAGCAAGTGACAGCAGAGCTGGCCATGCCACCCCTGCTCACTCACCCTGTCAAAATTGCCCATGGTGCCTCCACAGGGGCTGGAGACTCTCTTCATTTTCATTCCTCCCCCTCCTCCTCAATCTCTTCTGTTTCCAAGCTGACTCACATGGGCAAGCACCACTAAAGCCCTTTTCTGGAGCTCCTGTGTTCCCTCGGGCCACTCTCCATCCCTACACTGCATCCTCTGCAGCTTCCATGCTCTGAGCAGCTTGGTGGGCAAAGCAGCACGACCCAAGGTCTCCCCTGGGGACAGAGCTTGCCTGAAATGCAGCTCTGTGCTGTTTGTCTCCGAGCAAATTTCCAGAAGGATGTGAGGAATCCAGGCTCCTCTTACCTGTAACAGTTGTTGGTATATTTGTTGTAGCTGCCCAGAGCTGTCAGGCACCCCTGGCAAATGGCATAAGAGAAGAGGATCTGAGTGCCTGCATCCATCCAGACCTGAAACAGAGAAGGTCAGTGGTCTCCAGACCTGGCAACAAAATGAACAAATGGCTATGCCCTGTCTAGCCACAAGCCCTTCATCACTGCAGCATAAACTGTATGAGATGGAGAGGCACTCAGTGGATGTAGAAACCAAGAAACCTCTCTGGGAAAATTGAGCTATAAGGATGGAAAGTCCTCTAGGAAAAGGCTCCTGAGGGGACTGTATTTTCACACCCTCCCAGGGAAAGCCCTGAGCTTCGAGTCATCAGGCAGGCAGGCAAACAGCCCACCTACTCTCTTTGTCCATGTGTTCCCACTCACTCTTTTTTCCTCTAAGCAGCCCCCAGCTGCAAACACCCAGGCAGCTGCAGTTTGGCAGCCTTCAAAAAAATCCCAGCCCAGGTATCGCTGCTTCAGTTCATGCGGATCTCTCGCAGATATAGGCATGTACTTGGGAACCCTTCAGGCACGGGCACACATCCCACTTTACACCAAAGCTCCACGTTCTGTCTAAACTCAGTAGCAGGATCTCTCGCTCCTGCTACGCTGGGTTGCAGCAGCCTTAGTCAGGCTGTGGAAGATGGGGAAGTTTTCAGTGAATAAGCTCTGACCATGAATAAAACACACTCAGCCCCAGTA
This sequence comes from Egretta garzetta, assembly GCF_000687185.1. Taxonomy (NCBI): domain Eukaryota; kingdom Metazoa; phylum Chordata; class Aves; order Pelecaniformes; family Ardeidae; genus Egretta; species Egretta garzetta. The sequence continues at coordinate 440,994 of NW_009260345.1, read as the reverse complement.
ACCCCCCTTTTATTTATTTTGATATTAAAATGCCATTTATGTTCAGCTGGCTCTTTGCATTCAGCACACCACAGATTTTGTATTGATAACACATAATTGCATCTGAAAGCCATTTGGGGGAAGACAGTGTGTTTGGCAGCTGGTCTGGGAGCAGTTGGGGCTTTGGCCATCTGGGAAGATGCTGGAGGTAAGCTGAGACTATGGGCTAAGCATATTGCTTGGCTGCCTCCATGAAAAGATTCAGCGGAGGAATAATGAGCAGCAGCATCATTTAAATGGCCTTCTGGGGGCGGAGGGGGGGGTCTGCCTTAGCACCTCCCTGGGATGGCGGAGGCAGCCCGCACAGCGTTGCCAAGCCCAAGTGGGGAAGGGAAGCAACCTGCTGCTACAGAAAAGTGCCCAAGCAGACACCCCGGGGGGATCCTCCAAGAAGGGATCCTGCTGCCTGCCCCGCGCAGCCCCCAAGGGGTGCTGCTCGCCTCCTGCCAACTCAGGCTACCCTATGGGTCCTGCGTTTGGCTGCACCCTCTCCCCTCCGGACTTGCCCTGCCTGGGTACACAGCATCCCCCTCTCAGGGGGGGTTTCCATGAGCTCCAGAGAGTGGTGGCAGGGGCTGACGTGCTCCCCTTTGGCCAGCTGCTTGACCCAAACAAGTGGGACCAGCCCCCAGGACGGGTGAAGGGAACCTGCTGCCCAGCCCACATTACCTGCATGCACTCAGTCTCTGCAAGCACAGGGACCCTTGCGCTCCCTGGGAGGGCCCTGCTGAAGCCAAACTAAGTGCTAACCAGGCCAGAAAATATGAAAAGTGGTAGACCATTTCCCCCGGCCCCCTTCCTTAATTATTTGCATTTGAGACCCAGCAAAATTATCTGTTACATGCTGAATATTTCATATGCTCTTCTGGTTTTGCTGAGCCCATGAGTGGAAATGACCTAATATATCCATGCGCTGTAGATGCATGAGCAAAAAGGCTGTGCTGTGCAGGAGGACGAGACCCCCCTCAGCTCCTTTAAGGAGATCTCACTGGTTTGCCGGTCTCCCTTCAGAGAAGACAGCTAGATCCTCAGCTACCAGCAGACCCAAGGGTCGGGGCACGGGAAACCTTCCCATGGCCAGCACCTGCCTGACCCCCACCCACCTGCGGGTCTGCCAGCCTGGAAATGTCCGGCTTCAGGTAGAAGATGATCCCCTCGGCAGCACCGGGCAGCGTGACTCCTCGCACCAGCAGGATGATAAGCATCACGTATGGGAAGGTGGCAGTGAAGTAAACGACCTGCGGGCGCAGGGAAACAAGAGGAGGTCAGTGGGGAGGGGGTGCAGGCATCATCTCACCTCATCTGCAGGGGCTCCCACCCCAGCAAACGTCCCTGGACTCTGCTGTTGGCTATAGCTGCTACCGCTAGTGTGGAAGAGGGGTGGGAAAGCAATTAATCAGGGTTATGTCTCACCGGTGATTTAGTTAATCTACATTTTGTTCCTCACCCAAGACTCTGCCACCGGTTGCTCTGCTTTATTTTCTCTTTCCAGTCAGTGTAATTTCCCTGCTCTCCAGCTGTTCTCTTCATCTTTCTAGAGCTGCAGAAGAAACCCAGATCTTTCCTGTCACTAAGTTTTAATGAGGAGTTATTAAAATGATCCTATTCCCAGCAAGGGTTTTCCAAATTAAATAGCAACTTTTGCTGCCCAATTTCAGACACCTCTGAGGGGTCTCATTTCCAAGGGTGCTCATGCGGCGCTCTCATCCCTTCAATGCCTCTGGGCTTGCAGGTAAAAAAATGGGGGCACCTCAAAGCCTTCAAAGAAAATGTAGACCATTATTTCTGTAAAACTTTCTTTTCACTTCTTGTGTGTGATGTAAATAAGTATTACAGTAGAATTAATCATCTCTAATCCATTGCCTAATGTAATGTATTTTTTTTTCTGTTGGCAAAATATCCGTGAGCAAGTTGCAACTTCCTAACATTTATTCATTATTAAAATTCATCCAAATAATGGGAAGGCTTGTTTACGGATTCATAGCAAGGGGCCTAAAATGCCATTTTTTTTCTGCTTAGTGATAATTGGTTGAATAAGTCACAGTACGTGGCACTTTTGCTGTTCCCCAGCTGAATGAGAATGCGAGCACTTTTGGCACGAATGCTAAAATCTACCTTCAGAAACCACTTCTGGGGAACATTTGTACACATCAGCTGAATGCATAAGGAAAGGAAACACGGAAAGAGCACAAGAGTGGGCAAAACGAATAAAAGAAAAAGGCTTTTAAAGAAAATGAGTCTTTGTGGAGTTATTTGAAATTATTTTTGCTATTGTTTCTTTAAGTTTGGAGTCCTTAAATCACAGAAGCATAAACACCAGGGCCTGGCAGGGTTATCTGATTAGAGCAGCCTCTCAGCCAAACACAACATCCTGTTTACTCTGAGGCCATTAACCAAAATTAGGCACTCAGAATTCCTGGGACACCCCTACTGCTTATCCTAATAGGTAGTCAGTAAGGAAAAAATAAAGAAGGAGCTGATTTTTTTTGACAGTGCCCCTGTAAAACTCAAAACAACTACCTGCAGAGAAGGCAACTGGCCTGTCTGGCCTGTGGTATGTCTTGGGACAGAAAACCCCACCCTGTATCGCTGCACCATGTCCATAGCATCTACGTGGTAAAAAGTAAGAGCTGTAGTCTAAAACTTGCGATGGAAAAATCTTCCGTGGTCCCATGAAAACCATTCCAGCTACGACCTGCTCTCATTCTTTCCTCTCACAGTCTGGGCTGACTTCGCCAAACCCAATCAGCCCAACCAGCCTGACTGAACTTCTTCAGCTTTCTCCTGCAAGGCAAGCTCTGCACACTGGGGCAGCGCCGGGGCAAGAAGAGACTTGGTGGAGAGAGGGCTGAGAGCTGAAGGGAGCCTGGGATGACTTAACTACACTTCCATGCAAATCAAGCAGCCTCTCAGACCCGATCTCCCAAGGCCAGAATGATACCTCTTGTGAAGGTATTCGAACCAGGGAGCATCAAAGATTTAAGATACAAAATGTGGAGCATCCCCTCTCCCTG
>NW_009260345.1:433220-437922 GCF_000687185.1 Egretta garzetta | reverse complement strand
AGCCAACGGCAAAGACGGGGAAAAGCCTAGCAAGCAGAGCAAACTGTCGCCTTGCTCTGTTAGAAATGGGTGCCCAGTGCAGTTTTAAGGTGGGAGATGGGATCTGACATTGAAACACAGGTGTCCAGTACTACTGGGAACATCTGCCAATATTAGGGATAGTGCTTTGAAGGAAGAAGACCATTGCAGAAATTGGTTCCCCTCCCTTTGCTATTGGGACATCTCCTGGATGCCCACAAGGCTCAACCATCGTTAGTAGCCCACTTGTCTCATCGCAGGTCCAGGGAGGAAGGAGGTCCTGAACAAGTCAAGGCCGTAGCATCCCTAATGGCCACCCCAAGGCATCACACACTCATTCACTCCAGAGGGATAACCAGTCCACCTGATCTATGGGATCAACATCAGGAGGCAGCATTGGCTCCAGCCTCACTAGTAAACTGCAAGAAGTGACCCACTGAGACAAAAAAATGCAGAGCCAGAGAGAATGCGAAGGAAAGCACAAAGACACCTCTCCCACCCCAAGTATTGTGCAGGATAAAGAAGCAGGAGAGATCAATTATCTATTCACTGCCTGGTTACAGGCAGCAGCTTATCTGTTTTGCTCAAGAGTTTAATTATTGCCAGGGATAGGAAGTTTGCCACTGCAGAGGATCTTGTTAAAAACACCAGGAAGCCACACCAGGACAACACAGTGCTGAGTGGATGGTTCCCAAGGGCACTTAGGGTGTATCCATCAGCCAGTGGGTGTATCTGCAAGGGGAAAGGTGACCCAAGACGCCCCTCAGTTCTAGGTTCTTTCTCTGTTCTCTCCTCCCTGTTTGACCTGCTCTTTAATTCTTCCTCTTACAGGTCAAACACAAACGGTGTAAATCAGTATAGTCCCACGAGGTTTTAGGTTTGACTTTGGTGCTGTGTGCCTCCTGCCTCTACTTCACAAAGAGAGAAAAGAGATTGGGGAAGAAATGTAAGATGGGTACAAGGAGGCTTATGGACTAGGAGGACAATCTCCATTCCTACTTTGCCTGTGGACTTGACCCCTTTCCAGATGCAGAAGTAGCAGATGATCCACGCCAGCAGGAGACACAGAGCCAGCTCCCAGCGCACAGTGCCCAGTTTGTGAATACCATCCGTGAGCCCCAGGACTCGCTTCCTGCCGGTGTCCAGGGACAGGGAGAGAAGCATTAACACCCCAGACCTCACCCATCCATGCAGACCTTTCCCACATTACCCCCTTCAAAGACTTAAGAGACTCCCCACAACACATCTGCCCAGGGCTCCCAGCCACAAGTCACCCCAGCTCTGCCCAGGGCCCCCCTCTCTGTTGTTCCCACTGCTCCACTGTGCCCTGTAGCTGGCCTGAGCCCTCCCACCCTCCCAGCCCATGGTGCCGTGCCCATCGGACCCATGCAGCACAAAACTGCCACTTGTCCCACACTGCTCCCCATCCCTGGCAGCTGCCCAGCAGACACTACTCAATCCAAAGCAAGCCACCAATGCCATCATCACCCCATGGCCGCTGCTCCTCCTCTGGCCTCCCCATACGCTATTGGCACCCTCTATATAAGCATAAATGGCCTTTATGATTCCTATGCCCTTCCTTCAGCCTCATTCCCTGAAGACTCACCATCATGAAGGTGAGCCATACAAGAGGTCAGGTCAGCAGCTCATTCAGTCCCAGCAGCCCAACCCCACACTTACAATTCCTCTACACATCTTCCCCCAAACCATCCCCCTTGGGGCCCCCCTTGCCCTTGCAACCTGTGCAGAAAACATGAAGAACCATTTCAGAGGGGTCACAGCTCTCGCTAAACAGTATGTGCAAAGAATAGGGCAGGAGAGGGGGTATGGCACTGTGTGGACTTTCTGCACCCATGGGTGCATCTCATCTTCTCTGTGCCCTGTGGTGGCTGCAAGGGACAAAGGACACGCAACCCTTTCAGAGGCACTTCAAGAACCATAAATGAAAAAGCAAAATGCTGCTGAAGCTGAGCCCCTGGCACCCCTCTTCTTTATGAAACTTTCCTCAGCTGAGTGTGGAGAGGCAGTGAGTCCCCTACAGCCATTTCAGCCTCTCCACGCTGCAGTGATGACCCCCTCTGGGACACTGTTTGGCCTGCTGTAGGACCCCTCTTTCAGAGGTGTTTTGTGGCCTCCAGCCCCATGACTAAACCTCCCCAGGCCCCTCTCTGGCATCTCACTCACGTGCAGCAGATCCCTGCTCTCCAGGGATGAGCCTGAGCAGCCTGATGGACCCCTTCCTTTAGGCACCAGGCAAGACATGGTCAGCAGAAGGGAAAAGGCAGTTTTGTCCCTTTCTGTTTCACTGTAAGAGGACTGTTCAGTCTGCCCTGACCAACAGTAGCCTGCAAGAGCCAACATGAGTGCCCCCTGCTTACAGCAAGCCCTTATCTCCTTTTGGTGCCCTTTTCTGTGGCCATGCTCACCCAGGCACCTCAGTGCCAGACAGGGAAGCTGCCTGTGCGTGTGTGCACACGAGCACCCCTGGGCAGGCACTCTGCGAGCAGCCTTTGGGCAGTATCTAGTCCTCGTGCCCCTGGGCTCTGTGCTGATCTCCTTGGCAGCTCGGTGCATTGTGCTCCCCATGTTCAGGTCCCACATGTGGCACCTCGCTTGGTCCTACAGAGGTGCACCGCGCTCCCCCCAGACGCTCCTACAGCTGCAGCCTTTGGATGACAGAGGAGCCTGAACAGAGGGAAAGTGATCACATACTCCCAAAACTCAATCATTGGGGAGGTGGCGTTCGCAGGCAAGGTCCTGTTGTCCAAGCTGGAGCTATTCAGAATGTCCACACAGAGATCTACCAAAAGAAAAGGAAGCTGATGAGCCAGAGAAATTCTCCAAGGCTCCTCCATGAGGGATGCTCTTTCCCCTCTGTACCTTAACCCTCACTCTGGCAGCACACAGACCCTTCACCCCGTGCTATAGAGCATCTCATTAAACTCTTGCAGCTCATTAACCATGTCATTAAACTCTGGCTCTCCCCACCTATGAATCGTAATCCAGCAGTGGCCAGAGGGCTTCAGGAAGGGGAGAGGGGAAGGAGAGAGCAATTCCCTGCCAAATGGACACCAGATGGCTGCAAAACATAGATTATTGGGGGATAGCCACTATGAGTAGCCAGGATAGAAAATCCTATTCTCCTCCCACACCATGCACCATTCCATGTCCACACATGCACGCGTATGTTCACACATGCCGCAGATGCCTTCATGTTCCACTCTGCCATCCCCAACCCTGTCACATAGCATGAAATTACTAAAAACAGAGGAGATGCCATACATCCAAGAAATGCATCTCCTCTTGCATTTGGCAAGCAAAAGACAAATGCACCAGAAAACTGAGGAAGCCCCAGCTCTGGCTGGGAAGCTTCTGCCTGTTAAGAGAACATCTGTGGCTTTCCTCACAAACAAACCCATGCTGGGGGAGCTGAAGGAATCAGATCCATTCTTTAAAAAGCTGGTTACCTCTGCTGAGATGAAGGGGCAAAGGAAGTTGTGAGTGAATGGCCCATGGGGTGGAGAAATTTAACACATCACAGAAATGAATCATCTGACCCAAGAGAAAAAGGGAGGGAACCGAGCTGCTGCCAAAGCCCTTTCCAGCCTGGCTTTCCACTGCAAGCAAAACAACCTGTCAACGTGGTAAAAAAGGCCTGTCAAGGACATCAGATCCATGACGGTTTCCTCACATCTACCCCACCTTGCCAGGCACAGCCCAAGTGCCTTGAATAAAACCAAAGCCCGGTCTTCTCTGCTGGGCACAGTTACGTGAACTGTGGGCATGAGGGTATAAGACCCCTGGCAACTGTAATGGTAGAGAGGCTTGCATGGACGCGATTAGACCAGAAAAACAGTGCCTTTAGAGTTCTGTGTTACTGGTTCCTGCACTGGGAGACCTGTACTGGCAAAATCTTCCAGAGCAGGACTGGCCTGATTTAGCCAAAAGCTGAGTGCACAAAGGAAACTTGCAACTGGCCCAGTAACTCCAAAGTAGTGGGGTAGAGCAGGGGAATTGGGAGACAAACTGTTGTACCAGAGCTAATGAAAAGCTCCTGCCAGGTGAGGAGGACTCTAGATTGGCTTGAAAACTCTCCCAACCCACCCACCTCCCCCGCTTGCCAGAAAATGAGGATTTTTTCAGTGAAATCTCAACACCCAAAACGTCTCCATGTGGAAATAGTTTTACTGTCCCCTGCCGCTAGTCATAGGGTCATACCACTCACCCTTCCTGATGCTTACCCATGGTGAATGAAGACAGTCGCCTTTGCAGGAGTCCCTAGCCACATTGCAGCTCATTTTATCTGAATAAGAAATATTTCCTACAAAACCCAAATAATTTCTGGGAATCGGGAAGGAGCTAGGACCCGACCAAGGGAAGGCATACCTGAGTTCCAGGGGTTATTGCAGCTGGCCCATGGTAGCACTGCGGTGAAGGAGCTGAACAGGTAGAAGAGTGCCCAGGACAGGATGATGATGTAGTAGATATTCAGATAGCACTCGATGACTTGTGAGGCGTATCCAATTCCTGTGAAGGAAAGCAAAAGAGGTGAGGATGGGGCTTCCAACCAACTCCCAACACGTTGGGCTTAAACCCAAAGACATAGACCATGCCACGGTAAGAAGGGTGCAACACCGACCACACAGCTCACTAGAGAATAGGGCAAGACCTACCTCAGGGAACG
>NW_009260345.1:424813-433180 GCF_000687185.1 Egretta garzetta | reverse complement strand
AGAAAGGATTTTGTGACCATGCACGCAGACAGGAAACATTACTGGTATCTCTAAACAGGTCTATGGTGGAACAGAGAGAGAACCTTTCGCTGATAGGAAAACTTTTTTTCTGATTGCTACCGTGCCACTGCATTACACTGCCTCTCCTGCAGGAAAGCTAGCTCTAGCCTTTAAAGAGAAGGAATACAGGTGAGTTCCTTCCTTCCAGAAAGGCTCAGGCAAAAGGGGGTCTCACAGCTGATAGGCATCATGCATAAAGTATGGTATTGGGGCAAAAGTACAGACTTAGGATCTGAGCTCTGGTCTTGGGTCCTGCCTCGTGCCCATCACTCGCTAAGACATCAGAACAGTAATCGGGTCAGAAGGGCCCAATTCTTTTGCTGAACAGTGGTTGTCGGTGCCCTTTGAGGTGCCACTGCTGTCCAGCCGCAGCCCCCATGCTGGAGCACAGGGCTCTCCAACAGAGGAGGTCCTGGACTCCCCAGGGTGTTTCAGATAGCACTGCTCACCTGTGCTTTAGCAAACTAACCAGGCCTTTAGTCTGCCTGAGCACAGGTTTCTCTGTCTGCAAAATGTGGGTAAATAAGCTCTCCTCTGGACAGAACTGTGGAGGTTAGATTCATTAACATATTAATGCCATTAAACAACCTTCCCCAGGGCCCCAGAAGTCCTGGTTCTTACACCCATGCCTTAAGCACCACCCCAGCCCATCTCTGGGCTGTCAGGGGTGCCCCCCCCCCCCCCCCCCAGTCCTGCGGGCCCCCAGCCTGCAAACGCTGCCGCAGCAGCCTTTGGCACAGTGATGGGCAAGGAAAGCACCATAAGCCAGCCAGCATTCCTCATCCTCTTCTCTCTTGAGTATTTCTCCTGGACTACATGCAGGTGTTTGTGCATTGACACTTCCATCCTCCTCCTCCTCCTCCTCCTGCTCGCTGGCCATCCTGCTCTCCTCTCTCCTGGGCTCTGAGCATCTCAAAGCAGCGACCGTAGCTTGGCTGGATCAGCACAGCCCCCAGCCAGCACCACAGGCCCTCAGTCACCTATGGGGGAGTGGGGGCACTGCCCCTGCACACACAGCAGCCACCAGGAGGGATGACAAGGCTGGTGGAGAGACGAAGGGAGGGAGGGAGAATAAAGGAAAAAGGGGAAAAAAAAAAAAAAAAAAAAAAAAAAAGACAGTAACATTTCCAAAAAAGGCTCTGAGTCACTGATTACTAGAAAGTGCTGCCAACAATTCCCATAACTTGACTCACCTTCAAAGATGGGACAGATCTTCCTCCAGGCAGTGACCCCTCCCTGGCTGGTGTACTGTCCCAGTGCTGTCTCCAGGAAGAACAGGGGGATCCCGCAGGTGAAGAGGAATATGAGGTAAGGGATGAGGAAGGCTCCTGCAGAGAGGGGTGAGAAGCTGCGTCAGAAACCTCTCTAAAACCTTATCCCCACCAACCTTTGCCACATACCTGGGTCCACAGCTGGAATCAGCTAGAAAAACACAAATATTTCTCTGAATTAACTGTGAAACCTCTGCTAAAAAACCCAACATCTACAACACCATCATTTCTCAGAAAAAAAATACAAGTGTGGCCTGTCTTGTGCTACTGCAGTACTTCTGCCTTTGGTCTTGGCCAAAACCTAGAGGCAAGGAGTAACCAGGCAAGGGGATAAAAAAAGACAGTGCTGGAGAAGTTCTGCCTGCTTCACTGTCTTGATCTCATTCCTTCAGGAGTCAGGCGAAGCAAAAGGAGTCCTTGTTTCATATAACCACATTTGTTCTGCCTTTCCCGGGAGCTGCAGCAAAACTCCCACTTGCCCAGAGGACACAAACCTGGAGGCTGGTGACATTTCTTGGTAAGTAATAAATTTGCCAGGATATAAATTTGCTTGAGACTTATTTCACGTCAAATTTGAAAAGCAGTTTGCACCAAAAGAATGGAAATGGGGGAAGGGCAACAGAGTATCTTCCCAGAATTTTCAAAATGATAAAGTTTAACTTCTCTCTTCAAATTCAATTTTTTAGTAAAATATAGATAAATGTCTTAAGAGAAATCAACCTGAAATAGCCCTCAGATTAACCCTTGATGAAATGGAAGAGGAAGGGGAGAGAGAGCAAGGTTTTTTCCAGAAACAATGACCAACAAAAAAAAAATGCATCAGAAAAGATGAACTAAGGGGAGGAAAAAAAGGGTGTTTAATGCCCTGTTCAGCTGTCTAAACTGTTTTTTCCTTCATTTCGGTTCTGCTGCCAAACCGAAATACCTGGTATTTTCGGTGTTCTGCTCAAAACTGCTCTGAGATCTCAGTTTCACTACTGGCCTTCCTTCTGTCAACTCACCGGCTTTCTCCCCGTCATTCCTGTAGGTTTTCACACTTTCATTCCCCTCCAAACAGGCCAAGGCGACTGCCTTCCTTGCTGGAACAACTGTCAAGGACTTGCCATCCCATTCACTAAACTTTGGGACATGGGTATGTCCCACCGCCAGCGCCTGGAGACCATCTTGGCTGTTTGCAGCCGAGATCATAGAATCGTAGAATGTTTGGGGTTGGAAGGGACCCCTAGAGGTCATCTAGTCCAACCCCCGATGATGGCCCCTTTCTCGGCCAAGCCAGACCTTGTCCCCCAGGCCCTCTCCTCCCCTGCCAGCACAGGCATTTGCACTGAAATTCTTTCCCGTGACGATTAGCAACTGGGAACAATTCCACTTGTTTGTAAGCCAACAATGTCACAAAAACAAGCAACATCCAAATTTCCCCTAAACACAGCTGTGCCGTAGCTGCAGGGGACCTGGGGCCAAAGGGAGGGAGGCTGCTTCACCCCCTCCATCCAGGTTTGCAGAGCAGGGAATGGGAACTGCATATGCTAAACTAGAGGCAGCTGCTGATTTTGGTGCTGCAAGACATCTATCTGCATGCCAAATCTACAAGACAGCTTTACTAGCCTGCACACAGGTGAGCCTTTCAGCAGGTCCCAGAACCCCTCCTCTGATGCTATTTGTCCCAGAGGTTGATTCACTTGGGTTGCTGAGTAATGAGGGCCTTCTCACACCTCTATTGCCTTGTCTTTCTTGACCTTCCCAGAGCGGTTACCAGCTGAAACTCCAGTTTCTCTCCTCCCCAGTTTGCTGCTCTGCTGGAGCCCCTTTCCTGACGAGTCAATAAAAAGTTCAGGACACTGAGCAATTAGATCAGATTTCTAAGTGCAATCATAGATAAGTTTACATGCAGTTGCTTTACAGCAAGTTAGCACGATCCTTTTTATGACATCTGTCTTTACAGCTTCATAACCGCCTCACTATATCTGAAGGAGGAGAAAGGTGACAGGACAGCAATTTGGGTTGGGGCAGGGTGGGGGGGAGGGGGGGCATTTATAGGTGGTAAATGTCTTTTTTTAAATTTCAAGGACTTTTCAAGGTGAGAATATATCTGAGTGACATGGGAAAGACAGCGCCTTGTCCCGTACTGGTTTGTTGGCCATCTGGTTCCCTAGAGCTCTAGCAAGAGAAATGTACCTTCTATGGTCGCAGCATAGTTTCTGCAATGGCAGTATGTGACCTGCGAGGGAAGGACTCTCCCATCCTGATCTTTCCCAAGCCTAGCCTTCTTGGCCTCTGAATCACAGCCTTAGATATTCCAGAGTAGTTTAATTTAAAAAAAAAAAAAATATCAAGTTATTCAATAGATATCTAAAATGAACAAAAGTAGCCTTTTCACTTACACTAATTAGCATACAAATTGCAAGGACTACTGAACCAGATACCATAGGCATAAACTATGCAGAGATATCATCTGAGCTCAGGAAGGAATTTTCCATGCCAAAAAAACATGACTTCATTCTCAGAGCATCACTGCAGAATGGGCTGTTCAATCCGATGCACCACTGGTGTTTACTAACCCACACCGGTCTGGTGTGCTTTTGGTGCCTCCAGTGCCTACAATCAAAACCTTAGAGAAAGAGACTGGAGGATCTGCTAAAAACCATCCCAAGTTCAAGAAAAACTCCTTCCATTTTCTTTAACCATCCTCTTATCCAACCCCCATTTTGTTCAGAGGAGACGTTGTATTGACTCCTGCTTGATTTGGATAAACTCGAGTAACAGCACAGGGGACAGGAATTTGGTGGTCCTGGGATGAACAACCGCTGAATCACTCATCCACTGGTGACAGCTCACAGTACCTTGGGAAATAAAGGCTTTTGCGGCATGGTCTGCAAATAAGGGCAGTTTAAAGTGGGGAGAACATGCAAGTCCCAAAGCGTTATTTCAAGGTGTCGCTAGAGAACAAGAACAAAAGACAAGTTACTGCTGTATTTGACATGTAATTTATTATTCCTCCTTTTCTTTTATAAAGCTAGATTTTGATTCACCAAGAAAAGTTAGTGACAGTCAATTATTCCCTTCCTCTTTCCCAGTTCCATTTTATTGTTACAAGAAAGTTTAATTTTTAACCATGTAATGATCTTATTGCAGTGTTATTGGAAAAGGAGAGTCACGCAAGAAACAAAAGGAAAGGGGAATGAACTCTTCCCAGGGTTGGGTCTCCCTAGCAGTGGGTTGACCACTGGGAGAACTGTTCCTGGGGAAAAGGTAGCAACATCCTCCTTCTTCCTGTCCTCCAAGAAAATCCTTCACATGCATGTTCTCAAAAATGGCCCTTCCATCTTATATTTGCCCATATGACAAGCCAAGGTGCTTCAGTGTTGGGTATCTGGTACCCTCCCTCATTTCTGGAACTGATGGAGTTGTACTGACACAATAAAATACTGCGTTTCTCTAATAACCACAGGGCCACCAGCCCTGTGAGAGGAGCTGCCGGAAGATCAAGTACCCTGGAGAAGGAAGCAGGGACCCAGGTGCAAGGAAGGGGGTTCCAGGCCTTGGTAAGGATAGCGGCATCATCAAAGCCTTTCCTCCTCTGTAACAAGGGCCTGAGAGAGGTAGGGGTGACACGGAGGTGAGAAAAGGGAGTTGTGTAGAAGGAGGTTGCTGCTGGCTTTTTGACCGCTTGCCATTTTCTGATGGTTTCAGAAGACCATCTGTCTCTTGACAAGAGCCTTGAAGAGTTACTAAAGTTCAACTCAGCATCCAAACTTGGGAGAACTGCTTTGAGAAACACTACCCGCTGGGGAACTTGGATTCACCCCTCAGTGCTACTCCTCCTGGTTTTGGTAGGAGCTAACTTGCTGGAGGACAGGGCAAGGGAGTGCGTGTAGGGGCATGTGAGGCGTAGGAGAAATGGGTCCAGGCACATGTGTATCTCTTGTCATGCCTATGGACCTAGGACAACTCATGCATGCTATGAACTTACCACCGCCGTTCTTGTAGCAGAGGTATGGGAACCTCCACACGTTTCCCAGACCGATGATCTCCCCAGCCACAGACAGCACAAACTCCATTTTACTACTCCACTGGCCTCTCTCTTCCATTTCCTCCTTTTTTATCTCTTCAGGAGCTGCCATGGCCCCGTTGGGCTCTCCTTCCTTGGCCATAGCTCTTGTCATGGCTCTGTGGACAGAGGAAAAAGAGACCATGGGACATAGGGAGCTGCTGTGGGACACACTGGTGGGAAGAGGAGGGAGGGGACCAGTCATGAAAATGGGTGTGTTCCCAGTGTCACCGTGAGGTTCTCCTCATCCTTGGAAAAATGGCTTACCTAGCGTAAGGACTACGCATTTTCCCCAGGTTATGTCTGTGGGACAGAAAGTCTGTTCTGAAGGGACAGAGGAAAGGTCACTGGTCAGGTGAGAAGGACCCACCTGCATCACCCCTTCACTGGACTCATCCCCAAATTCACCCTTCCACTCAACACTCTTCCTCATCCTTCCTGGGCCACCAGCCTTACTGTACCTCCTCCTGCCCCTCCGCACACTGACTACATGCTCTGCATCTCCACCTCCGCTGGAAGCTAGGCTGAGGCTTTGGAAACAGCAGTTCAGAGGAAGAGAAAAGGAGCTGGGGCTGAAGGAGCGCGCGGTGGCAGGAGTTTCCCTTCCCCACGTGCTTTATACAGCAACTGTCTCCTCCTGGAGCGGTTTTAGAAAGCAAGACAGAAATCTTGCCGACTAAGAGTCTGAACAAGAACAGACAACTTACCATCTTCTTTCAAGGCATTTCCAGGAGCACTGTGTTGGACCCCCTGGACACCACGCTACACTGCCGTACAGCCTGTTTGGCTGAGGGTCCCTTCAAGAACATACAGGCAGGAGCAACAAACCTCCCCCTTGTCCTGGCTTTGGCTGGGATAGAGTTAATTTTCTTCATAGTAGCTAGCATCTGCTGCACTAGGACACCCTCCACGCCCAACCCAACCCTGCAAAGAATATGGAGCAAGGAAACAAAGCCCCTGAGATAAGCAAAAGGACCTCCGTGAGGTGTTTCAGGTCTGGGCAAGGATGTACTAAGATTAGGACAAGCTCAGTTATTGCAGTGAAAAGGTTAGTAGGGAAAAGCCCAGCTGTGGAAACACAGAGCAAAGTCGCTGTGGGAGGAGGCACGCTAAATGTGGCTGCGCCTGTAGGGTGGTAGAAGGAAGACATCCTCCGGTCTATACTAAATCCTAAATTATGTTTAGCAGCATCTTAATTAAGCAAAGTTAGTGGCTGCTTGTTACAAGATACAATTTTCTATCATACACAAAGTCCTTTAATTGGTTAGTTAATTTAAATCTAACCAAAATTCACACAGACCAGATTGAATCTTGACAACGCGTTCATACTGTTTACAGGCATTTGATTACAAGAAGAAACTAAAGTGTGAAGAGAGAAAGCTCCCTTTGACTTAGCGAAAAAAATTGTCCTCAAAAGCTTGCTCTAATGAGTTACCTAAGGTAGGGATGCACATGGAAATCCAGCCAGGAAGCAGAGACCTAACACGAGCAGGGGAGCTGATGAACTATGCCAGGGAAGCCCTAACTGTAGCTGCATCTCGCTGGTGGCATTACTGAGCAGAAGTTGGCCTTTGAAGGGGTGGTTGGCATCAGCCAGCAAGGGATACACATTTCCATACTGGGATTAGGAAACTATACTGGAAACAAGCCTCTCCAAAGCAGCAGCATCTCTGATAAAGCCTTCCATTCCTACCAGCTGTGAGTGCTAAGAAATCAGGGCTTTGTCCCTCTACATTAACTCACAGATTCGGTTTGCTGGTGGTTTGATAGGGTTTTTAATAGCACATCTTTTGTTCCCTCCATGCCTCCTAAGGGGACAACCCCATCTCCCGGGAGCAGCAGGGACAGCACTCTGCATCACCCACACTACTTAACTGTCCTTCCTCTGCCCCCAGCTCTCTCTGGACCTCGTCAGCTCACTCTCTCCCAAAGTCCAAGCACAGCTCTCGAGGTGGCTCAGCCCAGGGACCTCTCCCAGTCAGCACAATGAGCAAGACCTCACCACGCTTGATGCCCTCTACCTGATAGGACCACCAGACCTATCCATCAACATTTTGCACCAGGATGGTGCACCAGGACCAGGATGGCAAGCCATTCCCTCCCTCCTTGTGCCTAGTCTCTCTCCAGTCATCTCCCTCTGGGCTAGCACCAGGGTGTGAGCCATCTCATGGGGAATAGGGATTACCAGGGAGTCTGAGCTTACTGGGAGTAAGAGCAAGTGTGGTCCTAACATCAAGCTGGCCCAGTAGCTTAGAAACACCACGGCACTTGTTTTGGTGTAGTTTTCAACAGGGCAAGGGGGAAGCAGCAACAGGTTGCCCATGCCTGCGCTTACTCCACACAAGACAACAACTTTACCACTGTGTCTCATTTGCTTCTGCAAGTTGCCCAGTGCAAATGAAATTATTTCCTAAACGCTAACCCTCTGTATATGTCAGGTCCTGGGGCAAAGAAACATGCTTGCACATGAAAAGACAACTTTTACTGAATGTTCCTAGCAAAGCAAGCAGGTTTTGGCACAAGGCATGTTTCCTCCCGCTGTCATTCAAGTAAAGAAAGGAAACCAGATCTCACAGTGTGATACACCGAATCGGCAGCAGATTTCCACGGACTCTGAATACAGAGGGCTGAATCCCACGCAAGGCATTAATGCTGCCTTTAGTAAGAGGGGCTGCAGCAAGAACAGGGGAGCATAAACCACAGAGGAGGGCAGTCGGATCAGCAGAGACCATCCTCCAGGCTATATAGCTGCCTTTTCAAAAACACTGCAGAAAAATTCTGGTCCCCTATTAAATTTGAGAGTTTTTTAGAGTTATTTCTAATAAGGGCTTACATACAGGCAGTAATGCTGTGCGCACAACCCGTTTCGGTGTCAAATGTAGATGAACCAGGGCACTAAGGAAACAACCTCCCTTTTTCCCCCAGCCCTTGCCTTTCACGGTCCATATGCCGGAAAGCACCTATTTACCAGTATGGCCTGCGCCGCCC
>NW_009260345.1:419292-424726 GCF_000687185.1 Egretta garzetta | reverse complement strand
GCGGAACCAGTCACCTAACAGGCTTATAGCAACCTCTAAGCCCACATTTAAAGAAGGCGGCGCAACCCAGAAATGAAGACAGACGCCCTGCATGCCAGCCGGCGCCGAGCTAGCAGCTCTGCAGCTCACCAACAGCTCACCCCGGCACGGAGGTCCTCCCTGTCCCAACTTTGCCCCCTTCGCTTAGCTCGCCTGCCAGGTTGGATCGGGAGGTGGAAGCACCAGGTCCTCCCGCCAGCCTTTTCTCAGCTTCTGAAGCCCAGGCGAGGCCCCTTCTCCCCGCCGCCTGCTTGCAGCAGGGCCTGCCAGCTGGCTAATCAGTTCATTCAGATGCTGCAGCACAGCCTCCTCAGCTTGGAGAGGAGCAGAGCTCCACGCACTGTCAAATGTGAGAGAAAAAAATAACACATACTTAATGAAATGTGTTTGATCTGCCACAGTCCTTGGCACGTCCCAATTTGCTGCAGTCCAGGGCACATTATCAAGTACAATGATGCTTAAGTCTGGGCTTATCGAGGGTGTCATGAGAAGCCGACAGGAGAGGACTTAGCTAATTCTTTGCTTTTATTCTTTTAATGCAAGGTGGCTCCAAGACCCAGCCTATTTCTACTAATATTTGTGGTTTACCTGGTTTTGCGTGAGACCTGTTTCACACATGGGGGCGGGGGAAGATCGCAGTCAGGGATTCACCTCCTCCCACCTAACCCCAGGAAGGGAATGCCCCCAGTGCCAGCCCGCGGCCTCAACCCTGTCACCAGCCTCCGCCTCGGGGACACCTGGGCCAGGGCTTTGACCCTGCACCTGCCCTCTGGCTCCTGAATAGCCCAACATGAAGGACAGAAGCTGGGATGCTGCCGTGGGGAACAGGGCCGGGATGAACACAGACCAGAGGGGGAGATGCGGCACTTCTGGCTTCATTTTCCTATTTTAAAAGGGGCAAAGCACCCTGGCTATGGAATCAAACCTTCTCAACTGGGAACAGGTGGTAGATCAAACCGGTGCCCAAAGTTTTGGCCTTTCGCACCACAAGCTTCAGCTTCTCCCTTCCCTGGCCAAGCGAGGCACGGCGTTACTCACCCCCACCGCTTCCCTCCCTGCTTCGCCTGCTGTTTCTATGAGAAAGCCTATTCACACACCTCCTGGCTCTTTTCCTGAACATCTAATCCTACTGTGTCCCTGCCCTATATGTTCTCAGGCCAGATGGGGACTCAAATTTAACTTCTTGTCTCCAGCTAGGAACAATTTGGCTCTCCCACAGCAGCCACAGCCACCCACTGTGTTACATCCTCCCCGACAGGCAGGCGTTTTCTTCTCCCTTTGGATGCCCCTCTCCTTAATACACGAGTTCGGAGAAAAGGCTTTGCCCCTCGCTGCCTGCCTGCGCTTTTTCTGCCATTCCTTCACCCAAGTTTGGAGACAAATCCTCTGACTCCTTCGTTCCCAGCCTCTTTTTTCCCTCTGCCATAAAGTTTTTCCAACTGTTAAGATGCCATCTGACGCAGTCCGCAGTCTACAGTCCACCCCTCTCCTGGACCCACTCAGTAGTCGCCACCTCTGCCTTCCCTCCTCAGCTCCCTCTGACCTCACCAGTCTCTTCCAGAGGTGCCCTGCTGGATTTTTGACCCTCAGCACTTCGAGGAGGTGCCTTTTTCCCGGCCTGGAGTACCCTTTGCAGACATGACCCCAGCCTGTCATCTTCCCACAGCGAGGAGGAGGCTTCCTCTGTGCCCAGTGCAGCGGGCAGCTCCATATGAGGCAGTACTGGGCTTGATACTGGGCTTGGTGCATAGAGGCAGCCACATTTTTCTCCATGAGATTTATTGCTGACAAAGTAAGAATACACCTGGATTCCCCCAGGCACTGAAAAGACAGCAGGCAGCATGCAGGCAGCCACAAACACACCAAGAAGTTCCCTTCTTCGATATTTGAACGAGGGAGCCCAGTCTCCCCTTGGTCACAGATTTTGGGCTGCATTTGTCCCACACCTACCACCATGGAGATCCTTCAAGTATGGCAAGGAAAGCCAAGGACATCTCTGAAGTGCTATGGACACCCACCAGTTGAGTCCAATGTGCTGAACGCACGATGCAGAGATGCGGGAGAACAGCATTTGTTGGCTTTATTTGGGAACAAGCTGCGACTAAAGGGGGGAGGCAGGGATCAGAAAGAGAGGAGAATGGAAGTAAACTTTGAAAGCGAAACATGATGGTACTCTCAGCCTCTCCCAGGGCAAAAAGGGCTTATTCTGGGCTGCTCGGGTGAGTCAAGGAACAAGAGTCAGACAAGAGAGAAACTCCCTGGAGTTTTGGCACCAGAGGAAGAAGCCATTACGAGATTCTCCTAAAGCTCTTCTTCCCGCAAGCTTACTGCCTGTTCCTGGCTGCCATCACACCGGAGCTCCTGCTGCTGGGAGGGTAACATTCTCCGTCTGACCTCTTCTGCTGTTTTATCTTAAGGCAAATGAGGGGAGGGCAATCTCAAGAGTGAACAGCAAACACAGATGATGTTAAAAAGCAGCCAATAACACTTCTTAGAGGGAGCAGAGTTTTAAAGCACCTTTGGATGCTGGTAGGTGCTGCCTGGGCTGCAGAAGGCAGAATCGCAGGCGACGCTGCAGACAGCTGCACTGCTTTCAACCTGAAACAAGCAGCAACCAAGCAAGTAAACTGCAATTTAAGGTGGGGAGGGAGGAATCAGAAAGCAAGCAGGCTGGGCTGTGTTACAAAAGGAGAAATGGGAGGACACAGAAAATGCTCTGGTTGCACAAGATGAGCCAGCAGTTAGTCGGCAGCTGAAACCCTGCGTTACATTTCGATGGCAGGAGGCGGGGATGGCTGTGGGAGCAGAGGCAGAAAATCAGGGCTCAGTGAGGAGCAGCAGTGCCAAGGTACAGCTTAAGGAACAAACCCGGCTGGATTAGTGTATGGGGGCTGCTACTGGAATAGGTCATAACCGCAAGATGGACAGGAAAATATTAGCAGTAGAAGTAAGTGCTTTTCAGCCCCAGCTGCGTGCGCGGGAACGGCTGCTTCAGCCACGGCTGCTTCCATACCCAATGCTGCTGGAGAATGGCTCACTCCAGCTGCAAAAAGGAGAAAGGTGAGGAAAGAGGTAGCAAGAGGAAAAACTGATCAACTCCAGGACAGCAGTCGAAATCGAAACGCCTTTCCTTTCAAGCTGTTGAAAGCTAGTTGGCTTCTCTACACCTTCTAATTAACTTCCAGGTTGTGTGGGCTGCAGGGCATTCTCAAAGCATCTGTTCAGCAAGGTTCATGGGGCACAGGAGGCTGTCGCAAGGATCAGATCCTGCTTATGTTTTCTCCAATGTGAAATAAGAGCAACGCTTCTGCAGTTCGTGAGCTTGCTGCTTACTGACACCAGCAAGACGGAGATAAGAAGCAACTGTGAGTTTACTAATGACATGTACATCTGCAATACCAGCTGCAAGGATTACAGAGCATCATCCTTCAGAGCACACACACACACACCCAGCTCAGGAAGGGACCAAATGGCTCCTGCCCTGTCCTCTGCTGCCAGGACAGGAGAGCCTCCCAAGTACCTAATGGTGGCTGGACTTCCCTGAGGACCAGTGGCAAACCCCTTGCTGTAAAAGCAGTGTAGGCTGTTGTTCTCAGTGCTGGTTCAGTCTCTGTCCCTGTCCGTGCCTCACTGTCCCTGCTCTGGGCTACAGAGACACAGAGGTGATTTCTTACTCCAGCCTAGAAAAAAATCAAGACTAACTGATGAAGTCCATAAATGGGGTGTAAATAGGATAAAAACCAGCCTTTGCTTTAAACCAGATACTCTCAAGACCTCCATGCTGCCCGTAGCCTGGTTGTGTCCACTGTCACAGAGCAGGAGGCCCAGCAGCGCACGACCATGGCAGGATCCATCCTTCTTACCGACAGCCACCGTTGCGGGTCTCCTACAGGACACAGTGGAGCGCCGGGAGCCACCCACCCGGTGGCCGGAGGTGTCTGGCCCCAAGTCCTGCAGCTGCGCCAGCCTTGCTCAGAGGTCCCTGCGTGCAGCCCAGGCGTGGGGACAGCATGGCTCCTGTCGCTGGCTGGAGGAGCGGAGCAGGTGAACGGCAGAGAGGGCGAAAGCCACGCTGCTCCGGCACCCGCTCTGCAAACAGGCTCAGCAGGGGCACGGCAGGGCAGAGACCCGTAGTGCAGCCTAGAGGTGCCCCACAGGGACAGGACAGAGTCCACAGGAGGGGACAGGGTGGGTACGGGGCTGCCACCTCACTGGGGCAGCAAATTCACAGAGCAAGGCACGCCACCCGGCAGTCCTGGGCCGGCCAGGTGAAGGGAGGGAGGCTGCCAGCCCCCAGCACTGCGGCTTGGCCGCCCGCTCCTCACTCAGGTCAGCCTGAGGCTGGAGCCCGAGGGGTTAGGGAAGGGCAGGCAGCAAAGCAGGTACCCTCTGCAGGTGCATGTGGGCCCCCACAAAAATCCTAACCTCTGCAGTGCCTAAAATCTGAACCTTGCCGTCGCTTCCCTGGGGCTGCTGCTTCAGAGCAGGAGAGCAGAGGAGCCAGCACCACTGGCAGCCAGCGTCTCCAAAAGTCTGCAGTTCAGAGGTGGGAGAGCAGCACGAGGGATTTGGCATCCCACTGCTCTAGGCACCTCTAGCTAAACTCCCCCAGGCAGGCACACCCTGCCTAACCTCCCGAAAGTGCAGACTGGGGGTACTTGCTACCAGAGCGATGAGAAATGGGAGCACAGGGGAAGAGTACTCAAGCAAAACCCTTCCAAAAGGCAGGTGAAGTTATGGCATGACACGTTACCTTATGCTTCCCAGCATGGAGGATGAGGAGAGCCAACAGCTTACTTGGCAGAGACGTGCATGCAGCCATTGCAGAGCAGCGGAGCAGTGCTGCACGGGCTCCCTGCCACCATCATCCCCGCACTAAGCTCCCTGTTCAGCCCTGTACAGAGAGCCCAGCACCCCACATTCTGCTCAGGTGCAGGCTGGGAATCTACCTGGCTGACGCTGGGCAGGCTCAGCCATCTCCAGTTGGCGCACAGGACAAGGCACATCAGCACATCAGGTGAAATTGGGACAGGCAGAGGCGCATGCAGATTATGGCTCTAGCAGTGCCGTAACCCGCTCCTAGCAGCCCCCGCTGGAACGCCGCATTGCAGTGCCGTGGGACTGCATCCCGCCCGCGCCCTCCGAGAGGCAAGGTATCTCCTCTGCAACCTGGGGCACCAAAACTTTCCTATAGCCCTGCCCAGGAGCATGGGCAGGTAGAGATACGGTGCAGGGCTCTTTAGTCTGCCCTCTCCAAGGAGCACATCTGCACCCATGAACCCAGCAAAGTTTGGCTGTTGCAGAGCTGCAAAGGTCAGGTCCAAGGTTCAGCCTCTCGTATCAGCAGCTGTCAAAGAGGAAAAACTGGGGCAACAGCATTTCCAATGGCATTGGA
>NW_009260345.1:407850-415726 GCF_000687185.1 Egretta garzetta | reverse complement strand
GGCAGCCACCTTCTCCAAAAGTCTGCAGTTCAGAGGTGGGAGAGCAGCACGAGGGATTTGGCATCCCACTGCTCTAGGCACCTCTAGCTAAACTCCCCCAGGCAGGCACACCCTGCCTAACCTCCCGAAAGTGCAGACTGGGGGTACTTGCTACCAGAGCGATGAGAAATGGGAGCACAGGGGAAGAGTACTCAAGCAAAACCCTTCCAAAAGGCAGGTGAAGTTATGGCATGACACGTTACCTTATGCTTCCCAGCATGGAGGATGAGGAGAGCCAACAGCTTACTTGGCAGAGACGTGCATGCAGCCATTGCAGAGCAGCGGAGCAGTGCTGCACGGGCTCCCTGCCACCATCATCCCCGCACTAAGCTCCCTGTTCAGCCCTGTACAGAGAGCCCAGCACCCCACATTCTGCTCAGGTGCAGGCTGGGAATCTACCTGGCTGACGCTGGGCAGGCTCAGCCATCTCCAGTTGGCGCACAGGACAAGGCACATCAGCACATCAGGTGAAATTGGGACAGGCAGAGGCGCATGCAGATTATGGCTCTAGCAGTGCCGTAACCCGCTCCTAGCAGCCCCCGCTGGAACGCCGCATTGCAGTGCCGTGGGACTGCATCCCGCCCGCGCCCTCCGAGAGGCAAGGTATCTCCTCTGCAACCTGGGGCACCAAAACTTTCCTATAGCCCTGCCCAGGAGCATGGGCAGGTAGAGATACGGTGCAGGGCTCTTTAGTCTGCCCTCTCCGAGGAGCACATCTGCACCCATGAACCCAGCAAAGTTTGGCTGTTGCAGAGCTGCAAAGGTCAGGTCCAAGGTTCAGCCTCTCGTATCAGCAGCTGTCAAAGAGGAAAAACTGGGGCAACAGCATTTCCAATGGCATTGGATGAAAGCCCTGATTACTAGTGATTACTTTAAAAGCACTGTTGATTTAAGGAGGCACAGATCAGGTGTTATGAAACCCCCATGTGTTCTGCCTGGGTTTGCTCACAAACATGCCCGCAGATCCCCAAGTTTAGCACATGCACAAATTGTGCTGTCTCCCTGCCTCACCCCTACACGGGAACAAATTTGATGAATCCTCTGATGCACAAAGAACAAGGAGCACACTCCCAGGCACATCTTTTAGAGCTGCAGCCCCCAAGTCAATGCGCCGGGGCCAGCACCTCTGCAGGGCAGCACAGGAGAGGGAGTTGCTGCCTCGTGTCTGCAGGAGCCGAAATGCCTACAGCCTACCTCACTCCTAGCACCTTTTCTCCTGTACCTATTATCACCTAGCCATCGCTGCCCTTCATCCCCATCCCTGTCTGGCCCACTCTCATCTCTATTCTCAATCTTCCTGCTCTCTGAGTCCTTTCCTTTCTCTCTCTCTGCTGCCTCAACCTTCAGTACCAATTACCCGTCCCTCAGGCATCCCTTCGCGCTGCATCTTCCCGGCAGCCCCCCAAGCAGCATCGCTGCCTGTCCTCTCCTATAGGAACCATTGAAAGAAAAACCTCTTCCCTGGGTTGATCCGAACTGATTATTTGCTCCCCATTCTCCCGCTCTCTCTTCTTTTGCCTAATGTTGGGAAGCTTTTCCCCTCGCAAATTTGCTGGCCCACTCCCCAGAGCACAGCAGGCAGCTGGTGTGCAGCAGCTGGCTGTGGGAGGACCGGAGACACCGGCACTCCCAGCATGACACGCACATCTAGCCAGATCTGGTGAGCAAACGAGGAATGAGAAAATACCCAACTCACCTGAAACCAGCACAGGTCTCCCCCAGGCAAGCCCGTCACGTCCCACTGGAGCCCGGGCAGGGAATCCACTGAGTGCCAAAGAGATACAGCAAGAGTTAAGGCAAAGACTCCCCTCTCTCCTCCTCCTGTCCCTCCCCCTCCACCAGCTCCCCCCACCAAATTACCACCCAGCTCACCTGTGGGTGGCGGGACTGGCAGGAAGGGAGGTGCATCGGGGCAGGAGAACTTTCTCCCCAGCTCCCTTACAACATACACCTCTCCAGACCTTGAATTGTGGCCCTGACAGGAAAGCATGGAAAGCAAGCAGCCACGGTCAGGCAGGGTAAAGGCCCAAAGTTTGCAAAGCTGAACCACAGCAGCCCGTAGAGTGACTCCAGGTCCTCTCGACCCCAGCGGGAGGGAGCTCTCCCCTTGCAGACCTGGCGGCATGGCCTAGGCTGGCTGCCCCATGCCTCTGCTGCTCTGGGGCTCCAGCACTTTAGTGGGATAGCAGCATCCCTTAAAATTGTCCTGCAAATGTGTGGAACAAATCGTCTCCATCTCCAGGGACCACTACAGTAAACCTGCTTCAGCGGCCAAGCTGGAGGCTCACCAACGCCATCAGACAGATGGAGCAAAAGGCAGAGAGCGGCTGGAGGGGGCACGTTTGTCCCGGGCTCACGCAGACCACTCCGTGCCTGCGCCATATGCTGAGAGTGC
This sequence comes from Egretta garzetta, assembly GCF_000687185.1. NCBI lineage: Eukaryota > Metazoa > Chordata > Aves > Pelecaniformes > Ardeidae > Egretta > Egretta garzetta. Next base: position 413,292 of record NW_009260345.1, on the reverse strand, counting down.
AAACACAGCTCATAGGAGAGAGCTCTGTCAGCGGGGAGAGATACTGCTGGAGTATTTATTTTTATAGTGTCTGTGTGCTTGCTAGAAGTGAGCAATTCCTCTGTGCCTTTTTGCCCTGGCAGCTTGCTTTGTATCCACCTCAGCCCCGAGGCACTTTTGCAGGGCTTCTCCTGGCCAACACCAGGAGCAGGCCTGGAGTTATGCCATTTTTCTCAAGATAGTTCATCTCAGATTTTTTTTTTTTTCTTAATGTTATGTTTAATGCTATTACTGTTTTGTCTTTTGCTTTGTCTGTTAATGTGCCTGCCAAATTCCTATTGACCTTTTCATGTACCCATGTGGCCAAACCACAGCAGCACGCAGGATGGAAGAGAGGACACAGCCAGCACATGCTCCGATCTGCTCACCTATGTCAGAGCTCACCATATGAGCATCCCCTGGCCCCCTCCATGGGAAACCTGGGAGCTGGCAAAAGCCCTCACCACTGCAGAGTGGGGAAGCAGCAGGTTTATGTGCCTACATGCTCTGTAGAGGTTGTTTGTAATGTTGTCTCAAAAAAAATCCTCCGTGGGTGCCAGAAACCAGTGAATCAGATCGCATTAAAGCACGCCAGATTGCCCTGGGGACAAGCGATGCTGGAGACGTGTGTGAAGGGAGTCACCCATGTGCCTGGCGGGATCCTCAGGGTAAACCACCGAGGGCAGTTGGGGAACACATCTCCTACTTTGGGGGTGTTTCTTTACTACCTCAGCTGGCACTGGGGGCAGCCGGTCTGCGCCCACATGGCTGGGGGCAAAGAGGGGGCAGAGCAGCTCAGGGTGAGCGCTGGGGGCACCCCTGGGGGTGGGGAGCTCTAAGCCAGCCCAGCCCTGTCCCAGAGTCCCCAGTTGGGCAATGGGGCCATGAGGGCAGAGGGTGGGGTGGCAGCTGGAGCAGGCGATGCCTCTTCACAGGCAGCCAAGGACAACATGCAGTACCCTGTTTCCAGGATTAAACTTTCCAAGCGTGTCGCTTTTCAAAGCCCTGGCTTTCACCTACCGTTCGGGCTGGTTGAGTGGATTGGTCCCATACCCGAAGAAACACAGGCTGATTCTTCCCTTGCATGGGCTGGGATCAACATCGGAGGGGCCATGCTCTGTCTTTTGGGGGCTGCCTCTGAAGTCCTGAAAGACTGCAAAGAGACTGCGAACATCGTGTGCTGGCTACACAACGCGGGCACTGCATCGCCCCCCTCCCTGCTAATGAAGGACAGTGCCGCTGCCCGTCCTGCCACGGAGGACTGGTGTGACCCAGCGCAGCTGGGGAAAAGGTGCAGTAGAGGTTATCCAGATATGAAAAGGGGATTGAGATAAGCCTAGGTAAGCAGAGCTGACCTAAAAACTTGATTTATCCACACCGAAGTGTTTCACAGGAACATCGCAGTTTTTTGCGAAACTGTAGATGAGAAATGACCTGTGACATTAAGGTAAAACAAGAAGAAAGTCAACCTAAATTAAAACTTTATCCAGCAATGTGTGAAAATCATTGTCCGGCAGGAAAAAAGGCTGCTATTTCTGCTTTCCAGCCCAGAAGGTACCAGAAATTGCACTCGGGCTGCAGAGTTTCCCACCAGGCAATAATTCACTGTGGTTTTAAATCCTGCTATGGGCATGGGGCACCTTTATCCGCGGCAGCCTCCACGTGAGGGATTGCACTAGTGTGACGGCCCAGACTGAAAACCAGAAATCACCTTCTGACCAGCTCAGCTGTGGGGGGTACAGACTGTGTGCATCCCGTCCCAGGAGAGGGCAAGGGAAGGGGCGACGCACTCCCTGACCACTGATTGCCACCTTCGCAGGCAGAGCCAGCCCCTGAGCAGGCACCCTGGGCTGCGCAGCTGGGGAGGTGGGACGGGGCTGCTAAGGGATGTGGCAGCCTGACCACAGGTCTTCCCACAGCATGGGTTCCTCCTCCACCATTGCCACAGGCAGAGGCAGCTTCCCACGGGGGCTAGCAGAGGGATTACATGGCAGGATGCAAACGCGCGAGCAACCCCTCTTTGGTCGGGAACTCGCCTAGCTGACTGCTACATTTGCAGAGGAGTTTCCCCTAGGCAATCCTATAATTTATTTTTGATGTTTATGGCTAATTTCTGCTTAAGTAAGCCTGTGACTTCCTACAACACTTCCACCCTAACTAATCACAAGTGAACAAAACCAAAGCAACAAGCGCTAACGAGGCCCCACAGAACCGTGATGGGCTCTGGCAGCCGCAGCATTGCTCCCGCGCTGGGTTCCTGGAGAAGAGGAGGCTGTCAGGAGCCTCCACCTTTGAAGTTACAGGCAGGGTACTTCACAGCATGTCCAGTGGGTGAGAGGATGGAGGCAAGGGCAAACGTCTTAGGAGCCCGGTGTTGGCAAGAAAAGTGGTCAGGAGGGAGGATTAGCAATGCTGGGGAGGCATCTGTGGTCTAACAGCCTCTCTGCGTCTAACAGCAATGCTCACTGTTGATCAGAGACCAAGGAGGACCGCAGAAGAAAGGCAGGCCAAGGACACATGGGTATGTGCCTGTGTGCTCCTGCTTTCCCTCCCTGCTTCCTCGGGGTGGCCGAGCCCGTTGCTGCAGGACGCATGTTGTGACAGCAAACACCTCCGATGCACGAGGTGCGAGGACACAAGGGACAAGGTCGGTCTGTGGGGACAGAGAAGCGCACGTTGCTGCCAAAAGCAGCGCGACTCTGGACAGGTCAGGTGGAAAAGGGGGTAACCAAGTCAGTGTTAACTTCTCAGAAGTAATGACTTCCCAAATCTGTCTTTGTGCTCCCCACACACGGCACTTCCCTTATCTGTGCCATGCAGATCCCCCTCCTGCAGGTTGCTAACCATGTTAGCAGACAAGGGCTCAGCCTAACACCCTGCTCTGAGGGATAATGCTCATTTGCTCTGGCTTGTAGGACACACTTAACAGATTATTTGGGGATCTCTGCTTCACAGGATTACATATCCCACGTGTTAAGATGTTAATCTTACTCTGTTCTCTCCATTTATGCACTGTGGCCTGTCTTCTCCTAACACATCCACTTTTCTTGTCACCGAAATGTGCAGCATAACTCACACTAGACGATTCTTCAATAGCCATGGAAAACTTTCTGGTATATCACTAGTGGTGAAAGGAGAAGAGGAGAAGGACCTCTCAAGTCATCTGTTTGAACATGCTCCCCACGGGAAGAGATGCACCCTGTTTCACAGGTCCATGGGTCCGTCCCAGAGGTCTGAAGTCTCTCCCCTTCCCTACGTGGGCACCTCCATCCGTGGAGGAGGGCAGCAGGGTCAGCAATATCTCTTTGCCTCATCAGGGGGCTGAGACTCTTCCTCAGGCACCACTGACGCAAGCACCGCAGTATGGGAAAAGCAGAGCCTGGTTTTTGTGGACAGATGGACGGAAAGTTCAGTCATCCTTTCCAAGCACTAATGACGTGGGGCAGAATGTCAGGAACTTCTTTACTTTTATGTGAACTTCTCATTTGAAATGAAAAAAAAAAAAATAAAAAAATACTAACCATGAAAAAACCTGGGTCTTTAATCTCATCCCCATTTTCCTGAAAGTAATGGGTTGAATTCTCAGGCTAAGTTGCAGATTTTGGATCCTGAAGGTGGGAAATTTCCAGCCACAACACATCTCCTGTCTAAAGGGACATCAGCATCTTCCCAGATGGAGAAGGTATGAGTAGGGGTAAATTCCACAGACTGCAAGAAGAGGAGCACTGGGCTGATATGGAATGCAATGAAAATCCCTTTCACCATATTCCAAAGCATGAGCAACCACCATATGCCAAAATCACCATATTCTGAATTTCACCAAAATTCCCTCTAACCATGGGGTCTTAAAAAGTGCTGTGAAAAACATCATGTCTGGAAGTTTCATATATATTAATCTTCGGTTTAGTCCATCAACCTTCTCCATAGGCAATACGGAATATACTTGATTCATATTTCAAGCCAGACATCACAGTTCCAATACTTCGTCTTAAAGTCCTATCAGAAAGAAGACATTTATTTAAGGATGTCCAGAAAAAGTTTTGGTTTTCGTGCTTATCTGACCTGCCTAGGTCATCCAAAGCTTTATGGCAACTGGGTCATGTAGGAACACAGGCTTGGGAGGCGTCCTGGCTCATATACAACCAGGTCAATAAACCGCATGCCCAATTCACTGGACACCAGACTATTTTGAAACAAGGCAAGTCACAAGTCTTTCAGCAGGCTCCCACTTGGCCTATATGCAGCTGAACAGACTTTCTACATCAGCTGTATTTTGGAGATAGCTGTGGACAATTACTGTTTTCTATTAGGGTTAAAATATCTTCCCAGCAGGCCAAACCTCTTATAGATATTACTGGAAAAATGAAAGCATAATTCTGTTTAAGATTAGAATTACATGACTAAAAATATCTGTTGCTGGTGCTTCTAATATGATTCACACAAAAATCCAACGGGGAAAAAAAACTTCTGTATTGAACTCCATTCACTCATTCTAGAAGCAATTCCTACCAGCCAGTACCATACCCAAGTGGCAGGGCAGCCGGGTGGCTCAATCCTCCATCACACTGTGGGTCTCTTCCAAAAGGGGCTTTCCTGGGGTTTCTACGCTCTTTCCTACCCTCAGCCCATGTATGAGTGCCAAGAAGCGCTGGGGTAGCTGGAGCTCTGAGACTTTGAGGCTGCCCAGGGAAACCGTGACAGCCAGTTCAGCTCTGGCCTCCCACCCCCCAGCCCCGCGCCTTCAGCAGCCCCGCGTTCTCCAGAGGCAGGGAGGGAGGCGCGCAGAAATTTTGGTAGGGGAGGTGCAGGGCTGACCACAGGATTGGGGTGTGTGTGTGTGTGTGTGTGTGTTCACCCATGGTTGCACATGCAGCCTAGCAAAGGAACACACCTACATACACCCCTGCCCCAGACTCCCCGTGGAAAATAGGCTGGGAAAAGAGAAAATGGGCTGGAAATGAGACGAGGTTTCCACAGCCCCCCTGGAACAGAGCTAATGCAGCCCGAGGGGAGCACAGATCAGGGACTCTCCCTCCTGGAGGTTAAATCTGCACCCTCCCCGCAGCATTCCCCTCCCTGCTTGGTGCTCATCAGGGTTTCGCAGCCTCCGTGAGGGGAAGCCCGTGACCCCTTCCTTTCTCCATCATCATCATCGGCCTGTTCTCCCGCCGCAGGTCACCAGGCTCGGACGACGCAGAACTGGGGAAAACCGAGCCCAAGAAAACCAAGCCCAAGCACTCGCCATTGCCTAGAGCTCTAGCCCCACCACCCGTGCCGCAGCCGGGGGGTTCGCTCCCCGCAGAGGGAGCCTCCGCGGGGCGGGGAAAATGGCCGGGTCGTGGTGGCCCAGGGGACAGCTTCCCCTCGCCCCTACGGTTCGTGGGTAGGCGGCCCCCGGCCCTGCGGGCACAGCCCAAAGCCACC
>NW_009260345.1:393969-407762 GCF_000687185.1 Egretta garzetta | reverse complement strand
CGCTTCGGGAAAGCCGAGCACCTCCGGCCGCTCGCTCCGCCCTGCCCGGGCTCCGGCTGCCTCAGGGTTTTCCTGGGAGCCATCCAGCTTCCCGGGGCTACGTGTCCTCTGGCTGCCCTCCTCGGATGCTGGGGCTACAGCACTTAAAACACAAGCTCTTTGATTTTTTTTTTTGTTTGGTTGGTTTTTTTTGGTTTTTTACCCAAACAGCCAGGAAACGAGGGGCCCCAGTTGTTGACATCAACCACGCAGAATCCCGCTCCAACCACGCAGCCCTTCTTCCATAAGCAGGAAAACCGAAAGGACTGGCTCTAGAGCACCTGGAAGGCAGGCAGGCAGCACAAAAGTTAAGACACAGACCTGCAGGGGCGAGGGGGAGTTTCCCGTGAGCCTTCACTTGCACGAAGACAACGCAAGCCCACGCGCTTCTCTCAGGCCCCGGGAATAGCCCAGTGACTCAGCAGCCAGATGACTCTTTTGGCTGGGAGCTGGCGATGGCTCCAGCAGAAGGTGGCGTTGCACTCCCCACTTCACCTAGGTCCCCCAGGCCTACCACTTACGGAGGGGGCTCCAAAACGGTGTTCCCTATTTCCCTTCCTACCCTAACCAAGCTGCTTCCCCTCTGGCCACCCTCCCATACCCATGTGCCAACGCAACAGAGATCCAGACCTGAATGCCCAGCACAGCTCCGCTAACACACATCCTGCCTAACCTGCTGAGAGCAAGGGGTGCTGGTGAGACAAAACTGAGACAGAACGGATCTACAGGGGAAAAACAAGGATTTAATGAAATGAATGGAGAAGCTCCCAAAGTCCACACCAGAGCCACAGCTCTGAGACTCTCTGACACTCTCCACTCCAGGATCAGTCCTTCCTTTCTACCCACCAGAAGGCTGGGGATGCTCAGGAATACCGGTGCTTGATCTGTCCCTTCAGAGCCCTCTCCAGAGAGAGGATTAAGGTGCATCGCTAACTCTGCGCAGACCATCTCCACAACAGCCTCTTCCTCAGCCCTTCAAATCTTCCAGGGAAGGGAGCTCAGCGCAGAAACCCCTCTTTCCTTGGTGAGTGAAGAATCCTTGTGTTATCCAACAGGTGGTAAAGGCTGTATAGAGACCATCCTTGGGGGAAAGGAGGGAGAGCCACACTGATCCTAGCAATGAGATTCAAGCTCTGTCAGCATCAGGAGGCCAGCTCTGGTGGAGGGAAGGGGCTGTCCTGTGCCCGGCATGGAAGGCAAGTCCTCAAGTGGGCAAGTGAGTTGGCGGAGCCTCTGGAAGGCAAAGGCAGGCATTGAACACAGCCGCAAGGACAAAAGGTGACCTGGGCCCTCCCCTTCCAGTCATGGGTATCATTCAGCCAGGCAGGCAGGGCTGGTCCCTAAATGCCAGAGATGTCCTGGATTAGGACAGTCAGCACCTCAGAGACTGAGGGGATAAACTCATCTTTCAACCACTTGTCCCAAGACAAGCACTGAGCACAAGAGACCTGAGACCCAGTAGGAAAGCTTTGTCCTCCGTTTGCTCCAGGCCAGGACTAGAAAGCAGTCCAAAGAAAGGTTGGTGCCCAAGTACCTCCAGGTCATCCTCTCCATCAGCACAGACTGCAAAGGGAGAGCCTGTGCACACAGGTTCAGCTTTAGCGGGGACAGCAAGTGCGTGAGGGGCTACCCTCTACCTCATGCAGAGTAGCCCTTGCCATGCTCCTGAAGCAGTGCCCACTCCCCCTTGCCTGTGCTGGACACGGGGGTCAGGGCCCACTGCTGTCACAACCCTTTCTTGAGCACGTGCAGGAGGCAGAGAATGGGTGGGATGCTGGGGGTTCAGGACTGTCTGTGAAACCTCCTCTGAAACCATGAGCCGTGGCAGGGACAGGACGCCTGTCTGGAGCAAGGTCTGGTTTGACAGGTCCCTGCCCTCCCAGTGCACATCCAGGGCAGCCAGCAATGGGTGACAGCAGGTCCGGGAGCTGGGCAGGCCCAGGGCACCGAGGCCGCGATGGGAACTCCAAATTCCTAGTGATCTCCTACACCCATCCCCATGGTCTCAGCATAGACTGGGGAACTCAGCTGCCCACAACGCTTGTGGGACCTGGAGCTTTCTCAGAGCAAGTCCCCAAGCCTCAGTCAAGGTCAGCCTCCAAACTGACTTGAGGCACTGGAGATCATCTTTATCCTCTCCATCTAATGAACTTTTCCTAATCGTGCTTGCAAAGAGACAGAAGCAATAAACAAAGGGCACCAAAAGGCAACAGCCAGCTTGGAGCAGCCCTCCAGCCAGGCAGAACTTAATAAAACCAAGGCAGTTACAGCAATGGACTCATTCAATCGATTTATTCTAGGCTCCCTGCTAATTAACCTGCAGCACACAAATGATCCCCTTGCAAAGCTGGACTTCCAACACAAAAGCACAGCCCATACCCTGACCCCAGAGCACCAGCCTCACCTCTCTGAGGGAGCCTTTGATGGTGGAGAGTTTGTAGACAATCCAGAGAGGGATGCACACCATGGAGGAGAGGGCCAGCAGCCAGCCCAGGGTGTCTCCCCACCACGGGTACACGTACTTCTTGTTGTAGGTCAGCGGGGTGTATTTGATCAGAGAAAACAGGAAGGTTGCCTGGCAAGGTAGAAGAGACCAAGAGAAAAAGAGCAAGAAAATCAACACCATTAGCCAAGAGAGGTCCTTCCTGGTGAGTCCACACCTGCACAGAGGTGCATGGTAACAAAGAGCTCCCCAGGACAGCAACAGAAGAAACACCAGTCAAGCAAGCTTTGCTGGGACAGCCCCCATGTGCAGCACTGGGCACTGCAGCAAGGACCTTGCCCCACCAGAAGACACCTCTGTCACTGCTGAGCCAGGCCCTTCACCCTGGTTTAGCCCCACATCTGGCCCCCAAAGCCACAGACACACAGAACAACAGGCTCCCATAGTACAGGCCACATAACTCCCTATACACATGCACATCCCTCTGTATATATGTAGGTATCTATATCTCAGAGGCATCCAGCTCTGTCCATCTTCCTCCCCACAGCTCATCTTCCTGTGGGCCCTCACCGTGCAAACCGCCGGGGTGATGAAAAGCCAGCAGTATTTGATGATGGGCCACGGCCGGTAGCCGATCATATCTTCAATGTTATCGTAGAAACGCTCGGCACCTGCGGAAGAGGGGAAGGATGCCTCGCTGCAAGCGGGGAAGGAGGGCAGCAAGGTCTGCATGTCCAGGGTCTTGCTTCACCACTGTTTGGGCGGTCCCCAGAAGACAAGGCAGTAACATCAGCACAGCCAACAGCCCTGATGGGGAGCTCATCAGGAGCGTGGCCAGCTTCGGTCTTTGTCCTGGACTCACATCCTCTCGCTCCAGAAGAACCCCTTGGGTCAGCAGGGCCAGCCCCTCAGCTGGCATCTCCCAGGCTAGGACCTGAACCCAGGTTTTATCCATCCCTTGTGAACATCAAGGCTGAGAAAGGGCTCTCAAAAATGTTTGAGGATCTCAGACTCCTCTATACACTTGCTGGAAAAAGATTTCCCAGCCAGCTCCAAGTCCCCAAGGAAGGAGGGCCTCAAAAGCAGGGACACATAGGAACATGCCGGGTTATCTGCCAAGCAGATCCCCCGGGGTGTTGCTGTGAGGAAGGCCCCGCTAGCTGAGTCCATGGGCACCAAAGCAAGGGTTTAGAGGTCTGCCTTGCACTGCGAAGCAATTGCCAAGAGAAGCTATGGACCAGCATTTTTAGGATGGACCAAGCAAGAGCCTGAGAGACCAGAGCTGGGGACTCCCCTGGTTCATACTCACCATAGACCCAGGCGATGCAGAGAGTCTCGAAGATGGCCACAAAGAGCAGGCACATGCCACTGGCAGCATAGTAATCAAAGAGCTGGAAGACATACATCCCACCCTGGGAAGGGCCAAGCGGGCAGCGGGGCAAGGTGGGAGAGAGGGAGAAAAGGGAGAGGAATCAGGCAATAGGCAAAGAGCTCCAGCCAGAGCAGGAAACAAACTCAACATCTTCCCCAGAGATGGAGGCACTTTCCTCTCTCTGGGGCATGGTTTTAGCCGACAGCAACAGCCACGTCCCTTGTGCTCAAGGCCCGATGGAGACATGCAGCAGCCTTGCTCTCGGGAGTCTCTGCAACCCTTCATTCCAGGGCAGGGCAGGGGAGGGCAAGAGGCTGCCAAGAATCATGGGGATATTTTAGGACGAGACAAAACCAAAGCAACCATTGCATCTGGAAGTGAGGGTGGAAACCCTCTTAAGAGACACAATGCATCTGATTTACTTCAGCCTCCTAATTTGCCCAGGGTAGCAGCAGCGCATGCAGTTTTGCAAGTACCTGTTGCTGTTTCACTGCCCGGGTCTGCAAGGCTGTCTACAAAATGGGCCTGCAGGTAAGTCCAGGCACAAAGCTGCAGGTGCAACATCGAAGGCAGCTTTTTCAAAATCATGCCCAAATGAAAACAGAAGATGCAAAGAGCAGCATGGCAGCATCAATCCCCACACATATATTACTAGGAGGCGTTAAAGGTTTTAAACCAGAACAGTTTAACTCCCAGGCAATTAATCACAACAAGGGGAATATATAGGAAACCAGTGTAATAGATACGGAGCTCATTCAGGCCCACCAAATTTCCTTACACCAAGTGTTCAGGTAGCTCCATCCAGGAGGAAAGAGAAGGACAAAGGTGCTCCCCTCACCATGCAACAGGCTACAGCTGTAAAGGTTTGGCTTGTGTAAAGATAAATCTATAACCAAAATATGGGCTGTCCAGAGCTCCAATTACCAGTCTTGGCAGGACTGGTGTCAGGATTGTGACTGGCACAAGGGGCGAGGGTTGGAAGGGAAAATGCGAACACCACAGGGAGGAAGGGCAGCCTCCCCCAGGCACTGTGCAGCAGGATGGGGCTCACCAGCAAGGTCTCGGCGCCGGAATGGACCCCACCAGGCCCCCCTCTGACAGGGGGCACTCAGACCCAGCAAGCACCGTGCAGGTGGTCTGAGCCCAAAATACCTCTGTGAGCATCACCAACCCGACCAGATAGGAGAGGACGGAGACCAGAAGGATGAGGGTCTCCCGGCGGTTCTTCTTGTGGAAAATGGTGGGGTACATGTCCACAAGAGCTGTGACGAGGCTCTCCACGCAGACAAACTGCAAAGAGCAGAGATCCCACCTCCATCAACCTGTCCTGACCAGCTCCCCAGCCCTGCTGCCCCCCACTCAGCCAAGTTCAAGCCTGTCCCGAAGGGACGGTGGCTTTTGTCTAGCAGGGAGTTGCCCTGCATCAGCGCCTTTACCTGGCTGTCCAGTCCCAGCAAAACAACCATCAGGAAGAAGAAGCATGCCCAGAGCGGGGAGAAGGGCAGCATGACCACAGCCCGAGGGTAGGCGATGAATGCCAGGCCAGGCCCTGCAAGGAGAAGAGCTTTCAGAGAGGGCAGCGGCATGGCAGTGGCACAGCACAGCTGATGCAGATCCTCTCGCTTCAGTTATAGCAGCGCTGTGCATGAAACCCAGGCTCCTCGAGGGGTGGAGAAGCCCAGCAGGAAGGGAGGGAAAGGGGACACAGCAAGCTCCAGCTGCATTGCCATCACGAGGGCTGGGAGCCAGGGAAAGCCTCTGAGCCCAGGGGAGCACAGCACAAGTCTGGGCATCTGCCATGTAGGCACCTCACCCCCACGCCAAGAGACAGCAGCTGCCTAACCCTAACCCTTATACGCAGCTTATATTGACCTCAAGACATGCCCATGCCTTCTTAATATTTCACGAGCGTGCATTTGTTTCTCCCTGGTTTCTGAGGCAGAAAGCAGAGTGGCCCACCAGGATGGGAACCTGCAGCTGCAACATTGCTTGCCCCAGGGTGGGTATCCTATGGGCATGCTCCCCATCCCACCGCAGCCCCACTCACCTGACTCAGCCACCTCAGCGATGGGCACACCTTGCTCCGCCGCCATGAAGCCCAGGATGGAGAAGATGGCAAAGCCGGCCACGAAGCTGGTACCACTGTTGAGGAAGCAGAGGGCCACGCAGTCCCTGGGAGGAGGGGGCACAGCATCAGCCAGGTGGGGGGCCAGGTATGACCCACACCCCCTGGCAGCCCCCCAGGGCAGCACCCGCTCTCCCACCCCAGCCACTGTGCCCACAGCAGGGCCTCTCTCCCAGCACCCCCACAGCTCCCCTCAGCACTTGGAGCTGCAGGAGGATGCCCCAGGGTGGGCAACACAGCTGGAGCCCCCCCAGGGAAAGCCTTCTGCAAGGACAACATAAAGATGCATTCCTCACCTAAGCTCCTCACTCATGAGATAGTCTTGCTGCATATCTAAATGCCTGATTTCTTTCTTTTTTCCTCTCTCTCCCTTGGTCCCTCCTGTAGCAGAGAGTACTAGAGATTATTTTTGCCTGAGAAGGGGGCATGGTTTTTTTTCCCTTAATAGATTTCTCAGACCAGTTACAATGTTCTTGGTTCTCAGCACCACTAGATATCTCCTGGTCCTCACATTATGAGAGAAAAAATGAATAGAGCCATCCAATTTATTTTCTCTGATCTATTCCCTTTTGTCTCTGTTTCATCTCATCCTCATCCATCTACTCTTTAAACTAAACATCTCTTAGCTATCCAATTCCTTTTCACGCTCCAGTCTCCCTAGTCCTCTTGTGACTACAACCCTGGGGACAACAATAACATTTGCAGCATCTTTCCGAGATACTCTGAACCAAACTGAACACACCCCTTCTGGCACTTCATGGCCCGCTCTGACTTTATTAAATGTTACCTTGCAAATCCAGTGTGATTTTCTGTTTCAGTCTTTAGGTATCTAGCAATCTGGGGGCTTCATGCTCCTCCCTGCACGTTAACTAGCTCTAGTCAAGATCTGCAACCATTTCTAGAGAGAAAGTATAGTTCACACAGAGCCCCTACACCCTACAAATCCAGATTATTCCTTAGAAAGCACAGCTTTTTGCATCATCAAAGACTGCATAGTACCTAACGCCATTGCTCTGCCTTTGCACTTGGTTTCTAAGGCAGGAGAGACTGAAAGAGGCCTGCAGGGTGAGCCCCCACGAATCTCTCGGCTGGTAAGGAGGGTCACACTCCACCAAGCTCAGCTAACCCAGTGGGAAGCCCACGCCAGAACTTCTTTTCTCCGGTTGCTCTAAACTGCCTGTTCTCCATTCAAATTATATTCACAGTCATTTTTTACAAATTCTCATTTATTTCAAATAGTTCCTTCTTTCTTCCTAGTGTTTCCTCCCTCTTTCCCCTGGATGTATGCATGACAGGTCGAACCCTCCTTGGAAAGGCATGGGCTGGGAGGTGCTCTCCAGCCACCGGGCAGGTGGGAAGGGGTGTCGTGGTGGAGGGTAACACACGGGCAATGGCCAGAGCAAAGAGGTCTCTCCAGATTTTCACTCAAAAGGGAGGCAGGAAGCCCTGATGGTATCTCAGAAAATGCCATTTGATGCCACCTTGGACCACTGCCATGTGAACAAAGGTCCCTCCTGCCCGGATCCTTTTCTTTTCCTTGGTCACCAAAGGTTACATCTGGCCTGGGATAACTGAATGGGGCACCGTGCTGGTGTCCCTCTGCCCTATTAAAGCCCAGTACTGTCCCCTTGTGCAAACCAAGGTTGCAGAGCACAGGGACGACTCATTAAAACTGGGTCCATGCCTGGGAACAGGCTGGTGCGGAAACTAAGAACACTAAAGGAACAAAGAACATTTTCCTAGCAAAGCCAATAGCATAAAGGGTTTGTGTGCAAACAGACATCTCTCCCCTTCCTATAGCATCTCCCAGCTGCAGCTACAGAAGCTTTTTATAACCTTGCTGCTAAGCAGCCCCTGTCATCATCCCCATGTTACACATCCAGGCTGGAGATGCAGAGGGCTAATGCCCAAGGACGTGCAGCAGGCCACAGCCAGACCTGTAATCTCTTCTTTTCTCACAGCTTTTTCTCTTAAAAGTGCATCTGCGAGAAGGGACATGAAAAGGAAGAGGAGTCCAAGCCCAGCTGCTGTTGGAGAGGCATCCCTACAGGAGGAGTGAACTTTTCCTAAGGCGAAGAGAGAGAAAGATGCCAAGCAAGGACCATGTAAGCCAGTGGTCCGCCTGAACCTTCCACAGCAATGACAACAAATTCAAATTTAGAAGTTGGAGGGAGAACCCACTGTGAGGAGCAACACAGCCAGCAGAGAAAGGGTGGGAAGGGAGGCAGGTAGCTTTACAGGGCCCTTCCACTCGCACCAGCCTTTTACTCCTGGGGATGCAGCTCCAGATGCTGGATACATCTACAGTGAAATGAGTTTATTTTCACCTGACCGCTTCAACTTAGCAGCCTGATTGAATCTGGCATCTCTGTTCAAGGGCAGTTCAGCACAGGGAGAGTATGCAAGAAGCAGAAGTCATATCTGCAGGTTTACATGTAGACCATAGAAAGCACATAGGAACCCAGAGCACTGACAACTGTGCAAGACATGAGGTTCAAATGTACCTAGGAAGGATAAATGCCAAGGTGAAAGGACTCCAGTCTCAAGCCATTAGATCTCACAGCTCTGCTTTCCCTATGGCTACTCATGCACCCATGTATACGGGAGGTGGTGGTGTGGGCTGGGGTCACAAAGCTAGGGAAGAGGATCTGGCTTTGCTGGGTCTCAGCTGGTGTGAAAGAGGGGAGTCGTCATACATGGCACAGACAGAACGTTCCCTTGGGTAGAAAGCAGAGAGACCTGGATTTGGGGAGAAAACACCTGGAAAGAGTTTTCTTACCCCTTGGGTAGAAACAGAAAACATGACACTTCAAAAGGCCAGTAGCTCCCAGCAGCCACCAGCCTATGTGCACTGATATTCAGGGAGGGGAAGACTCTAGGCAGCAGAGCTGTGCTCCAGTTACCTGTAGCAGTTGTTATGGTATTTGTTATAGCTGCCCAGAGCTGTCAGGCATCCCAGACAAATTGCATACGAAAAGAAGATTTGAGTGCCTGCATCCATCCAGACCTGCAAGGGAGATGCAAACACAGGTGAGTAGATAAGGCCAGCACAGAGCGCAGACACTGCACTGATGCAAAGAGGCAGAGCCCCAGGGGCTGCCGTAATCAGCAGAAAGGCCAGTGATCAGGAGGTCAGCAATTCCCAGGATTAGACAAGCCTTTTCTAGGGGCAGGTTATATACTGCCAGGAATTACGGGGCTCACTGAGGCACCCAGGGGGTGCTAAGAGTGCCAAAGGGAAGGGATGCTCTGGGAGCCTCACAAACCTGCAGCATGTATAGCTCTTCGTCATCATCTCGTTCTGCCTGGGACAAATCTGCAGAACCCTGTGACTCTTCAGAGCCTCCAAGCAGTGAGACACCAAATGAACACTTTCCACGAGAGCTGAAGAAGCCCTCTGCTAGCAGAGGAGGGGGACTTGCTTTGGGCAAGCCTGGTCTCCCACTGAGTGGCACTGGTTCATACAGTTTCTGGCGGTGGCCCATCTCTCCAAGACCTAATTTAAGGGCTCCAAAACATTAAAGAAAATTAACTGGGGAGGAGAGGAATACTAGAAATAAACAGAGTTCTTTGCAAAAGACAGCTCCTAAAAGAAAATACAAGAACGCTGTTAGTCCCACGAGGTGCCTTTGAACTCTGCTTCACTCTCCCTGTCAATAACATGTCCCAGTGCTCCAAGGCTGACATTTGTCAATGCCAAATTTGATCTGAAAACCTAGCTGTGTGCAGTCACCAATGCAACCGCTGCCACTGCCTTTTGCAGAGAACAGCAAAAGCAGGAACCAACAGTGAGGAATGAAGCAATGACAAAGATTATTAATTAAACTCTCTGTCTTCTAAGATCTTTCTTCCTAAGGGGTTTATAAAATAGAGCTAAGACAGTCACTCAACCAATGCTGAAGGGCAGCCACATTCTAGAGATAACAGAGAAGCTAGTCAGGAAAGAAAAGCAGAAGAAAAGTATTACTGGGACAACTTTAATGAGAAAAGTCTTGGTTTGGCAATACCCTCCTTCCCCAGGGTAGCAGTGCTGGTGAGCCCTTGGACAAACACCAGCCTCACCCCAGGATCCCCTCTGAGAAGAACAGAAGTAAATGGAAAGCGCCACAGAGGGTTTGATGACTCCAAATCACACCTTTACCTGTCAGCCAAGACCTCATGCCCTGTAGCAATGAGCAGCTGGGAAGCACCTGCCCAGCTGCTCCTGTTGCTCAGGCCACCCTCACCAATGTATGGTTCTGCCTTTCCTCTTCCAAACTGGTCAAAGAGCAGTCGTGGGGAGAGGTTTTGTTTCGTATTTCTCTCTTCTCCTTCTTAGGCTGGTGGGCCTTATGAAGGGACATTGCAATCCCATTAGCTGTGATTTTCTGGAGGAAATTCTCATTTTAGCTCAAGGGACAGCTGCACAGAAGGAATCCTCTCCCTGTCCACTGCTGCAAGACCCAGCAGCACAGTCCACAGTGAGAGAAAGCAAAGCGCTGCTGGGGCTAGATTTGGTGAAACTGCTCGCCCTGTCTGTCCAGCAAGCAACTCTGCTAACGTTCAGCCCCACCACCTTCTCTTCGGTCCGTGGAAACCCTGTTTGCAGTTTCACAGGGAGTCAGATCAAGTCTCTGGTTTGTAGAACGGGAAGGGACAGATGATGAGGTGGGACATGGACAGCTACTTCGAGGCACTGGGACGTTGAAGAAATAATTGACCTCGGTGTATTATACTCTTGTTGAAGGAGCTGCATGGGGAGGTGGGTTTAGAGAACAGGGTGTTAGTTCATTTTTTCATTTCAAAAAGATTAGGAAAAAATCAAAGCCCTTATTCCTAAAGCATCACTGTGCTTGTGGGCAGTAAGAGTACAGCCTTCACTTTTCAGCTACTTCTTAGGCACAGCAAGGCACAGAGGTGAGCCGGACCAGCTGACACCTTTGCATCAATCATTTAAGCATCTTAGCACGGATCAGGGTGAAATGTTTTGATAGGTTTGCTTTTTCTTTTGCTATTCATTGCTAGAGCTCTGGTTTTTCATCAAATTTGAGCTTGAATCACACCCTCTTATGGGTTTTAGAGCCCTTGTAGTTCAATTTGTCAAGATAACAAGGCTTTTGCCATCCAACTGCTTGCCCCACACTTGCCACAACATTGGACCCAGTTGACAAATTTCAACTAGATTGAACAGTTGGTAGAAACCTCCAGGATATCAACTACCTATGAATTTCACAACAGCCAGGGAACAGAAAAAAAAAAAAAAAAAAAAAAAAAAAAAAGGAGTCAACCAGTGTTAAATACCAGATAAATCACACAAGCAAGAGACATGAGAAATATCCCAGGGGCAGGAAAAGAACTGGTGCTTTACCAGCCATGGTAGAAGCCAAATATCAAGACACCAAGCTTCATTAGCTCTGTGGCTTATAAAGTGGCTCATTTCTAAAACCCAGGGATACCCTTGACTGTGTAGCAGAGACCAGTGTGGGGTCTGTGGGCTCCCCACTCTGCTGCCTGCTCTGCCGCCTGCTCTGCCCAGCACAACACCCGTGGGGTGCAAACTGGGCTGTGTGGGAGCCCTGCCCCAAGGGGATGTCTTTAGGGAATACAGGACCTGCCGTAGCATATGCTCCCATTTGAAGCAAGGCAGTCTGTGGCTGAAACTGCAAATAAAGCTAAGCTTGGCTTGCAGAGCTTATGATCCTACTTAGTCAGCATGACCGGGAGCATCAGCTCAGGCTGCCTACACTTTATTTCCCATTTTGAAAGGTTACTGCAGCTCTTGGGCCAAAGACCAAGCCACCTTTGCGTCCTTGCTAGCCCCTTGGCAGTTCCCAAATTGCTTAAGGGTCAATGGAGCGCAACAAGACTGATGCCATGGGTGCTCCCAACCCACTCATGACGGACCCAAGCAGTGGCAGCAAGTCCCAGGACTGCAGGACCACCAGGGTCGGAGGGCCCTCAGCCCACCTGTGTTCCAGCCTCCTCCTCAAGCCCTTCACGAGAAGAAGCACCACTGCCCACCTAGCCCCATGGGCTGACGGGGGCTACACAGACCACCCATTTCAGAAAAGAGCAACCCAAATCTTCCCTCCCCAATCTGCTGCCTGTGCTCACTTCTCTCCCTGCAGTGACTCAAAAAAATGTTTTTTTCAGCCCTTCCAAGATCCCCCTTTCACTCCTGTGCTGCTGATCAACAGCCTCTCATTATTTTAATATTTCTACTCTGACTAAAGGGGCTCATTGGGGTCAGGCAGGGCTCTCTTTCCCCTGCAGATAAAAGCATGCTGCTGTTCTCTGGCCGCTGCTCCCAAAGAGACTGGTAAAGTTTACCCTGTTCAGATTTCACTGGCATATTGGCAGCTTGGGTATTTTGATTTGATTGTTGTCTGCGGTTTTCTAAGCCATCCAGTTTATTTAATTCATAATTCAATTTCCTTGAACATGTTGTTTACTCCAGTTCGTAATAACCTCCTACTCTCTGTTTTTAGCCAAAGCTTTCACACCTGAGCCACAGTTATCCCAGACAGTTATGGCCTATAAGAGGACATATTCCTTCACTCCTTAATTTTCTCAGCAATATTCGCTTTATTACATGTACTGGAATTTAATAGTCCCCTGTACTGAAACAGATCCTTCCTTAGGAAGATCTCAAAGCACTTCCAAGTAACAGTAAAGACCATTATCAAGCAAGACAATATTGAACCCCAGTGCATATCATACATCAAATACAGGTGCCATGCTGAGAAGCACCAAGCTGTCCCCATCGGCAAGCAGAGATCCTACAGGGCGGAGGGGGTATGTGTTGCATGGAGGATCACGCTTGGCGCAATGCAGAGCAGAGAGCAAAAACCACCCAAGCCTTGAGCTGCAGTTCAACCAGCATTTCTTTGGCACCCAGCATCATGGCTCAGCCCATGGTGCTGGCGCTACCCACCAGCCACCTGCTGCACCGTGCAAACACATTGCTTCAGCCCAGCCTTAAAAGGGGAGATCTTGATTCCTGAGAGTTCGCCTCAGGACACCCAGGGCACCATGTCTGGATTATTGCCTTTGCCCCTTCATTGAGGACCCAAAGACCCAGTCCACGTCCCACAGCACCACGATGGCGCAGAGCTGTGCGGCCCTGGGGCCCTGCTGCAAAGAGCCCGCTGCCGTGCTGCACAGCCCAGGCCAGTGCTTTCCCTCATCCTCATTTATCCCAGGAGAGAGGAGGCAGGGAACAAGCCACTGACATTTCCACAAAGCATTCCTGGTCTTTCTGCCTGCCCTACACCCAGCCAAGCATCACATTCCCAGCCCCAAGCCCCAGCAGCTTGGAAAATAAGTCCTCAAACTTCTTAGGAATCAGGGATGGGGTCTTTGTTCCCCAGTTAACCTCCCTGTGCTGGCGCTTGAGGCCCCCACGATGCCCCACCCTCAAGCACTGACCTCATGTAACCCCCACACCTCAGGGCACCCACTGACCCACAGGGACATTTCACATGCCGGGGAGCCCTCCCACTGCTGGGTATCTTTAACCACCAGAAGAAAACAAACAGGTTTCTGTTGCATCCTGAAGAGCACAGCTGCCTGCCCCAGGGCGGTGTGGAGGGGCGAGGGATGCTCCGAGGGATGCTCCTTGCTGCTTTATGGTCCCCCTTGCCCCACTGCTTGCAGGTGGACAGAAGGACAGCTTTATTCCTTCCTGCTATGTCAGCACTGAGATCAGACTCAGCAGGGCTGGGTGGCCGGCTGGCCACCTGGGTCCCACACCAGCAGGGCTGGTAAAAAGCATGAGAGGAGGAGGAGGAGGAGGAGGAGGAGGAGGAGGAGGAGTAGGAAGACCCGCAAGGTAA
>NW_009260345.1:379409-393593 GCF_000687185.1 Egretta garzetta | reverse complement strand
CCCCTGCAGCACACTGCTGGAGCTGCCAGCATTCCCTCCCTGCTGCCCGGTACCTGCCCTCTGCCCCCCAGGAAAGGATGGCAGCGGTGCCTGGGCTTGCAGACCCTCTTCCAGGGCTGGGGGTGCACCTGGGTTGGGGTGCGAGGGCACGTGGTGGGAGCCCTGCCGGCGCAGACATCCACGCACAGGCGCAGCGGGTCGCCCTCCGGCATGAAAACAAACATACTCACCTTGAGAAAGGGGAAGCAGGGGGCCGGCAACAGCACAAACCGAGCACATGGGGTCAAGTTAACAGCTTGCTGGGAAAAAAATAAATAAGGGGAACAAATAATATTTAGCAGGCCCACAGTCACCCTCCCCTCTTGCTGGGAAGCAGCAGCTCTCGCTGGCCATGGAGCAGCAGCAGGAGGGGCCTGAATTTGGAGAGGACCTGGGGGCTCTGACCCCTTCCCCAGCATGGCTACGGGTCCCATGGCTAACCCCACAGGTCACAGCCCTGAAAGATGCATGTACCTCCCATCCTCCCTGTGGTGGCCCGAGGGGCTTATCCTCAGCGCAGCCTCGGCAGCAAGAGTTGCTCTGGTGCAAACCGTGAGCCCGACCCAGCAGCCTCCCGCTCTGGCCACAGGCACAGCACTGTGCAGGGTCGGGTGTCCAGCATGGCAGTGGGGACTGCTTACGGGATATCCACAGAGCTGTGGGTCCTCTGCTGGTCCTCGGCACCACCAGAGCTTCCCTGGCCCCAGGAGCAGGGGTACAGCCCCTGCTGGGGCCTTTGACATGGCTGGGTGGGATGGAAAGCAGGTCATCATAGAAAGCTCTTCCTTTATATAAAGACTGGATAAAGTAAAAGCACATACAGCAAGGTTGTGGGTTTGCTGGAAATTTCAAGAGGAAAACAAGAGCAGGAGGTTTTGAGAAACTTTTGCTGCTTTTCCAGAGAGGAAAATGCTCAGAGGCTGCTGCATTTATTCCTTCTTCATTCTTACTCACTAAACCTAATGAAATTTAGCTAAAATCGCTTGAAACCTGATACCAGAGTGAAAGGAGATCGTTAAATTTCTTCTCTTTAAAGCAAACCCAAACACACTGCTGGCACTTTCTGCACCAAGCCCATCAGTCCTCTCTTTAAATCCATCTATTAAAACGATGTCTGGTTGTGGTATGAAACCATGAAGCGATGGAGAGAGCCTGCTGGCGCCTGAGAAAAGTTCTTCTAGTGACAAGTTTCCCACACTTAAACCTTATTTCTACTCTGAATTCCTCTCATTTCAGCTTCCTACTAGTGGATCACCCTGTGAATCCCTCTCCATAACCACATCTGTAAATCCCCAGCGTTATCTACTGAAATAAACAATTGATAAAAGTGTCACAAAGTTAATTGCAAAGGGTGGAATGATCAAAAGTGGAAATAGTGAAAAACCCTGAGACCCCATTTCAGTTAAAACACAACCCATGCTGTGAAATAAGTAGGAACCTTCTGAAGCACAGAAAGTGCAATCAAGGGCAGGAGTGTGTGTGTGTGAAACTTGGGTCTGGAAATGGCTGGCATGCTAACATTATAATAGTAAATAATAAACAAATGAAAAGCAAACTATGGGGTTTGGGATTTTTTTTTTTGGTTTGGGGGCACACAGTTCAAAATAGATGATCTCTTTGGTGGTTTTGCTCTTATCTCCTTGTATTTGAGCAGAACTAGACTTCATTATTCAAAACTTTTGTTTAGCAGTTTCTCTCTATAGTCTGATCTACCTATCAAATGCCTTCTATTTACCATTTTAACTGTAAGCATTTCATAGATTTAGAAAATGAAGGTGCAGGAAGATTTAGGGCACTGTAGACTTCATGGCCAGAAGAGACCACCATCAATCAGCTAGCCTGAGCTCTTGTAGGCAGGATTTCCCAGTTCTGTCCAAGGTCATTTGACAGGTGAAAAGCAATGATTTCTATGCACCAGTCTGATATTCTGACACTTAATCACATCTCGGCAGCTGTTGCTCCCCTGCTAGAATCTGCTAAATAATTAATCCCCTCTTTTCACCTAGATTTTCATATACTTTAAATGAGTTTTGATTTTGTCCCCTTGTACGTTGTCTGCCCTTTGTAAAAACCTCCCCTTGAGATGCCTTATCATAAGGCTCAGATTGGAGAGGGTATGTTTAATTTTATTTTTTTTTTAATTTCCAGCATCCCTTCCCAGGCATTAAAGAATCCTCCATTTTTCCAGGCAGTGCAGGATCGTGGGTAAACAATTACAGCTTGCCGTCCTCTGAGTGCAAATCAATTATCATCGACTTGGCCCCGATGGGCTGGCAGGGCTCACGCTGTCCCTGCACAGAGAGAGGGGGGCACAGCCGCGCACGTGTGGGGCTTGGGGCACTAACCCTTCCCTCTCTGGTGGGAAAACACAAGAGACACGTTGAGACTTGCTACTTAGTTCGGTACTTTGGTTAAAGCACGCTGGGGGAAGGCGACCACTGCTACCGACTCCTGCTTTTCTCCCGCAGAAGTGAAGCATTCATCGGGAAACAACAGAGTCAGGGAGGGAGGAGCAAGTTTTCCTCCCCCGGTCGAGGATAAGCCATCCTCTTGCTCTGAAGGGTTACTCTGCCTTTCCATCACCGCATTAGCATTTTCCAGGCTGGAAGGAAGCTGTGCTTCTAAAGCTCAGGCTGTAATTGGAAAAGTTTGCCAGGACGGACCTAATGAGGACACAGCTAGTACCAGCAAAACCATGCCATGCTTGAAGTGGTTTAATTCAGTCCCCTGGGCGACACAGCCACAGCAACAACAGGACTTTTTGTAAGTGAATGAGCACCATTTGAAAATGTTATTTTATTTCAGAGGTCTCTCGCACCTCACTGGCCTGAGCCCCAAGCACTGCAAACACAGACCTGCCCTCGCCCCCTTCCAAGCCTTGCTGTACCTTCGCACAGAGGAGCAGCTGCCCTGCTCGCTTCCCATCTGCAGGCAAACTGAGAGAGCAAGAAGGCAGCTGGGGCTGTAAAACGAGGCTTTTCACCCACTGCTCAGGCGCAGCCTTGACCAGAGAGTGACTTCCAGAAAGCCGAGCAGGAACTCCAAGTCCTTCCCCTGATAAAAACCAGACTGCCTGGAGCTGGAAACCGGACACTGGTGTTTAGCTCCCCAGATCGGAAGCCATAAGTCAAACTGACTTGCCCAGAGCCATACCGCACTGGTGGCACAGGCAGAACCCGGGGATGTCACCCAGTGGCCCCTGAGATGCTGTTACCCCACACACACCCACAGGGATCCTCTCTCCTCCATCAGGGAGGGCAGGATCAGCCGAAGCCATTCCTCCTCCAATACTTATGCCCCTGTTTGAAAAAGTAATAACAAAGGCAGCACTGGGGCTAGACCAGAAAGAGTTAATGGGGTTACAAAGGGTTTTGCTGGCCTATTTTCCAAGCAGGCACCCTTTAATCTCCTTTGGAAACACCTTCACACAAAGGCTGGTACAGCAGCTCAGCTGGAGCCAGGATTTAACATGGAAGAACTTGTCCCAAAGAGATTAAAAGCAGCAGTCGGGCACTGACCCTCCCGTCAAACAGGCAGGAATTTCTCACCAGGGACAGGGAGGTGAGGAGGGCAGCCAGGTCCCAGGGACTGCTGCGATGTGCCATGGCTCCCGCCAGCCATGCCCCCGGCACGCTTCTCAGGGAAGCCGGAGCAAGCACGCCAGGAGCAGGGCTCGTCCCCACGAGCTCCTAGCACCATGCACCATCTGCCTCTGCAGCACAGGAGTCTTCCCAAGAAACTGGGGGATGGCTGGCGCCACTCATGATGAAGGGTTAAGTCCCACTGCCCATGCCCCCAGGGCCATTCAGACCCAACTCAGACTAGAAAATATGGTAAACAGGTAACAGCACAGGTGAAGGCTGAGGGCAAAAGCACGGGGACCAGCAGAGTATGCACTGATATCACAGCCCTGCCTTACGTCCACAGCAGGGGAAGAGAGGAGACAGAAGGAAGAAGCTGGAAGAAAGAGAGTGAGAAAAGAAAAAGGAGGCAGCCACAGGCATCCATGCAAGCACAGTTCAGCCATTCGATCCCCCCTCCAGCTTACCTGGGGGTCCCCAAGGCGACTGATGTCTGGATAAAGGTAAAACAGGATTCCCTGGGACGCCCCAGGCAGGGAGACTCCCCTGATCAGCAGAACAACCAGCATGAGGTATGGGAATGTGGCCGTGAAATACACCACCTGGGAGGAGGACGAAGGGACAAGCGTGAGCGAGCAGCGTGGGCCAGAGCACAGAGCGCCGGCAGCACAGCACCGACCCCTGGGTTGGGGAGGTGGGCAGCAGCAGGGGACAGGTCAAGGCTGCCTTGCCAAGAGCCTTGCTGTCGCCTGCAATAGAAAGAAATGCATTTTAAAATGCGCCCAGGAAACTTGTGACATGTCATGGTGTGTCTGGAGCCAGAGGAAACCTTTCTAGTCCTAAGAGCAACCCAGACCCTGAGCCAGGCTGTCACCAGGTTAGAGTCAGAGTAGCTCTGCTGAAGCCAGCAGTTTAATATCTATATGCATCCGAGAAGGAGCTGGCCCCAGTATACACCTGCACACCCCTACCTCAAATAGAGTCTGAGTCACACACAGAAAGTCTCTTATCTGCAGCATTTAGTGGCAAGGGTGAAGGGCTGTGCAGATAAGAGATACACCCCGAAACACGATTGCTACCAAAGGACCACCGGGGACAACGCTGGAGGTGTCCCACTCAGGGTTGGCACTGGCAACTGGCTTGTGTCCACCACTCCCCACTGCAGTGCCTCTCACTGACCCCTGTTCAAACACCCAGCACAGGCATTTCAGGCAGAGCAAGGCAGCAGGTCTCAGACTTGCCACCGAGGACACAGACCCAAATAGGACCTTTAACCTGCATCCTCTTGCTTTTTGTGCCCCAAGCCCATGAGCAATGCACACATACTCAGGTAGGGTTGGAAACCCTTGCTCGAGCAAAGGAACCGCGTCCCTTGGGGGAATGCTGCAGGCCAGTATCAGCTAATCCTTTCAGGGACTCCACATCTGGTAAATATAACATTCAGTTTGGGGATTGCTGTAGCACACCACAGCAACAACACGTTCTAGTCTGTGTTGCCCACACAAACAAACTCGTATCAAGGGCTCATGCAGCCTCCCCAGCAATGCAAGTAGCATCATTAATCCCTTTGCATTGCTCCCACACCTTCAAGACTTATTTGCCACCTTGAAAAAAAGTTGTTCAGTCTGTTGTATCATGCTAGGCCAAAAAAGAAATGTTGCTCCTTCAGATTTTTCTTGTGTGGACATGCTGAGTGAGGATTTGCATCAGCACACTTCACTTGAACGCTACCGTACAGCTCTTTTCTCAGCTTTGGCAGTTATGCACCAGAGAGCTAAAGCTCATCTCTGGAGGAACCACAAAATGTAATGATGTGAAATGATCTATTCCTCACACCTTCCCATCCACCCAGAATGAGTTGTTTCAAAAGCCACCTAAAGTTCACCATCCCCCAGCAGGGGTCGCAGGGTCTGCCACAGCTTTAGCCATCTTGGCGTTAAAGGTGGTCCTACCAAGAAGGAGCGTATGATTTCCCTGGACAGCATGACCACTTTCACTCTGCCCCGGGGTAATCCTTATGATATGAGTAGTGATTGAAAAAGAAATTTTTTCCAGTCCCACTCTGATATACTCCATCTGAGTAAAGTAATGCCCAAAGCACCTGACTTTGCAATGCAAGTCCTCCTGTAAGTCAAGATACGCACTCTTCGGTGATTCAGCTTTGTAACGCGGAAGGACAGAAGGATTTGAGAGATATCCTATCCTTGAAAAGCCACACTACTAGATTATCATCTCTGTCTGCAGCTCCAGGTTTTCTATGCATTTCATATGCCCTGCTCTATATATCATGGCAGTCTTGGGTAATGCCAGAGAGGTTGGTGAAAAACACCTCCTTGCTGGGGCTCATGATTGCCTGAGGTGTCTGTGTGAGCAGTTCCATCCCTGTCCCTCCGAATCTGCATCCTGAACATTGAAGGAACCCAGGGACAACATCTTTCAACACAGGCAAACACCATCATTCATTTCATTCTCAAATTTTCAAGGAGCTCTGATTTAGAGCTTTTCAGTGACAGTTAATCAAATCTGTGGGCCCTGCGAGTTTAACAATCATCCCTGTATTTACCACACAACCAAATTCTTCCTTCAGGAAATGACAAGGATGCAAGTCTAATCTTTCTCGGCTCATGAAAGCAAGATTAAAAACAAAAATCATAAAAACAGGCCATTGCCTTTGAACCCTAGCGCAAGTTCTTCCAGGATGCCAGGTTGCACATTCTTGGCTGGATCTCTAAATAACATCAGTTTTAGGAGCTCAGAATACAAACTGGTAGCTGTCTGGTGTATGATTTGGATTCACATTTTGGTAACATCCTACGTGCTCTACAGCCTGTGTGAACTAGTATGTTAAGCTTTTCACTCACAGTCGCTCACATCTGTGCTGAGACCAGAGGCCTGAATTTGGAGAATGTTTTGCTGGATTAAGAGTGCCAAACTTCTATCTAACAACAGGAACATCTGGATCCAATGAGATATTACTCAGTGCTTGGCTCAGACCCAATCTTTTTATTTCTCGGGCATTGTTAGCACTAACTACATCACTAGGAACCTTGCCGGGATCAGTGTGATCATTCTGTCACATGCTGGTCAACAACATCCAGGGTTTTATTTGAATCTGATCCACATGCCTCGGCAAAGTGGTTCCATCTGTGACAACCTCCTGCATCTGCGAGCACTCCTCGGGACGGGCAGTCCCTGTGTCAGAGGATGCAAACCGCTGCTGCTGTTCTGCATAGGGGGAATTCAGCTCATGGTGTTTGCCCCTCCACAGGCAAATCCCCAGAATTAACGTGTATCGCTTCCCCAGTGGGATTGTATTCCCACAGCCATAATTTTAGCTGGATCATTAAATATGCGGAGGGATGATAAACCTACGGACACTGTTGCTTTACTGAAAGAAGGTTTCTGTTTTCAAAAAGGTAAGATCTCACCATCACTAGTCCTTTTTGCTAAAAAGCATTTGCATTTAACCTAGAACTGGTATCTAAAATAGACTGAATTTGTTCTCAGCACTTCCCACACCATGTTTGCTGTATCTTAGTATCATATTGCTGTTATTAGACTGCCTCTGCTTTCTTTTACCAGGCCACCGCAGCAAGCAGTTGCTCTTTTCTTCTAATTTTACTCCATGGAAACCAGAAAAAATCATCTCTGCAAGCTGCTTGATTTCCCTGTCATGTTTCATAACCCCAGACCATTCTGGAAGCAGGAGAAACTGCTAACATCCACACCATCAAATTGATGGAAATGGACTCAGCTAAAATTTACACCCTATCACACATGATGTCGTGTTCGAAGCCTGCAGAGAAGACACCATTTAGATAACATAATAAACCTTTTCATTTCCATCTGTTCTTGCTGGATCCAGACAAGGTTAACTGGGAGTGGGTCAGGAGGCAGTAGCAGAAACTAAGTAATGGGGTCAGTGCAAATGACAGTGGTGCGTGCTGCAACAGAGGGAGCATAGGATGGAGCTGGACAGTCACGCCAACCCTTCCCAGAGGCATTCAAAGAAAGACCTCTGTGGTGACTAGTCTGCTGAGAAAGAAGGAGACTTTTATTGCTGGGGAATACGAGTGACTGTAGGAAGAATTGAGATGAACAAAAAGAAAAAATAAGATCCCCAGGATGATGAGGCAGAGAGGGCATTGGGGCCATCAGAATTACCTTCATTACTATCTAATGAATTCAAAGATTTTCCATCTGCACTTGCCAATGGAGGCAAAAACATGCTGCTTGCTCACACCGTGGTGGCAGGGAAGGAAACATGCAACCACCCCACAAATAGGAAGACTGCAGGGTCTCCTGGGCCTGTGGATGGAGAGGGACCAGATGGGGATATACATCTTGGAAGTTAATGCTCTGAGCCGTCTCAGTGCTCCCATCCTTTGCTACCCAAAACACAGAGCCTGGCTCACGCTCCTGCTGGACGTTGAGCCCCACAGGCTCCTGCCAGCTTGTTCAGAGGGTGATTCCCAGGAGATCCTTAAGACCTCTCTGAACATACAAAAGGTGAGTAGATCAAACTTCCAGCTGTGATCAAGGGAAGAGGCTTGATTTGAACCAAGGACTCACCTTGCCTGTTGACTTGACCCCTTTCCAAATGCAGAAGTAGCAGATGATCCATGCCAGCAAGAGACACAGAGCCAGCTCCCAGCGCAGGCTGCCCAGGTGCTGGATGCCATCAGAAATATTTAGCACTCTCCTCCTGTATTGAGGGGAAACAAAGGAACATCCAAGTATTACTGATGTTGGCCACCAACATTCCCAACACCACACTGGTTCTCACCACACCTCCGCAGCACCTGATGGCTTTGGGGAGAAGAGCTGTAACAAGGTACGGGTCTGAGCTGCCAGCAGTGCTCCCCTCTTAAAAGTACGACCAGCCTGATAGATCACATATGGACACTTGCTTCTATGCTCACTCCAGTGCTGGCCTGTTGGGCTGAGACATTTCTTCTCCTGTCCTCCTCCCACCCTTCATCTGTCTCGTCCTCTAGGGTAAGAGCTCTCTCTCTGCAAGAACATACATCACTTTGCACACGCAAGCTCAGCTTTTTTCATGCACATTACAAGGTTCACCTACATTTCTGACATGCTTCAAGCATCAAAGTGAATGATGCATTGCACTTACCACACAGAATCCATCAGGACCACCCAAGAATCAATGCTGTCCAACCCCTTCTCCATAGCACACTTCTTCTGTCTTTAGGAGCAGCTATATATTTCACCTCAGGACCCAGAGCAGCATAGCACCCCATACCATGACTAAGATCCAACCAAGACCGTGATAATCCACATTGCACAGTCAGAAGAGGCCACCTTGGACATCCTCTTGCAGCCAGTGTGGAGATAGGATCCTCGGCTAGATGGACCTTGGTTCGGCTATGGTCTTATGGTCTCACCCTGGCCATATAGAAGCTTTCCATGTCATGTGCATATCAAATCTTCCCCATCACTTATAGAAGTAAGGACTCATCCTCCTCCATCTCCTACACTGCACAGGTGGATCTGAGCACAAAACACCGTGGCACAGTCCCAAAACCCCAAGCCTGAGACAGGCAGAGAGGGTCATGCACTACCCTGGAACCCAGTAGCAATGCTGCAGAAGACAGTGATTATCCCAAAATAAAAGTTGTGCTCCTGGAGAACCGCAGTCTAAGACACACTGCCTCCTTTCATGCCCCACAGCCTCGTGGCGGATTGAGAGGATGAGAGGAGGGGTCGGAGAAATCAGGCTGCTCCCCCAGATATGTTTTATCGTGCTGCTCTTTGCCGGCTTCTAAGGATGTGGACTCTGTAACCAGTGGGGAAAGGGTGCTAGCAGACCGTAACTAACTGGGCACCGGACCACAGCCAGAAGAGGCCTCAGAAGCGTGCCATCAGCCCGCTGGCAGGTCAGTGCTTTTCGAGGAAAGGGTGGCATCCTACCTCCCCCCTCAGGGAGGGCAGGAACGAATGCTGGATCAGAAGCAACGGACAGTGGAAATTTCCAGTCCCATGTGCTTATTCCCCAGTAACGCAGGGATGGTCACAGCAGCAATGGGAACATCAACTTTTCTGGCAGCCAGCCTCAGGAAAAGCTGTCTAAGGCAGGCCACCATCTAATCACATGTGAGCAGCAGGCAGAGGGAGAGTGCAGGCTCGGGGAGCACTTAGGAGACAAAGAAAATTTTAGAAAAAAATTAAAGTTTAAAACCAGCAACCCCTTGCTGAGCCCTGGAGGCACTGTGTGCTCTGTGCACTGAGGGCAGCGAGGACAGAGTCCTCCATCCATCTAAACGCACAAGGGAAATTCATGGTGGCAGCAGAGGGGTTACTTGCACAGTCTATTAGCCACGGCTCAGTGCTTAACTGGGCCTGTTCTCCCAGGAGATGCTAAGGATCATCAGTGATCCCAAGCCAGCAGGCCTATGCCTTCATGTCAGAAATAAAGGTACCCTGTACCTTAGGCTAACTAACACAAGGGGAGAAAACAATAAAAACAAGGGAGCGAATTTCAGCGTGAAGTAAGCTGACCCTAGCACTTTATTTCAATTTTGGTGAGCTTCTCTCCTCAGGATAGCTTGCATATTAGTCACTCTAAAGTGAAAACATGACCTCTTTTTCTATTTTTGAGGTGAAGACTAGCCCACATACAAAAGTCACCACCCACCATGCTGGAGCCTCCTGTGAACATGCTGGTATCACATGGTGGCACGGATTCCAAGGAAAGAGATCCACTACTGCATCACCAGCATGAGCTCCTGCAGTGCATCACAGGGCTTTAAGGTCTCGTATTCAACAGCTGGACATGCCACAGCTTGCAACGCATGCGGACAAAAACCCATCACAGAGCTGCTGCTCTGTGGATCACCAAAGATCTCAGCCCTGTGAATCACCAAAGATCTCACCCCACTCCCACCTATAGTCTCGGTAACCATGTCCTGAGCATGATTACCCTGGGTGCAGCCACCAGGCAGGTCGAGGACTGCATGGGCCAGACTGCTCCAAACAGACAAAGAGCAAATAAGCCAGCAGATACATAAACCGCAATCCAAACCAAACAGTGGTAATGGCCACTATACCCTGAGGGAGTGCCACTAATTTTATTGAGGTTTGCACTGTGGGTGCAACCAAAGCTTCAGGATGGGGAATGTTCAGCCAATTCACCTACATTGCAGAAGGAAACAACTGTATAAGGAAGTTCACAGCTGGCAATGAAGAGCAAGGGAGGAGGCGTGGAGAGGAGCAGCGCAAACGGAGAAAGGAAGAGTGCAACAGCAGAGGAAGAATAGGGGAGAAAAGGACAATAAATAAAATATCAAGGACCAAAGCAGGCAAAGCATCGGTGAGGTAAGGTCTTGCACAGTCAGCTAGCCACCACTGAGGTCAGTGAGACTGAGAAGCCCGAAAGGTCCAGAGGGACAGGAATACAGTGTCAGAGAAGGACAAAGTCAGATGGCTCTGAGGCACACCAGCACAGCTCCAGACAAATGCCACGAGCCCAGCGATGTTACCCTTGGCTGATGGTGCTGCCCCTGAGAGCCTTCACTCTGACCTGCCCAGCTTCCTCTCTTGTGTCCTCTTCTGGCAAGTACGGGTTAACAGGATGTGCTGCTGCAGGGTTTGTTCCTTGCCCAGGGAAGGTATGTCCTGGAGGAAAGCGGGGTACAGGCCTGTCCTTTACTTACTCCCAGAACTCGATGACCGGGGAGGTGGCGTTTTCATTGGTCACGTTGAGCGTTGAGTTCGCCTTCTGGAGCTCCATGCAGTTCCCTGCAGGAGAGGCCCAGGGAGAGAGGGAGCATGAGTAGCAGTGGCTGGAGTACCAGAGGACCTGAAAAATCACTCCCTTTCCATCCACAGTGTCAACTCTCATTGACGTTGACTAAGACAAATTTTGTATAGTCCCAAAGATGCACAAAAGGAGTCCCCTCCAGGGTAAGGGTAGCAAGAAACCTAGGACAGTTGAGATGATGACATTTAATTTTTCCTTTGAGTGGGCAAGGGGAGCAGTCCCAACCAGCGCTGGGTCTATGGCTAACACACAGTACAGGATGACTGGAAGATACTAAGAAGGAAGGCGCCCATGGTGGCTGGAGCCCAGAGCAGGAGCCACGAGGGAGGCCACCGCTGCATGGCACTGGTCAGGTTCTGCAAGAACTTGGGCAGTGCTAGCACTGGTGCTCCCTAGCAAAGACCCAGATCAACTGAGCCTCTTCCCCAAAAGCACCAGCAGCACTGCAGTGACCCGGCTCTCCCCATCCCTCTGCCCACCAGTCCCACCCATGCAGGGGGGAGCCACTCTCCTGAGGTTCATCCCTGGGCAGCAGCAGGTTTCCCCAGCCAGGTTCTGGTGGAGGATTAGGACAGGGCTCCGCACCCACCTGTGTTCCACTCATGGTCACAGCTGCCCCAGGGGAGGTCGATGGTGAATGAACTGAAGAGATAAAACAAGGCCCAGGCCAGGACAATGATGTAGTAGAAGTTCAGCAGTACAACGATGACCTGTGAGGCGTAGCCAATTCCTGCAGAAAGCGAGCCCCGAAGGCAGGTGACCCACACGCTGGGGGATGGGAACAGGACTCCCCTTGGGAGGTGCTCACCCAATGTTTTCGTCTGTTGCTCTGCATTTTGACCATGCTGATGGATGAAGGACAGTGGGGTGGCAACCAGAGCCATCATCCCCTCCCCAAAGCCCTCCATGCTGCATCAGCAGGGGTCCAAGCAGGGGCCCTGGTGACCCCCTCTTCCTGCTGCCCCACCTCAGCCTTCCCTGGTGAAACGGTGGCAATGGGAGGGAGTCTGGATAGGGGATGGGCAGGTGATGGTTGGAAAGCCACCCAAAGGGACAGAAACATATGATGGTGCTCCACCTGCTGAATAACCCCTCTTTACCAAAATTCACTTTTTATTTTGTTTATTCATCCCTTTTCACTTTTGTTTGGGAAGCTTTTGTGTTAACACCACACACCTTCTCTGAGAGGTGCTGGAGGAACATCTAAAGGTTTTGGTACAGGGGGAGAAGGCAACTGAGCCTCAGAGAAATCGTGGAAAGTGGCTTGAGGCTGGATGACCATGCTGAAACAGTGCTAGAAGTGGATCTGACTGCTAACGATTTATTCAGACAGCTGATACATTTCACCATTAAAGTTTCAAGCCATCTGCAAAATGACATAGCATTGACTTAAAAAAATAGTAACACGTTTTAGGTTCCTCATCACCATCAGAAGCATTTTCATCATTTAGCTCTTGGAGGACAACCTTAATAGGGCGCAAAGCTCCTAGCCAGAGCCGCAGCCATGAAGAAGGAAACCCAGATGCAATGTAATGATGGGAACTGTTTGGTGAGAAAGGTGATCAATTTTTCCAGCATGATTTTGGAAAGGAGGCGGCTGGTGGCCCTCCCAGGCTGGGATCCCCAGGGATGGGTAATGATGCGTGGAGGTATGTAATGACTCAGGCTGTGGGGAGAGGCATCACCATTCGTCCCCCTGGGGTCCCACAGTCCCCCGCCTCCTGGTGCTCACTCCACTCACCTTCAAAGAGGGGACAGATCCTGCGCCAGGCTGTCACCCCTCCCTGGCTGGTGTACTGCCCCAGCGCTGTTTCCAGGAAGAAGACGGGGATCCCGCAGGTGAAGAGGAAGATGAGGTAGGGGATGAAGAAGGCACCTGGCAGATTCAAGTGGCAGATAGGAAAAATAAGCCCCATGGGATGACTGGGGTCAGGCCATCTCCAACCTGATACTAGGCAGATCCCTCCCAGGGGAGAAGCCTGGGAGGGATGGGGGCTGCGGGGTGGGAAGACTATGGACAGGATGCCAGGAAAAAGGGTTTACCTCATGTTTCATCTCCCAGAGTGATGTAATTGCATGAGAAACTCAACATTTGGAAGAGATGGAGAAGAAAGGAAAGTTTCTAGGCCTGATTTTTGTGCAGAAGAGAGTGAAACAAGTTCTCAATAGCTGTATAGAAATACGTGAGAACACCCTGCTGTAAAACCATTGTGACTTTTAATCAAGTCGGTGACTCCTTTCACATTGATTATTCTGACTGCATAAGCTGACGAGCCCATGGATGACAACGCCAAGGCACTGAAGAGCACGTAGAGACTGGCACCTTCACGCAGTCTGAGGGTTTGCTCAATCATTCGCTCAGCGAAAAGCAGCAGACACACAAACGAAAAGCAAGTAGCGCAAGAAAGCATAAACCTCACGCCAGCAGCCAGCGCTGACCTCCTGTTCAAGCTCTGTCATGAAACCAGGCAGGGAGAGATAAAATCCATCAGGCTTTTGATTAACCCAGCCTAATGTTAAATACGGTAGTGGCTTTTACCTTGCAGAGCACAGGAGACAGCCCTGCAAGATGGTCCGGGCTCACCACATGCCACCGAAGCTGCTCACGCCCTGCTGCAAAGGCAGGGACATGAGGCAGGACAGGGAGCTGGCATGGGAAGGGGTAGCCCCAAGCAGAGGGTGGCAGCTGGGCTGCTGCAGGCTCAGAGGGGTCGGAGCAGGGTCGGAGGGGGCAACCCAAGCAGCCCCTAAACCCATTTTTCCTGCGGGGACCTTTTCTGGGCCGGT
>NW_009260345.1:378332-379223 GCF_000687185.1 Egretta garzetta | reverse complement strand
CCCAGCCACTAAACCCATTTTTCCTGCGTGGACCTTTTCTGTGCCGGTGAGATGCGAACTGGCTCTGGGTCGGGTCGGCAGGGGTGTATGGGAAAGAACAATCCCAGTGCACAAGTAGACTCAAAACCCAAGAGATTTCATTAAGAAGCTTAGCTAGCATGCAGGGGCAAGGAGAGGGAAAGGGGGCTTCAGGGAGGGGCCAGAAGTCCCACCCCACACTCATCCCAGTAGGGCACAGAGCCACAGGGGTGCTTCTTGCAAAAAAAAAAAAAAATGGCAATCAACCAAACAGACAGGGATGGCATCTTGGCAGCTGCCTGCGGGCAAACAGGAGCTGAAGGGACGCTGATACCTGGCAGCCGCAGGGGAACGACGAGCACCTGCCCACATGCCCTCCCCTACCAGCAAATGGAAGTTGGCAAGGGCAAAGGGCAGGGGAAAGGGTTGTATCGGCACCATCCCCTCTCCCCCCAACTCGCGCGCAATCGTACTATCGCAGAAGCAGAGCCTATTTCCAAGAGAGGTTGTTCTCATATAAAAGTGTGCATTTAACTAAACGGCAGCCAGGGGATCCCCAGGGAGGTCTCTGCAGCAGCAGGCCGAGCTCTCCGGCCTGGGTTTCCTTGTCACCTTCCTCGGCACCTCGGCTTGCCTCAGGCCGTGCAAGTCTATCTGGGGGTGTCTTGACATGCGGGCTGTGAAATAATGCCAAAATTATGGTGGGGCGAAGGAGGGATTTGCAGGGACATGTTTGGGCTGGGGGCTGTGACCTGCTCTGCTCCCCTCACCCCCCAGGTTTGGGGGGGGTGAAGAGGCAGGGTGGGACGACCCCGACGCCAGCCCCACTGCCGCTTCCCATCGCCTTCCAGCTGCGCAGGCAGAGAGGGCGAC
>NW_009260345.1:377403-378070 GCF_000687185.1 Egretta garzetta | reverse complement strand
AGGCTTCCCCAGTATTTCCCAAGGGATGGGGCCAGCCTGCCCAGGGAAGGTCTGACCCCGCCACGGGAGGTGAAAGCAAGAGTGAATGAGAGCAAAAAGAACATTTTTTTGCTGCTCTTTTTTTTTCCCCTCCACTGCGTAGGGCCTTAGTATCAGACACCGAGTGATAAATAGGTAAGGGACTACTCTTTCTTTGTTACGTGGAAATATCCCTAAAGAAAGGAAAACTGACTGGCTGCCCATCTTCCGCCTAACTCAGACTTTGCAGACACCTTTTTTGCGAAGAGCCTGATATTTAGGCAAGCAAAGCGAGAGCTGAGAGCGGGTATCACCCCTGCCCACCCACAGCTCAGCAGGGGGAGAAAGAGCCATCCAGCAGGGCAGAGGTATTTCAGCTGGACAGTAATGCTGGCACAAGACCTAGTGGTTGTAGGCTGGCCATGACTGACCTGGAGCTGGAAATTTAAGTTACCTTTATGGAAGTACCAGAGATACAAGTGCTTAGACCAGCCTACCCAAAGGAGTACAGGACAAAACCTCTGGCAGCTTTTAAAATTAATCTCAAGGCGTTACAAGGGATTTGATACAGTGCCGGCCGGGTTAGGCTGGGTTCCACGAGGCAGGAGGGAGCCTCGGGGCCCCCCGGGCTGGGCCGGCCCGCCCCTGC
>NW_009260345.1:374705-376789 GCF_000687185.1 Egretta garzetta | reverse complement strand
CGAGGCAGGAGGGAGCCGGGGGTCCCGCAGGGCTGCGCTGCCCTGCCCTGCCCCAGGAGCAGCCATTGGGAAACACGTTCCTCTTTGTATGAGAGACTCGTGGGTCGTCCTTTCTCTAACCTCATGGGAAGGGGGCCAGAGATGAAGAATTTGCCCAGAATTTCAAATTCCTCATAGTCTCTGCTGCTTCATGGGGCTTTGCTTCAGACTCATCTCTCGGGGGGAAAAAAGGTTGAGAAATCCCTTTGTGCCTTGCCTCTGCTGTCCAAGCACACATGGCAGCTCCCCTTTCCCCAGAGCCCTCCCCGAGCTCTCCCCTGGCACCCAAGGCACAGCGTGCCAGGACACAGTCCCCAGTCCTGCTCCCCGCAATGGGATGGCACCCGGGAAGGAAGAGTGCAGCAGTGGGAGCAGACACGGCTCGGCAAGCAGCCAAGAAACGTTCCCCGTGGACGAAGAAAACACGAAAAATCCTCCTTTTCCAACAGGGAAAGAAAATGCCCGACCACCTGGTGAAAAGAAACAAGCGCTGAGCAAAGCACGGCGTGGAAGTAGCTAAACAGCGGTTAATCCTCTTTTATGCCACTGGGATGAAAGCAGTTTAGTGAGGCCCATGAGACTACCCCGAGCTCAAGCCAGGGGATTTCAGCCCCGGGTCCCCAGTGCTCGCTCCCCACCAGCTCCCAGCCAAGCACTGTTTCCCCCCTCCCCTGCCCTTCCGGAGAGCCTGATTAGCAATTAATCACCAGACAGGGAGAGCAACTCCCTCTCTCCACATGCCACCGAGCCAAACTTGAAAAAAGATTCGGGCTTTCGGGTTTTGAAACACTTTTCTCCCTTAAAAGGCAGCTACAAACCAAGAAGCAGGCACAATCACCTGTAAAAGCCCACAGTAACCCTCCACCTGCAAAAGCGAGCCCAGCCCTGCCACCAAGCTGTGGGACGACCTGGCCTCGTGGGGAATCAGCCACCGGTCACTACCGAGCACAGGCTGAGCAGCACCTCCACCACACACCTCACAGCCCCACCGTGTGGCCCAGAGGCGGGGGTCCCCTCTCCCACACGCTCACAGCTCCGGCAGATGCTGGGAGGGCACCATGGGGTGCAGGAGGGGTGTGTTGTGCTTCTGCACTGAGGCAAGGAAAACCCCCTCACTCTGCCCTGTCCCTGCCATCCAACTCCAGCACCCTGGAGACATCACTCCATGGTCAGACACCAGACTGGGACCCTGTGGCTGAGCGCCCCTTGGAGGCCCCCTAAGACTCCAGCACCTGCAAAGACATTGATACCCCATGGCCTCCTACACTGCTCCCTGCTATGCTGCTGGGACCCACCATCTTATTTGCACAGGGTGCCCAGTGCTCCTCACAGAAGTGGTGCCTGGAGTGGGTCATGCCTCTCAGGGAGCTGAGCCCCTACCCTGCTCCTCCTGCCTCCCCCTGCAGATGGCCACCCTCCTCACCAGCAGAACCAGGGCTCCACATACCTCAGGGAAACATGGCTACAGGCACCAGAAACCCCGGGACATTGCCACTCAGTCACCCACATCCCACCAGGTCAAAACAGCCCTGGCTCGTGGCCCAGATGGCAGCATGACACTGGCAGGTTGGCGTCCTCTCTTCAGACTCATGACTTGGACATTGCTGAGAAGCTGCTGCCAGGG
Source organism: Egretta garzetta (assembly GCF_000687185.1). Lineage (NCBI taxonomy): Eukaryota > Metazoa > Chordata > Aves > Pelecaniformes > Ardeidae > Egretta > Egretta garzetta. The sequence goes on along the minus strand of NW_009260345.1, from coordinate 375,126 downwards.
GTGAGCAGGGCCAGATGCAGATGCCGCAGAGGCAGGAGGGACCACAGAGGGATGCCAGTGTCCAAGCACCCCTGGAGCTGGCTGGCGCCAGGGCTGCACTTACCTCCGCCGTTCTTGTAGCAGAGGTAGGGGAAGCGCCAGACATTTCCCAGGCCAATGATCTCCCCAGCCACAGAGAGGACGTACTCCAGCTTGTTGTTCCACTGCCCTCGCTCCAGGGTCTGGTCTTCCTCCTCCTCCTCCTTCTCCTTTTCCATGCCGGGGTATGCAGGCACTGTTTCGCCATTGCTGACGGCGCCAGGGACTCTGTAATCCATCCCACCTTCAGAAGGAGTTTCCTCCATTACATTCAGCACAAGCCATGCAACAAGGCAGAAATTTAGGATACGGAGGCAAGAGAGGGGGGAGGACGCACACGCAC
>NW_009260345.1:329227-374657 GCF_000687185.1 Egretta garzetta | reverse complement strand
AAGGTGCTAAGAACATGCATGCACTTTCATTGCTTAGTCCAAAACTAGTCCTTAAAAGCCACTACCAATTGCATTATTTTTAACTGATTCATCTCAAAACACTCCTGCCTCTGGAAGCCCATCCTTTAAGCACAGCAGTACACAGGAGACCCAGCGGCTCAGCCAGGCTGGAGCTCTCACCGTGGCAGATACTGGGAACAGACTTAGGGCTGGAGAGCGATGAGAACAGGATCAAATACTTGACAGGATATTTTATAAGGGTTTCCCTTCTCCCCTCTTGCTGCTCACCAAGGCCGGGTTTTACAGGCCAGGTAATGAAAGCCATAAAACACAGAGAAGTCGTAGATGTAGGAAGGGGACAAACTGAAATAAGAGGGAAACAAGTTTCTGCTTTTGGCGGTGGCAACTGTTGTTGGCAATCTACTAGGCTGTGAGAGAAGGTGATTTTTCAGGATGGTTCTATCCTTGTAATTGCAGGGAAAGAAAGGGTGCAGATGCCATGGCCATCTGGGATGACTCTCCTCTCCCAGGGTTTGCCCCTCCAAATATCTGCCCGCTGCCTGCAGAGGTGCAGAGGCTCCCCACAGCACCGCTCTCGGGAAGCTTTGGCCCTGCAAGAGCTTCTCCTGTCTCTAAACAGATCTCTGCTAAGGGACACACAAGATTGGCACATAGTAGCTGGGCACCTCTTCCCCCAAAACCCTCCGAGAGGACACCTCTCCTCCCAGGAAAGCCAGGGCATAGCATGACTGCTGGTGCAGGGCAGGGTGAGGAGACAGACACAGGTGCCGCGGCTGGCACCAGCTCCGCTGCAGCCATTTAGGGGGATCAGGGGGTGTTTGGGGCCATTCCTCATGGGCAGGACACCCTCCTGGCCGCCGAGTCCCACGGGGGCAAAGGGTTCCCACCAACGCCTGGTGCCAAAGCTGAGATTGCAGAGGACCTCATGCCAAGGAGGGCACCTTCCTCTGCATGGTGCTGGCCCTCGAGCCCGCTGTTGCCCGCAGAGGCAGCTCTCCCAGCCCCAGCCTAACGCTGCCATTCATTCCCGCCTGCAAGTCCCTTGCCAGGAGAGCAGGAAAAGGCACTGGCAGCAAATAAAACTCTCCCCCATCCAGGGAGAGGAGAGAAAAGAAAAGGAAAAAAAAAGAAAGGCAAAGCAGCACTTTCAACCTCTCCCCTCCCCCTATACAGTCCCCTGTAAAACACTTCGGGACGTGAAGAGGAGCAAGAAACGCTGGCAGGCATTTGACAGCAGCCACAAGGAAGGACTGGGAGGACCCCTCCACGCTAGAAAATTATTAAACAGGCAGAAAGCGCACCGTGACCTCTCAATCCACGGCAGACCCGAGTGGGTGTGGGGTGCGGGGGGAGCAGGGCAAAAGAAAACAGGGGCAGAGGTGTTACCTTTGCGGATGGTGCTGTCAGGGCGTGAGCCAACGGGAGACGCAAAGGCAGGACCGAAAGGTGCTGGCTATTTAAAGTGTGGAAAGAAAAATTCAGCAGTGGTGTAATCCTAGACTTCGCCCAACCCACATTCCTTCCCCCACCCCCCAGGGCTGGACAAAAACCTACACATGACTGATTTCATGGCCAGTGCAAAGGGGCTCGTTCCCCCCCGCCTGCAAGAAGGGCTCACGCTGCCTCCGCCAGCACTCTCCCTGCGGGGCTGGGGACCGCTTGGCTCCTGCTTGCCAACATCACCCCTCTGCCCAATGCTGTCCCTGGAGGTGCAGGCGACCACCGCACCCAGGTGCCCTCGCAGCTCTGCCCGATGGAAGCCAAAGCCCCGAGACCTGCTGGGAAGAGGTAAGAGCCAAAACACAAATTGGCTGTGAATGCTCATGGTGGGGTCTGTCCTCGGCAGGGAGGATGCTGGCACAGGGCAATGTCCTGCATCACAGCCCGATGCACCATGCCCAGGGGAGCAGCCAGGCTGTGCCACGGGCAGGAGCAGAGCTCTGAGCTGGAAATAAACTCTGCTGCTTCTTGCTATGGGCCCAAAACAGCCTCAATTCAGAAATTTGGCAGGTTATAAACTCTCTCCCCTCACGTGCAGGGATCTTTGGCACTGGTCTTTCCCAGGAGCAGCAGTGCCCCAGCCCAGGACATCACTCCAGAAGCCGCAATGGGAGCAGGCAGTCACGCAGCAGATGAAAAAATCATGCAGCAGGGAGAAAAACAGCCCCAGTTGTGCATACCCAACGCTGGGCTGCAAAATTAGCTGTGGCTGCTGGGGAAGGAGGTCTTGGGATTACTGCAGGTAGTTACCTGACGACATGAGCTCTGTGCTTTGAGGCCGTAAAAAAGGCAAACAGAAGGGGATGCTGTTCATGGCAGGTGTGTTACAGCTGTGATGATCCAAGGATGTAAGCGAGGCAAGGTTTTAAAATATTTTTATTACATCTGTTGATGAATATCTGGGACAAGAGAGAATTAAAAAAAAAAAAAAATAATCACATTTTTGGGTTCGGTGTCCTTGTATCATGCCTGCCAAGCAGCAGCAAAACCTGAGCTGCATACAGGGGGTTTGAGAAGTTATTACGAGAGCAACAGGAACGAAGCAGCAAACACCATAGTGTCACCATGTTAATCTGTGGTGTGCCCAACACAGCACTGGACTTCCTACAGGAGAAATGGGGACAGGGAAGAGGGATGGGCAAAGGTAAGGAAGAGATTCAACCAAGCAGTGATCAAATACATGATGATTCGACGGCTCGGGAAGAGATGCCTCGGAGAGAAAGAGGGTGACAACAGAAGTCTAGGAAACAAGGAAAAGACAGAGAAGATGAATATATCGTTCACTACATCTCATAGTGCAACAGCTACTGGCACAGGATGAAATTCTTGGATTTTAAACAAAAGGAAACAGTTTTTCCTCCCACTGTGGGTAATTAATTAAACGTGGCACCCGTGGCCATTGCCACAGACTCATTCGGAAAGGAACTGGGCAAATTCACAAAGGGCTGCTCCTCCGCAGCAGTGACTAAACAGGATGGCCCCAATAAAACAGCTCCAGTCCTCAAATTGGTGACTGGTGGAAACCAGGGAAGATGTTCCAGAGGGGGAATTATGTGAGATGGTAAGAAGCAGAGAACATTCCTGTGCAGAAACCATCTCACCGTGAATAGTGTGGTTGTTAAATAATTAGGGTAAGGAGATAGGGATTAAAAAACCACAGCAAGGTTGATTAATACCTTGCCTTGTGCAACAGATTGGTGTAAGGAGAGAAGAGGCATTCTAAGGAGGATTTGTAATGTAAGGAGGCATTCCTAGAGATTCTCAAAACTACTGTGTGTCAGCATTGCTGCTCGAATATCCCTGGATAACCACGATCACTGCAGCGCAGCGATGGCAATAATCTTATCAAGACAAGCAGCTAATTGGCAGGAACTAATAGACGATGATAGAAAATCATGTAATCAATAATAAACTATTTGACTTCCACCCAGCAAGATAAGACTGCGCTGAACACAACAGTAAGTCGAAAATGAAAACAGATATTCAGCATAAACATAAGCAGCGAGGGGAAATATTAAATCTACAAGCACAAAAGCAAGCTGGAAAATCCTGAGTGAAGCATATTTAAAGTGAAACATCACTACACATCATCTGAGGGGAAACAAGAAAGAGTCCATATGGTTTGGGAAGATGTTACTTGAGAGATTTAAAAAAAAACAAACAATTGAACTTTTTACTGAAGATAGGAAGAGAACCAAAAAATAGCACAAAGGATCAGTTAAAACTACAGAAAAAGATGTTTTCACTACACATTTTTGAAATTGCAGAAGGTAAAAAAACTGGGAGGGACTTTAATTGTCCCATCAAAGGCAATGAAAATCTAAAGGGAAAAATGCAAAGGATGAAATCTCAACGTCTAAGATTTTGAGCCTGTAACCATATCTAAGCCAAATGAAAGAACGAGGACAGTTGGAAACAAAACCTTAGGAAACAGATTTGCAAGAAACAAATGAGAGAGATGGAAGAACGTGAATATTTCTTTAAAAAAAAAAAAAAGGAACAAGCCTAGATAACATGCACACTGTAGTAACAGGAAAACAATTTCCTCTTGAGATCTGAGATAATGCCATTTAAAAATATTTGGATACACATACATATATGATATTTATATGAATAAGGAGAACACCAGGGAAGAGCTTTTGCAGCAATGTTTGCCACCCAGAGCTGTGCAAGCTGAACCTCAGCAGGCGGCTGCAGAGCATCTTCCTCCTAATGCTACCAGTGCTGGCAAGCAGCAGTGCTGATGCTGGCACCCGTCCTGTGTGCATCACTCTCATGCCTCCCCCTAGGGTGGCAAACGGGGGTTATTTTGAGGGTGGCCTCCCTTCTGGAGGTACAAAATGGGAGGCTGCCTATTCAGTAACACTCCCAGAGCACAGGGCTGAATGTGGTGCCAGCCGGAGCAGCCACGCTCCTCCCAGCCCCATCCCACGTGGCTGGGCCATAACCCATCGTTTACTGGGACAGTCCGTGCTGGAGCGATGCCTCCCCGAGCGGGTCCTGAAGCAGCTTCCAGGTCCGGGCAGGCTGCTGAGCTGCCTTTGCTGGCGCAGAGCACTCGTGCACAGGGCACAAGGGGTGCACAGCTGGCTTAGCCACTTTTCCCCAACACCCCTTCTGGAGAAGAGCATGAGCACTGGACCAGGAGGGTCTCTGTCAACGCACCTCACACCTCAGCCAGGACGAGGGCTGGAAAATCCCGATCTCCAAGGATGTCGATTCCTCTCTTGACATGTGTTGCATTTTGCTCATCTTTCTCTTTACCTTACAACATTTGCCTAGATTTCTGTCTTCAGCTTGGTCCTACCTAGTCTTCCACTGGCAGCTGAGGCTGCGCTCCTGGGGAAGTTGCTCATAGCCCAAACAAAGTAAGCTTGGAACGAGCTTTCTCCAGAGATAACGAGATACTTTGACATTTTCTGGGTCAGATGTGCACAAGAACTGGCCCCAGCCCACCCCATCCTACACAGCCGACACACATGAGAGCTGGCCCTGCATGCTCCAGTAGGAACCACAGGACCTACTCCCAGGTCTGGTCTTGCTTCACATCTACATCCAGCTGAGCAGGGAATGAGTGTTAACTAGATTTCTTTCCTCCGGGTGGCTGGTGCTTTGGAGAAGTGGTTCAAACCTAAAAGAAGAAGGGATTCAAAGGCACCCACTTAGAGGGACGATGAGGGGGAAAAAAGAGGAGAGGGAAATGGTTACTGGGAGACATCCACAATCTCTTACTGCTCTGCAAGTAGCAGCAACTTTCAAATCGATTTACACTCCTAATCCAGCAAAGCACTAGGAGAGCAGCCAGGACACAATTGCTGCTGCTGCTGCTGCTGCTGCTTCAGCGTTCCCGGGGTGAAGAAGCCATCAGCTGAGTCTGACCTTTGCTGAGCACCACGAGCAGCTGTGCTCCCTGCTCTGACCTCCCCCTCCGTTCCTCCGTCACATGTGACAAACTGCCTCCATGCTTTTTCGGGGCTATGTAATCTTGCAAGCCACCTCGCAGCTTCCAGGAACACAATTTGCCGTTATATTATCTAGGAACCAAAGGCCAGAGCAAATACGATGCATTTCTCTATCTGATAACCACCCTGCTACTGGCCTTTTCAGCCTGAAAATATTATTCAGCTTAAATGACCACAGCTGTAGCAAGCAAAATTGTCACAAATATGCACAGAAAGGGGATAAATAGAGGCTGATACTGGCTGGCACATTACAGGAACCTGGAGACTGCTCAGTGGAGAAAGAAGCCAAAGCAAGCACAAAGGACCCCCCCCCAGCCACTAAGGTCCCTCCCAGAAAGGCACGTATATTTTGAAACTACAATGGCAGGAGCCAAAAGCCATCACAAGAGCCTGCAGTTCCCGCCATGACGGAAGATCCCACTGCAACCATTTTGACAGCCTCATTGAGACACAGCCTCCCTAGCAAATATCTGCTTCCAAATAACCACCCAAACGGCCAGAATCCCGGGGCAAGAAAAACTCTGTCCCCGCTGGATGCCTGCAGAGCAGCAGAGGCCTCGCGTTTGCACCCAGGCTGTTTGTGGGGCAAGATACGACCGTCCGTGGACACCATGCTCTGCATACAGGAGATAAACAGAGGACACTCCTGCACTAGCCAGAGCTCAGGGACCAGCTCGAACGCAGGACGGCGTGCTCACAGCGAGCACAGCACTGGAGAAGCCTGACGTGCAGATATCGCTGCCATACCCTCCGCTTCTCTGCACGTGGAAGCCAAGGGTGATGCTCGCACTGCACTCAGTGCTCAGGCTGACAGCGTGCTGGTGAGTCCCTCTCTGTGCACCTCTGATCAAAGGTCAAAAGTGGGGGGAGATAAGCCGAGACCAGAAGGACTGTGCCCCCAGACCTGCTTTGGCCATAACGTGAATTCCCAGCCGCGGAAGGCAGGGGCAGCGACAGAGCTGCCGATTCCATCGCCACTGTCTCAGCTACATCCAGTGCCAGCGGTTTCCCCCCAGAACAGGATGGAAACAGCAGTGCTTCTCGGGTGTGCGCTTGCCCGTCTGGAATGGCAAACCGAAGACTAAGGTGGGAACACGCGGGCAGCTGTAGTGCCCGTACACACGCAGCAGGAGTGCCCAGGCAGGCAGATCCGCAGCGCTTCGCATCGTACCTCTGCTGTGACTTCTGCTTAGGAGCTTGTCTCTGTTAAACATTCCGGCCCTTTGCACAGATGAGCAAGGAACAGGGGTTTTTCCTGCTCAGAATTCAAAAGTGTCTCCATTTCACTTATGGACAAAACCAAAAGCACTGCAAGGTTATGCAGTTATAAGCACAGATATATAGATACCTATATAATACACTATACAATGTAAACAAGAGTTGAGTAGCGAGCTAAGACTCCTGAGTCTGGAGTCTTCAATCTTTTTAGCATCTCCTTCTGCTTTCCTTCCAACTCCATCAGTTCCCACCAGTTCCTCAGGGCTCTTCCCTAGTTACCCTTCACCAGCAGTCGGGCAGCCTGAACAAACCCTGAGTAACCCCCAGAGTAACTCTGGGAACAGAGTCTGAGCACATTTTAGGGCAAGGGCAGGAATCACCACCCTTCTGAAGACTAGTCATTGACCTCCCAATGTGAGAATTGATAGTTTGCATCAAGAAAATAAAACTCACCAGTTTGTTCTTGCAGCCAAGGAGCTAAATTAGAGGGCATTTTCATATCGAGAACCATACGCCAAAGGAAACCACACTTGCAGGCTAGTAACGATAGCAGTATTGCTTAAGTGGCCCAGAAGTGACGCAAGATCAGCAGATGGACTAGGTACAGGGTAGAGCAGGGGGTAGAGAAGGATCTGTACATTGGGACCATTGGCATGATGGTCTTTCCTTACTCTCTGCACACCTTGCTCCTCTGAGGTGAAGATGATAAATCTGAAACACTGTCCGCACAAAGAATGAAAAAGGCATTCATAGAGCTGGGATTTCAGCTGCCCCTGCACCCTGTCTGCCTGGAAGTGGGATGTTCTTCAGCAAAAAGGAAAAGTTTTTCTCACAGGTGAGACAGGGTTGCACCCACTTAACTGATTCTTGCACAGAAAACCCATAATCTGGTTTTAAACATGCATGGTCTGGGCAGTGTTCTCAGAGCTTCTCTTCATGCTTTTTTTTTTTTTTTAACATACTCTAAAAGAAGTGAAAGAGTACTTTTAAATTCAAGAGCCCTACTGCTGTACTCAGAATATGAAGTTTCCATTCTGGGAGAAAATCCAATAGATAGTCATTGGCAGACAGAATGAGAGGAAGTTTTAAGAAGTTGCTCAGAAGTAAGTTTTCTAAGTAAGAGGTGACAGAGTGAAAAAATTTGGCATTTCAAAAAAGGTCAATAAGAAATACAATATGGCTTCACTTTTTCCAGTTTCCAAAAATCAGAAACACAGCAGATTCCCTGCATTGCCAGGAGGCTTTACTTCTTCAAAACATCCCAGGCAGCCCTCATCTCAGCACAAGGAGTGCCCCAGCTGGGCTCCTGGGCCCACATGGTGCACAGGGATGCTGTGCTCAGAGAAGCACCACCCAGGAGCCCAGAGCCCACCCCTGAAACGCCACTCAATCCCAAGCACCCCCAAAGAGACTGCAGAGCTTTGCTGCGATCACCGCAGAGCCCGTCCGCTCCCAGCTGCTGCTCGTCAGATGGCTTCTGTCTCCTTTTGCTTCTGCAGTCGCCATCAGCCCGAGGCAGGGCAGGAGGAAGCGTAGGGACCTGTCCTGACCATCTTCTCTAACCTTCCCCTTGGCTGCCCTGCCGAGGTCCCTGTAAGGCAACGTAGGCAGACCCTCAGAGTGCTGAGTTACCTCTCCGGAGAGATTAAAAAGGAGCTCACCATGCTGGAAACACGCTCCCTACCACTCACCTACTGAACTGGTTCAGTGTGTGGTGGGGATTTAAGACATAACATGAGCAAGACCTAGAGCCTTTAGACATCTTCCCAGACAGATGGGATTCTGCCTGAAGCAAGCTTCACACTGAGGCTGATCTCCGGTCTACAAGTCATTCCTGTTCTGGTGGTCAGTTGCAACATATCATGGCACCGAATCTTTCTTCCAGTCTTAGACATTTTTGTTCTTCAAAAATTCAGGTAAAGAGTCATTTGCAAGTTTTGTTAAATTAAGGCAATCTTATTTTTCTATTGATGAATGCCAGAGATGAAAAAGTCTCAAATTAGATCTAGCTGACGCCTGAAGGAAGTTAATCCTTCCAGTCAAGAGGAGGAATGGCAGCGGAGCAGGGGCCTGGTGCCCAGGTACCAGGCACAGAGATATAGCAAAGCCACATGGGGTAGGTAGCTTCTTGGCACTGCTTGAGAGCAGCCTTCCCCAGAGGGAAGGAAAGTGGTGCTGCTGCTCACGTGCTTCACTCTCTATCACTTTTGAATACCAAATTCCAAGCCACCTACCCTCTTACCACCATGAATTCACATACTGTTGCTTACCTGAAATAAAACATACAGAGGCTGACCTGACCAAGAGGTCAGACAGAAATACACAAAAACACAAGGTATTTCCATAATGAACATTAATTAATTAATTACTTTCCTTCAGGCAGACAGGCTCAGAGCATCACTCTCTTGGAAAGAAAACACTTCATTCCTGGCCACTGCAAGAGGGTCAGGTACTGCTTGCCAATAATCTGACAACTGCTGGAAATGTGGTTTCATTAAGTCAGTCATAGCCCAAATGTGAAGTTTTCATGGTGATCAGAGAAAAAAATGCAAGCATCCATGGTGATGTGTCCGGTTGGGGGAAATAATTAAAAATATGGAGCCAATTAAACCTTTAGTCTTGGTATTCACCGTAACTGGGTTCTAGGGGGAAAATGGGACTGGTCTTTGATGCTATTTACCCTACAAGTTTCCTATAGCAATGCTTGAACTGTGTAGCAGTACCAGCACACACCCTACTGCTAGAACAGAAGCTGTGGATTTACACCAGAGCAAGCTAGAAAACAGCCCTTTTTATTGCAAGCCAAATCTAGTCCTAACGATGAACATGGACGTAGCATTCGGCTCACTGATGAGGAAAGACAGGGACTTCAGGAGGGAGCAACTTACTGGAGAGAGATAAAACTAGGCTTTGCCGGTGCAGCTGCAGTGAGGAACCCAAGCAATGTCCCAACCCAGCCCGTTGACTGCGACAGCCCAGGTAATAGCTCACAGCCAGTGTCTTAAGTAGTCTGAAGATGCACATGCCCCCGCACTGCTCCCAAACTCAGCCTGGGGCTGCCTGGAAGGCTGAGCAGCAGAGTGTCTCCGCTTCCAGCAACCGTCTGGTAGAGGGAGAAGCTGGAGGATCAGCCAGGGCTGACAGGACAGCAGCAAGGTGCTAACCCCAAGAGGCAGTCTGCAGTCTCACAGCTTCTCTGGAAGCAGACAGGCAGCCCTAGAAGGGTGGGAAGTGAGATCTCCACTGCTGGGAAGGGAAAACAGCTGGGGAGGAGCAAAAAGAGCCTGCAAAGTGAATTTGTCCTGATTCTCTTTGGCCTCACTTCCCTTGGAACAGGGATTTCCCAAGCTGTAATGGGAAGGCCTGAGGGAAGAAAGCAAAAAGCACATGAAGCAACTGTGTTTCTTTGAGATCACCGGAGCTGAGAAGCAGGGACTCAGAACAGCTGTTTCTTAGGTGAAAGCAAAGCAAGTTTCTTTTTGCAGAAATCTCAGGTGTTGCTTGCGCAGCAGCACTCTGTGCACACTCTGTAAACAAGAGTTAGAAAAAAACCAAAAAAAAGGGCCTGCTTTCAGCTCCAAACAGGAATCTGACCCATCAGCTTCCTAGAATTGCCTTATTCAGCAAGAAAAAAAAAAACAAACCCAAACACCTTTAAGTTGTGAATAGCTTTTCTGTTGCTGTGTACTCTCTTCCATTATTTGTTATTTGTTCAGGTTTCTGTATTCTCTTAATTTTCTAACATCCCTAAATCCTGGGGCGTGAACATTCCAAGTGCCTTCCTACCAGAAGCCAGGGAAAATCAGCCCCCAACCTTCAATGCCCTGTGCCCACGTGCACACTCAGGAACAGGGCAGGATCCTTTCAGAGCACTGTACTGCATCCTTAATATCCAATTCGTAACCCGTCACCCATTCCCTTCTACAAAATGCAGCTTGCAAAAATACTGGAGATGTGAAAGGCCACTAAAGGATCATAAACATCGTGGGAAGGATCATAAACATCGTGGGAAGCACTCTCCCGAACACCTTAATTCTTCTGAAAACCACTTATAATCCACTTTCTTCTGCACCTACGTTCCCTGCAGACACGGTGCGTGGTAGTCCAGGGCTTAGGGCATCAGTGCTGGACCAAGTCAGCTTCTTCCCTCCTTCACCATCAGCAGGCACTCCAGACATGCTGATTAGCAGGGAAGTCTGGCCACCCCTCAGGGCAAAGACTCTGGTTTCCCTCTGGGAAGCTACTCCACCATCTCCTTTCATACAGCGGTAATTGGGGTGGGGTGGGGGAAGAGTAGCCAAGACTGATGCTCTGCCAGTCTTGGATAAAAGGTACAAGAGAAGGCCATAGTGTAACACCCAGAAAGCAAGCAACCCAGCCGTCCTTAAACCTCACCAGTATGGATACAAACCTGGATAAGGTTTACAGCTGCACCAGTAGATCCCCACCTCTAGCAACAGGTGAAGAGCAGAAGCACCACCACTCACCTGGGGGCCCATCAGCATTAGGCAGGGTTGCTACTGGATGATTCCACTTCTTTACCAGGTATTCTCAGGCACTGGCAGACGTGTGGCGCTTGCCTCTCCCAAGAATGTTTCTAGGCAAAGCTAAGGCATCTGTCTCCTGCCTCCCTCCTGCATACGAGGCTATCAGGAAAGCTAGCAAGGAAATAATGGGATGCAACGCTACCAATACACTGATAATGTCTAGATGTTGATCTTTACAGTACTGCTCTCTGATAATGCCATTGCAGGGACACACACACACAAAAAGACCTGGTGAACTGAATTTCCAGCTGTATAAAGGGAAAAGTTAAACCACCAGCTGACAGCAGTAAACAGAATGTGCGACTCATCTCACGTCCCACTGAAATCTTGAGCTATTTCTCAAATTTGTGATTTGGGTTTGTGTAGGCTCCGCTGCTATTACCACAGAAGAGCAGTAGCGCACACCTTATTTCTCTGGGGAGCAACGCCGTGCGCCCATTGCCTGGCGGGTGGCTCGAGTTGCTGAGTTGCTGCAAGACTGAGCATGGACTGCACCAACCCGGGAATGGATGCAGCAGCCTGATCTGCCGGCACATCACCCAGCCTTTAAACGCAGATGCCAGGCTGGCTGGTGACATCAGCGGTCTCAGGACCTACGCGTTCAGAGGCGGCTGCTCTTCTCGGATATTATTAGCGAGGGCAGTTCCCTCTGGCACTGGGCTTTAAACAACTTTTTTTTCAGGGGGGATGATTGATACAGACTGCCAAAACTGGCCTCTGAAAAGCCTCCAATTGAGACACAACGCCCCACCTAGGATCGAAACTATTCACTGCAGCAGAGCTTTTATTTCAAAGGCATTCAGAGCATGTCTCCTTACAAATATTTCTGTTTTTCAATAAATCCTTGCTACTTCCATTGCCTTTACCTTGCAACTTACCGTTCATTTGCATCGAGCCACCTCATTACGTAAGGCTCAATGCTCTCAATGTCTTGCTGTGCAGTTTCCAGCTGTCCTACGCATTTATCACCCTCCCAAAGCCAGCGTGGCTAGAATTTCGATAAGGGCTGGGATTTATTGCATGGCCCCGCTGCCTCGGTGCTCCAAGCAGAGTTCCTGTTTGGCTCAGGCAGGCTGACCAAACACATTCTTAGCGACCGCAGCTGGAGAGGATTTGAAGGAGTTCCCTGCTTTTCAATTTCATCTAACTCGAGGAAGCCTCAAATGTTGCTTTTAGCAGATCACAGTTCTCAGTTTCTTACAAGGGCGTTAACAGTGATTTCAGGACCGATTTTAGGAAACTTTTTCCAACCTTTTAAAATCTTTCATTTCCAGCACACAAAATGACTGCTCACGTACAGCGGTTCTTTCAGTTGGTCACTATTTTTAAAGGTATGCAACATGCACCTAGAACGACAGCAAGGCATGTCTCGTAAGCGCTTGATGAGTATCCGAGTATTTTTTGCTTTACTTTGCTACAATTCTGCGTTGCGTTTATTCTAGTAACTGTGATGAGACCACCACAACAACAAAGGCCATCGCTATCCTTGGGCAGCTGCTTAGAAAACAGCCTACCATCGAAAGAACAAGGCTGCAGGCTGTTTCGTTCCTCCTAGAAGATGAGATGCCCCCCTTTCTTCCAGCGTGAAGAACTGCATATAGAAGGACCATGCATCAGTAACATTGACTTCAGCCAGACCAGCTTGGACACGTACCTAGATGTATGGGACTGACCTAACTGCCCACTAGCCCACATGGAGTTTAGGTATGAGCAGTATTTGAAGAAGCTTGGCTCTGCCATTTAGTTTTCCATGCACCTTACAAAGAGCAATTCAAATCGGTTGGCTTTTTTCTTCAAATCTTATATGCCACAATGATGAACGAAGCCTAGGAAAATGTCTGTATGGAGGATAATTTTCATGATGGATTGTGATGAACGCTTCTGCACATCATGCATGTTCAATAAAGAGGAGGAAACGAAGAGGATGCAGGCAACTACAGGGCAGCTCACCTCATGCTGGTCCCTGGGAAGATTATGGAATAAATCCTCCTTAAAGCCACATCCAGGCCCGTGAGGGATAAAGTGACCAGTAATAGCCACCACTGTCATGCTAGCCCAACCTGGCTGCCGCCTCTGATGAGTCCTATGGATGAGGGGATGGCAGTGGTTGCTTACCCTGACTTACAGCAAAAACACAGAGTGGACGGTCAACCCACAATGGGGGTGAAAACCAGGGTGGACTGCGGTGCTCTGACTTTAGGAGTCAATGATTTGAAACCTAGGAGGTGGCCAGCTGCAAGTGGGGTACCTCACAGGTTGGTACTGCAGACAATACCATTTTATGTCTTACCCACCTGGGTGATGGGGTAGAGTGCACCCTCATCAAGTTTGCTGATGACACCAAACTGAATGATGGGGGGAGGATGGCAGCAGGACAACCCAAAACATGGGAGAGGGCTCCTATTCAGTTGGATCTTGACTGACTGGAGTGATGTGCTAATGGAAAACCTGTTAAGTTCATCAGTCCTGCACCTGAGAAATAATAAATCAAGGGACCTGGGGCTAAGAGTGGACACACTGAATTGGAGTCAGCAGCGTTCCCCCTTGCAACTATGAAGGCCAAGGCTGTACCGGGTTGCATAGCCAGCAGGTTAAAGGAAGTTATTTTTCCCCTGTATTCAACACCTGTAATCCACATCTGGAGTAAAATATCCAGTTTGGGGCTCCTCAGTACAAAACCAGACATTGACAAACCTGAAATAAGTCCATCTGAGGACCACCAAGATTGTTAGAAGGCTGCAACACATGACATGGCTCAAAGGAGACTGAGCTGGGTTTGTTCAGCTTTGATATTAAGGCTGCAGGGCCTGAAGTCTTCAACTACCTAATGGACCGTTTCAGAAAATACAGAGACAGATCCTTCAAGAGGCACCAGGCAAGCTACAGCAAGTGAGTATCTGACAAGTTTACACTGAAGATGCTACAAAACCGGAAAAGGAAGCCAGAGAGGTTGTCAATTGCCCACCTCTGGAAATACTAGAAACATGTTTGGACACAGCCCTGAAAAACTTGACCTACTTTTGAAGTCAGCCCTGCTTTGGTCAGGAGGTTGACCCGGTTGACCTCCAGAAATTATCCCAACAACCTACATTACTCTAGGATTCTAAAAACTGAGAAGATCAATGCAAGCTTCACAGTGTGGCTAACAAAACACACAGACATCTGTTTATCCTATGCTGTATGACTATATTCCAAATCCCTTAAGATAATTTTCATAATATCATCAATTTTACCTTAAGCCCTCATTATCAAATAGTCCAGGCTGCACAAGCACTCATGTACAGATGATCTGTCAAAAGCACGAATCCTAAAAGTAATGGCACTGAAGTTCAGGAGCGGTGTTTATCTCTGTGCAAGTAAAGCTTCCCAATTCCAGGCCCTGGTTCTTAAAAGAAAAAGCTTGAAACCGCATGGTTTGGATAAGATACACAACTCAAGTCTTGGCCATTTTTAGTTCCTCACAACAGCTCAGGTCATTTCTTTGACCTTTTGCATCAGACACATGAAGAGAAGTAACATGAACAGTGGCTGGTATTCTTTGTAGGATATAGCATTAAGGCATGTACCTTTCTAGACACACACGAGCTAAGGTTTTGTGTATACTGAGATTTTGTCCCCAAAGCATGAGAGATTTTTCCTACAGCTGTAGCAGACACGTAAGAAAATTATTTCCTTAGTTTAAACTTCAGCTTCCTTCTTTGCATGTTTTTATAAAAACTCAAAACCCTAAGATCTGGAGACAATACCACAGCTGTAGCTTTAGGTTTTTCAACCACTAACTACATATCTACACATTTTTTCAAAAGTTAACATTTATTCATAAGTTCATACTATCAGCAATCCTTTGAGAGGAATTATGCTCTTAAAAAATAATCTTAAACAGTAAGATGTAAAGCTAGTAATGGTCTTCGGTTTATGAACACCTTACCCGAAAGCAGATGAAACATCTGTAACTAGAAAAAGCGTGGCAACCTCCTTTCGACAGTGTAATAGAGCCTCTCCATGTGATATGAAAAACAGCTACTAAAAATGGGACCTTTTGCATGTTATTTGCACATTTCTTTCTGTTGTTTACTCTTTTCTATGCTTGTTACAAGCAGAATGATTGACCATGGCATCGTATAGCTGTTTGTTGTAACTAGTGCTACCATTAACATTCTCCACCACACCTTCTACTCAGAGAAACAGGAACATTCAACGCAGATTTACTAAAAGATCACTTTTCCAGTTGATGGCAATTACATATAACAATGACTTTATCACAACAGAGAATGTAGGAATGGTTAAGAGGATATGCTCAGCGGCTAACAGGATATGCTAACCATATTTTCCCTGTTGTGTCACGGATTCTAGGAGTCAGGAAATAATACAGAACACTGGGATTCTTTAAGAAATCTTGCACTAATCTACTTCTGGAACGATTAAACATCTGTGACAGATAGTCTATCCACTCCATATAGGGAAACATTTATGTAGTACCATCAGTTAAAGCTTGAAGGAAAGTAACATCTGTTTAAACCAGTTTACGAAAACTAAGCGTACACTGAGAAGAAAAAAACTGTAACTGAAGGCAGAAAGAGGGTATGTCTAGCTATAGCATAGACTCCTTCATAAATAAGTAAACAAATAATACTCTTAAGTTTGCTACGGTGCCCGTTCAGCCACATGCTTAACCACAGCTTGCTTTTGCTTTTAACACCATATTAGTCTTTAAGGAGCACAAGTCTGTGCCTGATTTGCACTCAAAGCTCCCCAAGACCCTGTATCTTCTGCCCTCCATCTTATTTCTTTTTCTTTTGCACATCTTCCCTTTCCCAGGTAGCAGGCACAAATAAAACAAACCAATAAAAGTTCATCTACCTGAGCTGAATTTTTTTTTTTTTTTTTGGATGGATAATTCTGCCAGATAAATAAACTTCCAAATATCAGAGAACAAGAGAAGGGACACAGAACAGTCAAGACAGAACACTTTTGTTTTTGTCAATATTTCTTTAAATCCCAATCCAGCTCCTAGTAAGACTGGACACTACTTACAACACTCCTAGAACTGCAGAAGAATGGAAACACAATAGGGAGCGAGTGGAGAGGGGGACAAGACAGCCCAGTGGCTGGCTTCAGACATTCACATACATAAAGCCAGCATCCACTGGAGTCATTAAGGCCCAGATGCCCCACTAATAGGAACAAACCCAAACACAAAGGTAGCACATGAAATGTATTTACCTATTTAAACACAGGCAGCTGGTCAGGCTAGAATGGGGAAGGTAACTGCTAATTCCTTGTACTACAAGGAAGGAATGGAGTAAAAAAACCCAAGCCCACGGGCAGGTTTTTGCTTTGTGAACCTCTGTCTGTGCTGCTGGTTAACAGTGGTAAGTATAAAAAAATCAAAGAAAAATAATCTATTTATAGAACAAGTCAGTAGTCTGAGACATTTAGAAAAAAGTAAAAACAAGTCCTTCTTTAAAAATGGATTTACTAAAACAACTGTCACCCAGGATGACCCCAAGCCCTCTGGTCCTCTGGCAAAGCCAGGGGCAACTTCAAGCAAGAACTGTTGCTGATTGTACACTGGTACACATCCAGCAAAGCCAGCAGGGAGGGGGATTTGCGCTGCGAACAGTATCTGCAGACTGCTTGCTGGTATCGCTTGAGGCCATGCCCGTAGCCTGGTGATACTGGAAATAGTTGTGAGTGAAACTTTTCACAGAAGCACATGTCAGTGTAACCTCTGAGGTAAGTGGGCTGTCTTCTTTCCTTCCCATCCCTGGGTACAGATCACAGAAGCTGGTGCCCTGGGTGCTGTACCTCCTTGCCAGCTCCATCCTGCGTGAGACAACTTTAACGTGCAGGAGTGCAGAATTCTACACAAAGCCTAGAACAGGAGAGGGCACCCCTGTGGAAAGGGAAGCACTCTGCCTTTCCCAAGCTCTGCTCTAGCTAGACATCTTCATCAATGTTTCCTGGCCCTCCTCAGGACAGGAAGATCAGCTGTTCCCCACTAAGGAAAAAAAATGTTGCCTAGTGGAGAGGAGTTTGGTTTCTTTTTTGGTAAACAGAACCTTTGCTGATTTCTGAGATCATGAGCTCCCCTGCCCTTTAGCTACAAAAGAGAAATTAAAAGGAATTCATCCACTTGCTCCCATCCTTATAGTGTAGTGTCAGCTGCCTGGATATGGAGGCAACTTAACTCTCCCAAGACACTGCCCTACTCACTGGGTTGGCATGCGGAGGCAAAAGATAACTTCCAAAGTCACCTCCTTAGGGTAACCTGGCAGGCCTAAAAGCTCCAGCCTATGCCCACCAATTCCAGGCCAGCTCCACTGCCAGCACGTACTTCTAACACCCTGAAGTGTCTAATCTAACAGCCTCGGGTTTGCTCAGTCTCTAAGAGCAACAGCCACACTCAAAGATGGAAATACTCAAGTCAAAAAACACTGGCTGGAGCTCCTAATCAGGTGGTGTCTGCATAGATGAGTCGGTACCACTGTGCCTTGACGTCCCCATTGTATGAAGGAAGCCAGCTGTAAGGAAGGGACCAACTCTGCTGCAGGTCTGTACATCCTTGGAAGTGAAGCTCAGTGGCTACATTAGCTTCAAACCCTCTCTTTCTGTAGGGTTTCAGTGGTCCGTTTCCCAAAAAGTTCCAGGCATCAAGTAGTTGCTAACTTGTCTCCTTAAGATCTTCCATTGGTAGTTTGTAGCTCAATAAGAAAGGAGGAGGTGGTGCATGAGCAGGGCTACTTGGTCCCTGCATTGGCTTCTTTGCACAGTTTATACAGATGTAATCCTCATTTTCAGCCATTTCCGGAGAGACACCAACACAAATTTGATGAAACCACTCGTCACAGCCACCGTCACACTGCACCCAGTCTACCTGCAAGAGATCAGATCAGCAACACATAGCACATTACAAGGAAAGACAGATAGGCATAGTTTCTATGAAGACAATACCTTCTATTAAACCCCCCTGATGTACCTAGAACACAAAAGCTTTTGGGCACAAATTAATGCCCTATAGCACTTGTTTTAACAAGCTGCTTCACTTTAATAAAAAATAACACTCTTCCAACAAACCTTGCGCCTCTTGCATCCTTAGACCATCACAATACACACACGCTACTGCTACTGAGGAAGATGACACCCATATCTCCATAAATGAAAGATAGGTATGTTAGGATGCATTTGAAATAGGAGTGTGCTCATGGAGAGCTACTTCAGGATCGATGAGAGTCTACAAATACATATCCTAGTTACATATATCCCCTTAGACTGCATTATCAAATGGCACCTTTTGCAATGTAAAAATTACAGAAAAGATAAGGACTTGATTACTGCTTTTGGACAAAAAAAAAAGCCACGTGATATCAGCAGCTTTAATACTTTTCTACCAGCTATTTTTTGGGTATACAGCTGGCCAGCAAATGCCAAAAAATGCACACAAACTAACTCCAAGGTGTCAGAATATTTATGCTAAAATATTTCAAACTTTGAGCTGAACTTGCTATAGAACAATTAGGAAAAGGCATAAAAAAGTAAATTAAAACTGAGGAAGGAAAAAAAGATTAATTACTAGATTTCTGTAATTCCCTGAGTAAAAGTACATTTTAATTTCAGTCAGTGGGAAGATACTGAGATCTGCAGGGTAAGTAACACAGATTCTTAATTTTAATGGCATGTACTGGTACAGCTATAAAAGTTGTTACTGCTGTAGTTCTGCTTTCACCTTACAGGGGAATGTGAAAATTAAAATATATTAGAAAAATAACAGTAGTGGCAACCTATCTAAAAATGGAGAAACATTATCAGCTCAAGATTTTACTTTAGTTTGTAAGAAAACCCTTCCTGAACAAATTTTTAGAAGTGACCTTACATAAAGGACACTAACAGCTGCAGCTTCAGTCATTACATTCCTGTATCTGCCATTTTTTACTTGTACAGCATTCACCTGTTGAATGTACAAAAACACGTCCAACCTTATGAAAAGACAGGCATTCCATTAAAAGCTTTGATTATACAATCAGGAATTTTATTCAGTGTAAATTAGGGAAGTTTGACAAATCTAGTACAACCTTCTTTATAATACGACCTTTAAGGCACTCTCCTCCCTCTTGCAATCTCCATTTCTGTAAAAGTGTACTAATAGAAGCTAATTATCATCTGTGACGTAAACAGTGGTACCAAGACTGTATCATCTTTTCAGTGATTGTAATTTCTAGCCTTGGTCTAAGTTTAAGACTTCAAAATTGGTCTTTTAACTGGTCTTTTTAAGTGTTCAAATGAACACTTGAATTCCATCTTTCAATTTTGCAAAATAAGAAACTTGTAAGTACTTGGTATTTGTATTTATTCCTATTCCCACAGTTATTATTGGGAGGGGGTTTTTTTGTTCTTTCTAAGAAGCAGAAAAAAACATTCTGAAAAAAACATTTTTTGATTAGTCAGTGTTAAAAGCCGACAATCAGGACAGGCAGTGTCACTGACAGAGGCAGATCAAGTTTCTCTTGTAATAATCCATTCAGGTCTAAAATCACTGATTATTTATTTCCAACGAGAAAAGTGAAGCACTGCAATCTGTAGATCCCTCAGCCTGCAGCATCCCTGTTCACAGACTGTATGCAAGAAATACAGAAAATTTCCTTCCTTCAGGAACATCACACGTCCCACTTCTGCTCAGGAACACACCAAAGTCAGGAATGTTTCTAGCTGAGTCAAAGAATTAATACTTTGAGTCAGACAATGCGTGTTGCACACTGCCAACAAAAAATTACACGGTTTGAAGAGGTTAAACTTCCCAACCAAGACAGAGTACCTTCTCCCAGATTCTAATTTTCCATCATCTTCTCCTGTTTTAAAGTACAGAAGAGAACAAGGAAGTTCTATAGTTTTATCTACTACATCTGTGTACCTACCCAAGTACTACTCAATGCTCTCTTATTTCCAATCACACCACTTTGGTTGCTCATGCTGTTCAACCTAATTATTAAAATGCACTGGGGTTTTTGCATTTGCATGGAATTGCCTATGACAGAAATAAGCAAAAACTCACTTTGTCCTTGCAGGGCCTCTGGCAGTTTTGTGCAGCACATACAGCATTCTCATCATCTGACTCCTCTGCTCCTGACCAGTCATACTTCGAAGGAATATCTAGAACCTTCTTCTCTCTTTTTTTCTCTGTGCTCTCCTTTGCTAGTTCCACCTTTGTGACAACTGCTTTCTCTCTCTTCTTCTTCCGCTCCTCTTCCTTAGCCAGTTTCTTTGCCAGCTTGTTTAGCTCTTTTGTCTTATCCATGGTGAGTTTTAGCTTCTTCTTCTTGGGTTTTTCCAGTTTTTTCAGCTCTTTAGATTTTTGTTTCATATCCCCAAAGAACTGCTCTGCTCTCTCCAGCTTTCGTTTCCGCTTCCTCTCAGAAGAGTCTCTCCCTCTCATTTTCAGTGGTTTCTCATCCATGCTGTCATCCTTCATAGAAAGGGTGAAAAGAAAAAAAATTTTTTTTCAAATAAAAATTTCCATATAATGCAAGCTTGTGGTTTGAGAGATGTATCTACCTCCACCATTACCCTGACATGGCATGAAGAAACCTATTCAACAACACATTGTTACAAATTCTAAACAAAGAGGGACTCAACTTTATTTTCACCATACTAGAAAAAAAAAAGTGGTATCAACTTATTGTGTCAAAGTACAATGAATCAAAAATGTCCAGTGGAAAAAGTAAATAATCAGCAAGGGTAAGGAGGCAGAATAGCAATAATTACAACTCCCTTCTCATGTTGTTTTTTAATAAAAGTTGAGAAGATTAGTCATTTGTTAGATGCTCCTGCTTATTTTTCATCCTAGGTCAGTCTTGCCTGTAATTATATTTTGAGAGAAAGCAATTGCTATTCTGGAGATTAAGAAAGAGCAATTGGTGAATTCTTAAAATGTATCATCAACTCAAGCAAGAGAAGAAAGTAACAGATCCATTATTTGAATTGCTTCCAAACTGGCACCCATTGTAAATACCCTGGCGTCATTAACAAATCTTAAATAGCAGATTCAGATCAGAAATGAGGCTTAAAATTGGCAAACCCTGTCACTGCACATAGCATCCACAGTGACAAGTCCTATTTATATCTGAAAGATTCACATGTATAGCTCCTTCGTACAAACAGGACTGACTCAATTTCAGTAAATTCACTTTAACCTTAATAATTATCAACAGATTAAGGACATACTATAAGCCAGTAAAAGACTGTTTACTGTACATTACTTAATATAGCTACTCCACCCAAAACCAAATCCTCTGAATATTATTTTACAAAGGTCTACCTATTTTGCATGTAAATAGACATAGAAAGGTATTCAGTTCAAAATGAGTAGTTCCGGTCAAACAACTATTCATAACGGTTAACCAGAAAATGTTGTAACACTCACCCTCTTACACCACCCCACCACCCCCAAGCTGTGCTTAACTATTAATATAGTAGTCTGGCATGTTATTTATAAATTGCTGTTTGCTGGCATTCAAACTGTTCTCAATCAACTCCATGCCAAAGCCATTACATTAAAAGAACATTAAGCTCATGAAGTACTTGGGTCAAAACACGGTAAAGCAGGACTACTTTGGAGGCAGGGTCTGCTTTATACTACTGTCCTAACTGATGGCAGCTCAGCAACACTGAGACTTATCCATTGTGTATGGATGGCACTCAGAAAATGAGACAACTGATTAATATGCTCATCTAACCTCACTGTTCACAACATGTTACCTTTCATCTTATATTACTGTACTCTACCAAAAAGTCAAAGAAGAACCATCTTTAATGTATTTCCTGTGCAGTTCAGTAACCCAAAACCCAATCATATATCCTGTAACTACACAGAGTCAAACTGATCCCAACTTCAGCTGACAGATGATAAAGGATGGGTCCCAGTACAGCTCTTCAATGCAAGAGTTTACCTTCTCTTCCAGCACACATCCCTTACGTGCTGCATGCATGAGACTAAATGATTTGGACTAGACCTCAGAATCAGCAGTTAAACCTGCCTCATTCATTGTCAGCCGAAGGAATTGATCAGCACATCTTCACAGTATATTAATAAAAAAAATTGCTATGTCTGTATTATTCTGAGAAAGAATAGGAATCTTATTACCTGCATTATCAAACCATGGTTTATCCAAACAAGTGTTCTTCCCCCAGTAACAACAAAAGTTCAGCAACATACAAGTATCAAGTTATACAAGCTAAGCGTAGACTTTCCATCTTCCTAAATGTTTCTCGTAATTCTTTTCCAGATCGGTTCTGATTCCAAGTATAATCAAGAACAGCATTTCCTTCCCTAACCTTGTGTTTTCTAAAATAAGGTTTGCATATGGAACTGCCTGAGAAAACTGTTCTAAATGTGGTAAATTGTAGAGGACAGTGCTATGGCATGAGTGATCAAGAACCGAATTTTTGTATCGCTCATTTTGTTATTTTCTGGAATCTACTACTCCCTGGCTGAAATGCAAACATGTCAAGTAACTAAGCACTCAACTGCCCCAGAATGTATTAAAAAAAAACAAAACCAACACAAAACAAAATAATGTGGTGGGTTTTTTTTCCATACCAGGATATATCTATGTATCTTCAAGTTGCATACCTCCATGACATGAAGGAACCTGTCCTCAGAGGGTGGATGAGTAGCCTGTAAAATCCGCCAGATGTGCTGAGTCTCATCCAGTGATACCTCTAGTAGATCTCCTACCATCATTAGATCTTCTAGTTGAGCTTTTGCTCCAGGTGACAGCTCCAATACAGGCGGCTCCAAACTGCGAGGTACCAGTGGACTCTTCCGAGGCTGTTTCCTTGGAGTGCTAGAACCTTTCAGACAGAAGCAAGTCATATAAGGATGAAAGGAAGAGATCAAAACCAAAAGAAACTACATACTTCTTACAACAACAATCTAAGGAGGGAGGCAATCCCAAGCAAAAAAACATTGACTCAAGTTTATATATCAAACATCAGGAAACTAATTGCGATGTAACTCTACTGTACCTTCTTACAGACAACATATTCTATACAACTAGCACAGGTAACAGTGGAGTTCCCCTCCTTACTGACCGGCTCATCCCAGCCATCCGTTCAATTTTACCTCAATGTATACAAAAGCAAATACCTTGAGAGCAGCTTTTAGAAGCAGACGAATATGCGTGTTCAGCACAGAATGAGGGAGCAGTCCACATGTGTGTCACCACTTCCTCTGATTTAATGGGGATTTCTTCATCACAAAACAAATTGGGCTCCAAGCTGCTAGAAGATTTTACACTGGCATTGTCCTGAAAAAGACCCACATAAAACATGCAACATCCAGATCCATAAAATACCTACTTCAAAGTAAATTCTAAGACTGACCAGTCTGCTTTTCCTAAAACCTGACTTCAAAGCACCCCACCAGAGACACCAAGACCATGTGGAAAAGGTACAAGTTACATCCCTACTTAATAGTGGATGAACACAGCAGCTATGGAGATAGGTCAATGGATTTGTAGCTAGTGCACGAGAAACACTCAAAAAGTTTCCTCACTCAGAAGTCCCTCAAGTATGGTCTTCAGAAGTCAACATAATTAAAAGGGCTTACTCTTCGTCTACATAATTTTTTTTGCTCAAAAAATTTGACTGCAAGGCCATAAAGACTGGCATCTTTAGTAAAGCAGGGGTATGCTGAGTAAATAATGGTTACTATAGAAAGAAATTATTAAAGATCTTACAGGTGAAGAAAAACCCGGGTGTTCCAGCACAGCAACAAATATCAACGTAATGGCAAATAATCAAACGTTGCCCTGGGATCAGGACTTTTACGGCAATATTAAACCATTTTAAGATAGGAACAAAGACCAAAAGGAAGAGGGCTGTAATGCTTGAGACTGTTGTAAATATTTCCATGGACAAAATAATGATGGCATTGGCTTGTGCTCAGCTCAGTGCATTGTGTAAGACACTCAATATGCTCAATGCGTTGTGTAGGATGGATGCTTGACCTCTCAAGATACATCACACTCTAAAATGGGACACGTGCCTTCAGGTGCAGGTGGATCCATTAAGAGAAGAGAGATTAGGGATCTCTTAGCAGTGGGAGAAGCTTTGTTTGACTTTGCATTACATTGGGCAGAGAATCCAGAAAAGGCACAAGCCCATCTGTGTAGATTCCCTCATGACCCCCTGTACTAACTTCTCCCTCTTCTTACTCACCCCTGCAGGTGAAATTAATACGGACAATCTCCTCAACCAGCTGTCTTTTTCCACAGCACTTTCCAGAACTTAGCTAGTCCATCACATTTGTGATGAAACTGGCCAACAGGTTAAACATACTTAGCATGCCATGTAAGACTGAAATCTTTCAGAAAACAATAAAAAACAAGAAGCTGGCTTAAAAGAAGAGAAAGGCTGTAGAGCAGTTATTGACAATATTTACCTGAAGTTTAGCTGTGTGGGTCCCAAAATGGCCAACTCAGGAAATTGTACCACCCAGACACTGTCATTTCATGACATAAAAAGGGAGTTTAAGAATGGTAATCTCTCTCTGGCTTTCAGTTACATGTTTAAAAGGAAGTGAAGTGCACACTAATGATTTCAGTACAGAACTAGAAGTGGGAAATTCAGACTTAAATTGCCCAGATGAAAAGGTAGGATAAATATATTCAGACAGCGGAAGATACTTCTCCCTACATAGTAAAGGTTACATCTCATACAGTATCTTTTTCTGGATATCATATTATAGTACATTAAAGAATGTTCAGGGCAATAGGGAAATTAATAAAAAAATATCACCATTTGGTGGCCATAGGCAACTCAGGTGCAAAGGCATGAGGCAAAAAAATAAGAGACAAAATGAAAGCAATTAAAGGTGAAGGAAATTTACAGTAAATTTGACCAGTGAATCGGTCTCCTTGGAACAAGTCTTAAAACAAGTCTAGCTATTCCACTCATAATGAAGTATTTGCTGGCAAGAATCATGTTTTAATTAGAAGCAGCACAATATAATCAAACAGGCCTTTTCACATCTGTAGCCACTGTTGTACTTGAGATGTCCAAGACTGTGGTGTTAGAAATAAACTCTGTGGACACTTAGGGATCCAAGGATTACTTCTACAGGGTCCACAAGAAGTTATTAAGAGCAAATTCATACATGATGCATCATGATCTATTCACTTTTTTTTAAAAACACATCACTCCAGTGGAAAATGTTTTTAGATCAAACAGAAAAAAAACCAACCCTTGAAAGCAAACAGTATAAAAATAACTAAACTCTGAGCAACTTTGCTATTTCTTTTGAACTTTGCTGCTCCTAGTTTAGACCTGAAGAATTTGGTTGCCTGAAAATTTGTGTTCTATTCCAACTATGTTAGCTGACCCAACAAAGTACAGTTCTGGTCCCTATCAGCTTTGCTTTGACAGATTTTTACTTCTAGGTTTTTACAACTACATATAGTGATGGACATCCAAATCAAAAGGCTTAAGTAACAAATTTTGAAATCATGACAACACACTCATTAAACAAATGAAATTAAACTACTGCAAAACCTTCAGATCCTGACAAACATATGCCATCTTTCTTGACATATGCTTTATCACAGCCTCAGAAAATGCCACAGCTTTCAGAAATGCCTTATTAGGACTCCTGATGCAAAGAACAGTTTGGAAATTGCTATTTTTTTTTTAAATGAAAATAGTTTTATATAAAAGCTGTAACACCCAACTGCAATGTAATCTTGTTGGCATTTCACATGGGACTAAGACAAATGTGTGTATTTGCATAAAGCTGCTTAGAAACAAAATATTAAAAATGGGGGATTGAGGCAAATCATACCTGGAAAATTTGCTGTCCCTTTCTAAACCAGAAAATCTGCCTTAGAAGAATTTACATGACCGACTGTCTTTTAAGTTAGCATCTTTTAAAGTAGATATGACACTATTGCTAAAAGAAAACACTGCACAAGAAGAGACAGCAGCATTGCTTTTGTCTCTACATGTATCAGAAGGACATTTCAGAAGTTCCGAAGTGAAATACATGACATTGAAAACACTTGGCTATCTCTACAATTGCCTTTTCTCATGACAATTCTTCTCTAGTTAAAACATTTTAAAAATTTAACTGCATTACAATTTCTGAACTGAATCCAGACACTAATTTTACACCACTATCCAGACATCTATTCCTGAATACTTCCACACATCCAAAATTAAACACATGTACCTCTTTTATATGAGGGTTGAATGAAGAGAAATGTATGGAAACATGAAAGAAGCTTTGGCATTAGCAAACTTCTTACAGGGCATGCAGTTTTCAAAGACTAATTTTTTGCTGTAGCAAAAACTGTTGAAGAGCTCTCCATATAGACACTTACTTGTATTTATGATTCATGGTATCTCCAAATGGGGCATAAAGACAATGTTCATCCTCCATGGTATTATAAATACAAATCCCTTGAGAAGTGTATCTTTTTCCTTAGCACTAAAAAGTGTCTTTTGAAACTCAAATAGGACATTTGGAAATTTTGAATAAAAACATCACAAAATTTCCCAGTAGTCCAGAACTGAGACATTCAGATAAAATCAAGAAGCACCTCTTCTGCAACAGAAGCCAGGACAGAATGTACGTAGATAGCTTAAGATACAAAAAATATACTAAAAGAAATTGAACAGGTGTTCTGGATTAATTCCACGCAGATAAGCCACACTGGATTACTTACCTTTATGTCATAGCCATATGTCTCCCTGATGTCTTCATCAGAGTCTGTCTCTTCATCATCATAATCCAAAGTCTGCCGTGGGGATGACGACACGCTCCCTATTACTCTGTTAAAGGCTGATTGCTGGAAACTAGTCAAGTGTCCCTAAAAGAAAAACGGAATATGGGAATGAAACAATAAAATTTCCAGAAAAATATACAAAAAAAAAAAAAAGCTAAAGAGTTAACTGACAAAGAGAACAGTGGTTCTTTTGGCCTGAGGATAACTGCCTGGACAGTCACAGAAAAGCCTAGCTACAGCAAGATGTGAAGAAAGATAGGGAAATATCCAAGGAAAAGGTTCTATTAGACTTTATTTTCATGTTTTTAAATAATAGTAACTAGAAAGTTCTGCTGTTCAGTGCTACCAAATTATAGCCTGTAGTTGTACAAATTTCTTCACCACAGCATCACCAATCTCAAGATGAAGAGGTCAGCTGTGAAAGTACCCGTGTTTGCCTATAGTCCTCACTGAAGTTTACTAACAAGACACCAAATGCCTAAAAATGACAATCCATGAGAAATTATAAGTATCGAGACTTCTGATTCTGTCAAGAGGGAAATGGAATTTGGACACCAAAGTAGCCACTGCTTTACATATATTCAAGGCCCTTAGCCAGCTGTTAAATTTGAACCGATGTTTCTTACAAGCACTTTCAGCAGTTACTATTGACAATGAGTACAAAGCCAACAGACCTGTTTGTGGAACAGCACGTAACTGATTGAAGCCAGCCACAGCCTGAGACTAAGGAGCACTCAAGTAATTTTGATATGTCTAATTCTCAGCTTTTAACTGTCTTCCCCTCTCCCCCAAGCTTCTCCAAGAAAGATAAGGCATTCTGACACACTCAAGAAGGACAAGCACAGTAAAGAGCAATTCACATCCCTACCTGCAGGTCTGGGTTAGCTGCCGCTTTCTGTAGCTCTGCACTGATTATTTTTTCTGTTTTCTCCCGTGCTGCCTGCTCCACCATTCGTTGGCTGAGTACAGAAAGCTTAGCCAAAGCAGAGGACAACTCATCAGTGGCCAAAGCCTGCCGCGCTCGGTCCTGCCAACTCATGGCACGTTCTGTCAAGCACTGCAATGCCTCCCCTTCCGGCAGCCGAACAGGGAGCTTCTGCAGGGACACCAGCAGAGACAGTATTGTTTCAAGCCGTGGCCTTCGAGAACGCATGCAAAGTGGACAGAGAAACTTCACTTCTTTGGCCTGCCAACTAGAGCCCTTCTTCTGAGAACTTGTTTTGGGAAGGGGCACGCAGCCACTATGAAACCAGTCTTTGCACAGCTCACACTGTAGCATGAAACCACTAGCTGTTTTGCGACAGATACAGAATTTGACTTCTTCAATTCGATCCACCATAGTCATCTTGGCCAGGTTAGCTGCCCTGAGAGCGTGCATGGCTTCAATCTCCTTCTGTTCCCGCTCCTTGAATATAGCCACCTACCCAGCAAAGACAAAAAACAGTTCATGACCTTCAACAGCTAAAAGAGATTATATTTTATTTGTAATGCAGGAAAAGAAAAAAAAAAACAAACCACCATATCAAGAGATCTTCCTAGTTAAACTATCCCAAAATTTAGGAATTGTGTGATCTAATTAAAACTAGCTAAAATACCTTCTGTTCAATTACTCATTACTTCGAGTCCTTCTGACAGATTCTAGATAAGCTTTAGATAACCTTCTCCATAACAACAAAGTTTCTGAAGTTCATCATTAAATCTGTCATAAGGGCACCAGAAGTCCAGGTTTTGACTCCAGGAAAGAAGTCAGAATCAGTCCCATCCATCTGTCTACCAAGACAACGAAGCTGAGCATTGTTTCAATATTGACTCAGCACCAGGAGCATCTGAGTGACCACATATCTTCCTGAAGCAACTTGCATTTCCTCAGTGTCTCCATTCAAGTAACTATAATGAAGCACACTAAAGTAAAACAGACCATGTATAAGTCACACTAATGAGCCTGGATCTATTTTTTTTTTCTTACCAAAGAAAGGGCAGCCACATGACAGAAACTTCTTCTGATAAGCTGCATCAATATCCTCCCAATAAGGAAGAATCAAGTATAATATTCCCCCCAGCCCAGTTTCTATGATCAAGCACTGACAAGCTGCCCTCAAAATAGACCTAACCAAGTATGTCTTGGTACTGTTTAAGTTACAGCTGTGCCTCATTCCACATTATTTTCATGAGATTTCAGTAAATGTTAATAATATTAGATGAGCAGCCACAGATATTAACCCAAGAGCATTTAAGTCTTACACATAGCCCAATACATATTAAATACCAGCACTTATGCTGTGAACTGTGCTTCCCTCTACTTTCACTGCAATTAAAGCTGAACTATATTCTTGTGTCAAACATCATATTATGAGATGTTCATTTCAGTGAGATTAATTTATCGGTTCTTCCGTAAGACTTCTACACAGATTAGAGACAAATGAAACCCACATAGCAGGAGACACTACCTTCCATTGCTCCTTACCACAGCTGCAGTGTCCCTGGCCTCCTCCAGCCCATCCTCCAGTTCACTTAGGGATTCCAAGTCGAGATCTTTCTCCTTCTCCTTCTCCATCAACTCCTTTGCCCTCTTCCGCCTATTCTTACTGCTCCCATAAACACCGATATCGGTCCGAGGGCTCAGAACCTGTAACCGCCAAGAAAACTTACATTGTCAGAGCCAAGGATGCCAATAACAGAAAAAAGTTCTAATCTACAGTGTTATGATCCCAGGGACACATATGAGAACATCTAATAAAGCAATTACAACAGAGTCCCCAGAGAGGAAAAAACCCCTCAGCAATCTAACACATTTGGTATCTGCCAATTAATGCGAGGAAGGGGAGAAATAAACAGAAAAGGATACAAATATTTCATGCATGTGGAATTTGAATGCAATCAGCATCACAGTGATGTGGCAGGTCCACTTGAAAGCCACTGTGTTTCATTAAATTACAAAATCTGTTCAGATTAAGCTATCATACATATAAACTAACTGAAATACTGTACACAGATTTCAGTAGTTTAACATTCACTTCACGCGCCTTCATCAATTGCAATTCTTAATGATCTGCCATGATTTCATACTTACATCAGCAACTTGGTGGTTGAAACAAAACTAAAAAATATGCAATAAGCCTTTTAACATCAAACATGAGAAGCTGCAAAGCACATTTAAGGACAAGAATTAAATGTTAAGTAATTCTGATTAGTTGGAAGGCCTATTTAAATACAGCAAATTAAATTCAATATAAGAAAGTTCAAATTGCTACACTTAGGGAAACAGTCAAATGCAAAACCAGAACATATTAAATAACTATAGTTAGGCAGAAGAAAAAAATTTGGACCTAGAGTGCAACACAAACTGAACAGAAATCAGTGTGATGTTGTTGCAGTAGGGGCAGATCCCATTGGGAAACATTAAACAGCAGTATCCCCTTTGAGACACAAGATGTAATTACTGCACTTCACATGGCACTAGGGAAGCCACAGCAAGAGGATTCTGTCTGGTTTTGGACATCACGCTAAAAGTGAAGACAAACCGCAGAGAATAGCAACAAGATAAGAGTATGAAAAATACAGCCTACAAGAAAGTGTTGAAAGAGCTGGAATTGTTTTCCCTAGAAAAGGGAAGCCTGTCAAGAAGACATGATGAATCTTCAAACACACGAACAATATTTATTAAAACAAAGACAGTGACTACATTCATTGAAGTGAGATTAAACAGTAGCTGACAATTTTTCTTATAGTTAAAAAGCTTATAAAATATCTAATCTATTTTCTTAGAATTTAAGCAGTGGAACAAGTTAAAACATTAATCAAAAGACAGCTTCCATGTCCATTTCAGGCCTACGTTTCTACAACTATACAAAAAGAGAAATCCTTTTCTTTGCCTCCCAAAAAGGAGTTTTAATCTGTTTCTTCTGAAGTAAGAGCTGAGGTTGTCTATACATAAAAGACAAATAGCCAAACATAGACTTTTTGCCTTTTTCATTCTTTTTACTTGAGAACAGCTGAAGTTTTTTATTCTATTCTATTCTCTGTAATTGAACCAGCTGTTCCCTCCAGACCACAGAGGGCCTTCAAGATCAGTTTCTGAAGGCTGACTCAGAAGTGTCTGTTGCTCACCTGTAACAGACTGTAGCTTGAGTTCTTCTTCAGGAAGGTCCTTCCCGTGCGCTCCCTCCAAGCACGTGCTGCAGCTACCTGCGACTCCAGCTGTGGCAGGGCATCAAGACGTACTGGTATGGGGCGGCCTTTGGCAGACAAGCTCTCCAGTTGCTCCAGGTAGGCATAGTTGCTCCCATTCTGGGGTAGAAGAAATTTTACTAAGCCAACAATTCCACCATTCTATCAGTGGCCAGCTTAATTTCAAGCCATACACTATTTTGTCACTGACTAAAATAGAGTTCCACAGGAAAGGAAAGGAGGGCAGGGTTTTAATCTTATCAATAGTTTTAAAAGCATCTCATACAGTTTTTATTTTAGCAGCCATTCTGACATGGTCAGCTGGCTTATGCAGTAAGTAACCATTTCTAGATGGTTGTCTTAAATGCCAGCTGCTTAACAGCAAGCTACAATATCTGAGAGTTGTACAGGGGCTGATGTGAAATCAACTGGGATTCTCACCTCAGTTCCCAACGAATACCTCACACAGGAATAGCAGTTGCAGTCCAGAGATCAACACCTAGAAATATCACAGAAGCTGTGTCCCTTCTGGATCAAGTTATGTGGGTAGAAGGAGGTGGACTACTGAGCTAACTATGTCATAACTTCACCTATTTCAGGTAGAAAATTTCAGCCATCGGTGCCATTAAACCTTACACCATTTGGGGAAGAAAAAACAAACAAGTCCCCCCCATTTCCACAGCCAGCTCCAAAACTGAAGACCTGTGAGCAGAATATCTGCTGCTGCAGCTAGGTATTTGCAGTGACAGTGCAGAACAGTTTCAGTACCAAGTAATGCCCTTTGAGAGTTACATTTGTATCATAATGAATTTGCTGGCTTTTACATCCCCCATGAAATGCATAAAAGGAAGGGAAATAGAAATTGGATAGCCAATGGTGAAACAGCAGCACAAAAAGAAAAAGAAATTTAAGTACATGAGCTATGGTAAGCACGTTTAACAGCTATGGTAAGGTTTCCTTTCAGGTCACCTTTGTGGGTAGAGGGGCTAGGAATAAAGAACACATCCCCCTACCTGAATGGCCTCCACTTTGGCTGTCCAGTCTCTAGCCCGCTGCAGGGCTTCCTTCAGTGCCAGCACATTGGGCAGGTAAGCAGGGATGTTCTTTGCTTCATTCACGATGCCCTCCAGAGCCATCATACTTTGGCGTGGTCTAGAGGAAAAAAAAAAAAAAAAAAAAAAAAAACACACCTCAATTCCAGCCATCTCTCAAAATGCCAGTCAACTAAAGACATAAATTTGACAGGCTGGTGATGCAACTTCATCACTACACTGCAGTGTAGGATGCCACAGCTCTGCTCTTGGAGGGTGCTACTGGCTACCACATAACAGCAGAGGTGAGAAAGCTGATGGGCTTTGCACAATCAAGTTCAAAAGGGCACAGCGCCAGAACTCCTTAACATCGAGGAAGCTGTCTCGTGCAACATACTCAGTGTTTTTTGTTGAGGGGGATGAATAGCAAAGACAGCGGCAATTCACAGCCTCCTGACACTGTACCACATGACAGGGAATCAGCTCTTCTGCAACTCATCAACAACCTCAAATCCAACTCTTGAGCAAGCAAACTGCTGGGAGGTAAAAACAGTACTACAGCTTCAAAGTCCCTTCTTTTCACCACACTCCTCAACAGAGGCTGAGAATCCCTGAAGTGCGTGACCTATAAGAATAGTTTGCAAAGGAACACTCACCTGGCCTGCAGGCAGACCTTGGCCTTCTCCTCCCACCTCTCTGAAACTGTAAGCAGCTCCTGCAGCTCAGCCATGGCTTTCTCCACAGCATGGTGTGGTGCCAAGCCCACACCCGAGTCAATCAGCTTCTTCATCACATCTAGGGTGACTCTCTGGGGATCCAAGAGGGTGGACCTCACCTCATCCAGCCACCGTGCCTGCTGCAGTTCTTGCTTCAGCCTTGGCAGTTCAGGAAGTTCTACATAAAGGCCAGAGCCCATGTCTATTAAGTCCTGCAGCTTGGAAGAGTCTGGGATCTCATCCATCATAGCTTCTTGAGCACGCTCATGAAATTCTTCCACATCATCGAGCAGATTCTGAAGTAACATACAGTACCAAATCAATTAGGAAAAAACACCCATAGAATCAAAAGGGAAAGTTGACTGAGGGTTCAGTCAGCTGCAAATTTGTATGTGATCATCACATAACCAGTCAGAGCTTCTACACACACTGCCTGCTAGTTTGTCACAAGCCATCGAGTCTGAGACATATATAAATAACAGACCACCTAAACTAATTTGGCCTAATGCTTCATACACTATGCATATTAGGCAGATGAAACTCTGCACCTGAAATAGTACAACTGCAACTAATTACAGCTGCAACAAAACAGAATATTAAGCACTGCCCGGTCAACATTAATTTCAAAATAGTGGGGGGAAAGGGGACTTCTGCAAACAGGTGGCCCTTTCAATCTAATGTCAGGGGCATTACAGTAATGATGGTAACACACAACACAACATGCTGAGGAAGAAGAACAAGCCAGAGTTGTATGACGACATGAATACCAAAAGATCATTAAAATAACAAATGGTCAGGGTTTAAATTACTATTTTCTAAAGCAGGTCCACTACTTAAACACACCTAGGTTTTATCTCAAAAAGGAAAGAAATGAAAAATGCAAAACCCTCTTATGAAAGGAGAAAATTTTACAGAAATCCAACTGCACCGCTGCAGTTGTCCTCATCCTCATGTTTTGGCACTGCAATAAAAAAAAAAATCAAAGAAAGCAAACACACAGGAAAGGATCTCTGCAGGAGATTCATTCAAGGACATTCAACCAGTATACTCAATTGATTTCACTCCTGAGTCTCTTACAAAAAGACAAGTATTTCTGATAGCAAGTCAATGGCACAATGAGGAGCAAAACCTGCATTTCCTAACCCTTAGCTTACTGCACTTTTTGTCTGGTGCTGCTTTTCACAACTGTCTGGAAACCAGAAGGCATTTACAAAAAAGAACAAGATCCACATTATAAGGATTTTGATTTAGGGAACATATGCTGAATGCTTCACAGTGACAACAGTAAATTATTACAGTTTAATAATTATAATGCCTTTTGTGTTAGAAAATACTCATCATCCAACATAACAATTATTTTGCAATTCATTATGATGGATAATTGCATTCAAATGCCATGCTGAAAGTTAGTGAGTGCTTAGGCATAAATGATCATTATCTGACTTCATTCAGAAACTAAGACTATGGTTTGTAACCAGTAAAATGATAATATTTATTTTATTAGTTAGTGATTACGTTGAAACTTCAAGAACATACACATATACAGAGTACTTTAACAGAACCAGTTTCCTAAGGCTGTGGAAGGGGAGTAGAGACTAGCTGAGTGAAAACATTTAGACAAAGACAGGAATTAAAACTGTTAAAAGAGTTTATTGTATGCCCTCAGCTCTGTCAACCATGAATTGTGTCTTAATTAGAAGAAGGTTTTAAATACACCAGAAACAAAGAACTCCTTTGAGAACAACCTTATAGGTCTATTAATAGATGATGATAAAATTTCATTAATAAATATTAGTAAATATTTCTGGTTTGTATCTGGAAAGAAGTGTAGTAAAATCTTCCTATCATATGAGGATGATAATATACTTTCCACTTTATCAGCTGCTGTGAAACACATTAAAGAACATCTTTGAAGGAGAAAGATTATAGAGTCAACTGGCCTGGAAAATCTGTACCCTAGAGTTCTACAGTTTTCTGAAGGTACCCCTGTTTTCAGCAACAACACACCAGTATCAAAGACAAGAAGAAAGTTCCACATAAAGTCTCTCCATTATAACAACAATGAACTACCACGGAAAAGTTAATACAGCATTCATGAATGAAGGAGGGCATAAAGCAACACTAGGAAACACTTATGGAAAAGAGGCCTTATCAAACAAGACTACTATATGTTCGGTTATGTAGGGGTAGCTGAACATACAGTAATGTTTAGAATTTTAGGACCTCAGTCTAGCACTATAGAACATTCTTAAAACTGTATCCATGGAGAATACGTGGGTTAATGAACGGTTAACATACATCTCAAGAACCATTTCTCAAGGTGAAAAAAAAAAATCTTTATTTATTAAGGCTGTTTCTTGATGGAGTTTTCCAGAAGTTGGTTAGTAGGCGAAACACTATTTAACATTTCATCATCAGTGACACAGAAACAAATTAAGATTACTGCTGAAAACACTTGCTATGATACAGACTGCCAGAGTGATGAACGATAATAGCAGCCAGGGGAATCAGCATGATCTGGATTACTTATTAAGCTAGATTCATTCAAAGACAGGTGCAAAGATATATATGAAGGACAAGAAATGCAGGCCATGCATACAGATTAAGGGGGCTGTAACCTGGAAAGCGAGGCTGAGAAGCATTTACTGAACAATTGTCAACATGGTACTGCTTGCCCTCTCCCCTGAAGAAGCACACCAATATAACCTTCAGAAGTTTCTACCAAAACATATAAAGGGTAGGATTTAACTGGAAATTCCACTACTATAGATAGGATTAAAGATGCTGGAATAAGAGTAACCAGTTCAGAGAGATAAAACTGGGCCACCTGGACAGTGACAGGTGGGGAGGATCTTTTATCTTGATTTACCTACAGTAAGATCACCACATCTGCCCATGCCCACTGCAAGAGGCACCTTAAAAAGTATATGCATAGTCAAGTAAAGTATTCTTCTGTTCAGGTGCCTAAATGCTGACCGCCATGTGCAATACCCCACTGTCAGCAACTGCCACACAAGAGAGCTAAACTGTTCTTCCAGAATGGCAACAGGGACCAGGTAGAACACTTTAAAGTATCTTACAGGCCACTAGATATCCATGCTTAGGCTACCAAATCGAGCCATATGTACTCAGCTGCTATGATTACACTAGCATGAAAGTACAAATGCCATCATTGCCCACTTAGAGGCGTGCTTGCAAATGAGCAGGTAAATCATGTTACCATTCCATTATGGACAGACAGCAACATGTCATCAGCGAAACTTCAATGGCAACAGCAAGATTAGTCAGTAAAGCAAGAAGACACTGAGCTACATCTATCCAGAGTATTTTATTTCCTTTCTTGAGGCCACAGATATCATTGCAAAGCAGCTACTTGCTTTATATTAGAAGCTAGAAATGAAACACCCCATTTAATCCATCTCTTCCAGTACAGGACCAATTCTTAAAAAAAAACCAAAAAACCCAAAAAAACCCCACCACACCACAACCAAACAAAAAAACCACCCACAACCCACCTTTCATCCTTTACATCAGGCAATATTATCTGTTTAAAAAAAAACACCACAAAAAAAACAGAACAAAGCAAAAAGCCTGACACTTAGGATATATCCAAGGAGCAGATGCAAACCTACCTTTACTTGTCGGGCCTGGCTGATAACACAGGGCAGGCTAAACAACTGCTGTACAAATGCTTTAAGCTCCTCCATAGTTAGCTTGGTGCGTGTCCTTCCACTGTCTTGGCTCTGTCTGCTATATGAATGGACATAATTAAACAGTATTACATGAGAGAGATGATGACCCCTGGATTTACTCCCAGTGACAGAAAAGTATCAAGATTACTAAGAAGTTACAAAAAAAAAAAAATTTCCATCACTTGAGAACTCAAAAAAACCAAACCTCACAAGAATTCCAAAATCTTGAAAATTAATTTAAACTAATTTCTCTAAGCATCTTCAAGAGAATTTACCCTGCTCTTCAGAGGTAGGAATGTCTAGGTGACTTTCAGTTAGGCTTTGTTCCAAATAGGTAAAAGAACATAGCCCCGAAAAGCTTGCTTTAGACAGCTCAAGAAGTTGACTGTTACAACAGGCTCTGACAAGAAGTCTCAGGTATGTAGCAGCAACAAGCTCTGAAAAGTAGCCTTATTTTCTAGAGCATGCGTTCTTGTAGCCAGACAGATGTTGAAACTGGCCTGGCAACAGGAAAAGACTGCTACTGAGTAGGACGTATTCTGCAAAGACATTTCCATTAAATGTAATTCACAGCAAGTACCACAAGCCCAACGAATGCAGTGAAAGACTTGAAAGGGACACACCACACAAGTTAAACACTGGGTATACATATCACTGACAGATACAACAATTTCACAAGCAGGACAGATTTTAAACACTGAAGAGTTGTTCCCTGCTAATGAAGCCACATTTTATTACTGTAGAAACATTAAAGGAAAACAAAACTCAATCTTTCAACCTATGGACTCAAGTATGATTTTAAAAGTAAAATCTAGATGAATGACCAAATATAATTACACACTATCTAAAACTCAGAGGGGAAAAAAAAGAACACTGCAGGCTCTGACTAGCTACAACAGGCAGTGAGGAGGAGTGGTGGCTGCACTGGACCTCCTGTGCCTCCAATACTCCTGTGTGAGAGTGAATGGGATGTGGCACTCCAAGAGACACCACTGCAGGAGGCCATGCTCTCCGAAACATCACACTGGCGTTCTGTCCCTAGTCCAACCATGGACTGCCACAGCACAAGATGCTGCACAAAAAGATAGAACTATCCCTGCCTACAGGAACTCACAGCTTTCAACAGCAGGGAAAGATACAGGACTGGAACACTGGACACACCTTCACAGCTACGCCTTACCTGTTTTTCAGGTTTATTATATGTAATAAATCAGATGCATAAGGGATAGATTTTCTTTTGATACATTTGACCATGAGTTTATTGCTGCTTTAATCCCTGCCAAATTGTTCTGAGGACTCATTTTCAATTTGCCTTTTTAATAACCTTATCTTTGTGTAATTGTGATCCTTCTCAATGTATTAAATATGAACATAAATGTTAAAGAAGTTGAATGTGACCTCTATATTTAAATTTCCTAACACTGTTCATCAAAGAGATCTTAAAAATCTTTCTCAAACCTCAACTTTGTAACATACTGCTATTTAGCATACAACAGCACTCAGACGTATATACAAGTCTTTTTTTTTTACCCCATGGAATTCTTTTCAGCTTTAGATCAGTCACACACCATTGAAAGTTGACAAATCTTTCTACCCCTTGTGTTTCCTGGGATAGTCCTGGAAATCCACCAAATAATTAACTGAAGGCAAGTCTGTTGAGAGAAGGCTGACACACTCCAACAGCAGGAGGAGGAGGAAGCAGCAACAGACCAGGAACAGCTGGGAGCTACCAAAATAAACTTCACTATGAAAAGGGCAACGCAACCCCTGTAGCATTGCTTCCCTCAGCTAGACCATAGTTCTAAGTGACCATACCTCTGTCCTAATGGGATTCTACAAACAATAAAAACTGAACAGGAGAGCCTTCTTTCCCCTTCAAATACAGCAAAATGCTTCTCTATTTTATAATAGCTTTGCAATTATATCATGTATTGTAATTGGATCTGTGGTGTTACTCTAACATTTCAGTGTTCAAATTCAAGCAATTATGATATGCATTATATTCTGTGTAGCAAAGTTGGGTATTATAGTTAGCAAGGTATTTACTTTTTTTACTCCCTTCCTTGAAAGGTCATAATTTTTACACAAAAACTATACATGCAAAAAACCCAACCAACTACAAACCCAAATCTTATATTCACAGGAAATGCAAGCTATAGAAGTTTACCATACAACTGCTGGTACAACAATTACAGTCACCTGATCAAATTCTTTTCCATGGGACTTTTATTTAATACACAGAATGCATAGGAGAGAATAAAGAACACACTGCTGAAGGCTTATGACAGCAGAACAAGGGGACACATCCAGCAGATTGCTGAGGTAGGGCTAGCGGACAGAGTCACACTGAGGCAGCCATAGGGAAGGCAGGCAACACAAACAACTAAGGGAGTCTAAACACTGCCAGAAGTCACTGAGGCAAGCCACTACTTTTCAGCCATGCACCACTGACTCCTGTGGTCCTTCCCAAGAAGTAAAAGACTGGCTCAAACTATGGACTGTTTTTGCTCTCTGCACTGCTCCCCACGGTCCTTTTGTCCCAGTCAACGCTGGCAAGACACATTTCCTTTGCATCTTCCAGTAACTCCACCAGCATCACAACACATTCTGTAACTTGGCAACAGCTGGCAAAATTATACTTTTGAGAAGTGCTGTACCAGAAGATACAACTGCACTTGCCTCGCCAACTGTAATTGGTATTTCCTACTTTTCAAGCATTTTGCTTTGCAATCCAATGTTTTAACAGATTCTTTTTCCATAGCTTTAAGCTACGTACTTAGCCACAGTACCTAAAATACAAACATTCATGTCAAGACTCACTTTCATTATGTGTTCTCCTCTAGTTGTCTTTCCCTGCAACTCTCCCACACAGAGAAATACCTGATCAGCAATCAACTGCGCAACTTCTCCGAAGGATTTCACATTTTAGTACATAAGTCAGCTGAAAACAGTACATTTAACACATTCCAACCAAGTCTGCTTTTTTGGCCCTTTGTATCACTGTATCTGCCTCCCCTACCTCTCAATGAGTCGCAGCACTAAGGGCAGGAAACACTAAAAGAAATTAGTAGGCAGTGAGACCTCAGGGTTCTTACACTTCCAGGTCCAATCAAGCACAAAACAGACAGATGGAAACTGTTGAAAACAATGCCTGTCCTACCTGTGCTTTTGCTTTTTGCTCAGAAGCAGCTGTGCTACTGAAGCACAGGTCTCTGCTTCTTTCACAGCATCTCTGAGCCTGCGGAAAAGATCGTTTTCTGGGTATTTCCTGTCTTCTGCATCCTCCAACATTACTCTCAGCTCAATCACATCTGTAACAACAGTAAATAAATAATTAGTATGCAAAACCAAAAGAGATTTTAGACTGCTTCAAAGCCTTCAATCAAGGTTCCAACAGGCTAGTTGAATTTGAAATGCACAATGATGAGTTGCATTACACTCTCAGATCAGCTCATTTCTTTTTTCCACTAAACAATAGACAGTGTTTCTCTCATTAAATGAGAACACAAAACAAATGTAGGAGCTTCAGGACATCCTACTATGAACGATAGAAGTCTGACCTTTCTTGTGGTTGAGATTGGCAGACAGAGCCTCTGTAACTCTACTGACCCAAGTGTCATAAGACTGTGCTCTAACTTTCACTCCGTACAGCAAAGAAGGAAGGTCTTCTAGTGGGTATCGGTACCTGGAGATATGGAAGGAAAATACAGAAAGACCATTAACACCCATACAAAAGCCAGGGTATTGCTTACATTGAGTTTTTCTAGCTACAACAAGGCCAGAAAGACAGAACATGTGTAATACCTGTTGCCTTGGAACCAAGAAACAAGCAAAGAGGATAAAAATACTCTTTAAATAAAGGAAGAGAGAAGTGTGGCCAAATGTTGTGTTTGGTCACTGGTCTCCAGCAAACTAATGGATATGGAAGAAAAGTGGAAAAAGGAAAAAAAATCCTGTGTACCTTAGACACTTCTTCTGCATGGGACATGGACATAAATCAGACGGATGGTATAAGCATACCAGACGCTCAGGATTACAGGAACACGTAAGAGCTGACAAGAAGCACGTGGTTCTGCAAGCAGTGCACTGACGCTCATCATCTGGAACCAGTTCAAACACCTCTTCTTCAGACATCAACACTCCCTAAGAAAAAAAAATCAGACACTTGCTAAAAACTCTAATCCAGGCTGGGGGAGGGGGAAGCAAAACTATTTTTGCAAGCAAAGTAAGAGTGTTGTCTTATTACTCACCATCTGTACAACAGACTCCCTTAACCGTGTCTCTTCCTCTATCATTAGAGTCATCTCCTTGCAGACCATGGCAGCCAGCCCAACATCCAAGCACTCTGGGTCTGCAGCCATCTTGAAGATCAGCTCTTCATGGGAGAAAACACAATGACGTCCTAGCCTTCGGTAATGACTCACACACTGACGTCCAATGGGAAGCTACAAAAAAATTACATGTATCATTCTGGGAAAAGACATTTCAAGATGATCTCTTAGCTCCCACTTTCCTTCCTTTGACAAAACCTGGGAAAAGACTGAGACTAAGAGAGTTGTATCTTATGGGACAGAGCCAATTACAACAACCTTAAATCATATCACAGATGAGAACAAAGAGGATATCCATGTTGGGGGGGACATCTGCCATAACCTTATGCACTTAACTTTCAGACACAAGGTTAAGAGTTGTCCCAAGCTCTTTTTACTTCCAGTGGAAAGAAACTGGCACCAAGAAGTCATCTGGTCTATGCTAAAGTGAATGCGTTGCCATCTGGATATTACTATGCTTGGACATGGATATTTAACACAAGATGCCAGCTAACCAAAATTGCTATCACTCATTTTGTGCCTTTTAAAGCAAAAAATATAAAATGCTAGATGAATTTACTATACAGATTTCTGGTTACATTTTGCATAAGCAAAGGAAATTTCACATGGCTGGTGTGAGTTTAGCAGTTTTTCAGAGGCTATACACAGATGATATCATGAGCATAGGAGAAAAGAATACCAGTAACACACTGTCAATCCTGCAGACAATTTCTCTGATGAATGAATAAAATTCTCTGATTAAGAACTAAAATTCCTATTTGAAGGTAACAAAAAAGAAATTAGAGACAGATAAACTACAGATGAGATCGTAACTTCCAACTGTAAACCCTGGGTAGTGATAGGACACGCTTCTGACAACTTACTGAAGAATCCACATAAGCTATACCCTGTTGTGGCATGGCTATTAGAACAAGCACCAATATGATTTAAAGGTGCAATGAGCTGGCACAAAAGGAGAACAAGAGACTGTTATATGCCTACCTCCACCACTCAAATGACAACAGCTGTTGAAGACCGTACATTAATCTGTATCAAATTCAGAAAGAGTCATCACAGAAATACCAGCTAAAGGTACTGTGAGATGTCACTTTTTGGTTAGATCAGTATTTAAAAAGGACGACCACATGCCAGAGTTTCAGTTTGAAGCTGCTTAAACCATGTGCTCATCAAAACTATTTTGTGTAATGGAAACTCACAGTCTTCAACTGTTGTACCAGGAACTATAGATATAAAACTTATTATGCAGCATTAAAGACTACTATTCAGACAAGAAAATTACTAACACTCTCCTTGCAAAGGTGACCTAGCAGAGACATAGCAAACATATACAAAAGAACAGACCCAGTCAGCAGTGCAGAAGTTCACAGCTTCAGCAAAGTTATATCCCTGGTTAAATCCAGAGTGATAGGCACGAGGAAAGGTCACAACAAACTCGCCAGCGCACTGATTGGTCCTGTATACCTAATACAAGTGAGGATAGAAGAAAAAAAATAGAAAAAATATGAAACTTGCAACAGAGTTTAATACACATAATGACAAGGCATTTGAACACCACTTTCTTTACCTATAGAACACCACAGGCAATGCAGCTACCCCCGAAGTGGTAAGGATTGGTTCTGTCTTCTTAATGTGAATCTTCAATTTATAGCCTTACTCAAAAAAGGAGAATATTCAAGCCAACAGTTGAAAATTCTCTATATGAATCCCAAAAGGGATGTTTCTCTATTGTCATTTAATCCATCACCCCACAAACTGCTAAGGCTTCTGGAAACAGTTTATGGTTTGCTTTGTTGGGGTATTTGCCAGGGAAACAATTTATCCTAAGACAAAAGCAAATGATAGTGAATGCTGCTTAAAGGTCTGCAGTCAATTATGTTTGGTCAAAAAAGCATTTTGTAATGCTGAGACTTCTACTGAACATAAGACAAGTATTTTACTGTCAAGAGATATTAAAAACATTTCACAGACAAACTTGCTGCTACAGCACAGTGGGATTTTTTTTTAAATTATAAATTAAATGTAACACACAATGTACACTTTTTCTGTAAGATATTTTATGTAATGAGCTTGGCACATTCACTTCTGATATAATTTAAATTTCATGGTGAGCATAGAGAAGATTCTAGAAAATAGCTTTAAAAACCACCCCATAACTAATGAATTGAATATGTAAATGTCCACTATAGAAATTCTTCGGAGTTATGCCAAACCATTGTTGCACAAGTCTGGCACAGAATGAAAAAAAGAGTGTGCACAGGCATACTTATGTAAAAAATGCTCATGTGCTACTCACTGGTACACCATGTTCCATCAGCACATTGGGGTTCATAATAGTGACCAGCTGATGCAGGAGATCAGGCTGGGATTCAAATAGCTCAGGAGCCAATTCCTTCATCACATCCTCTAGCTGCTCCGCTGCATGAGAGGGCACACCATACCATGTCTTCGGCTCTCCCCTAACAAAGCACAACCACAGTAATAAACACATTACTTAAAGAAAGGTAACAGTGCCACCCAACTGCAAAGTATATCTCAAATCTAGCACCACTGTCCACACAAGCAAAAAATTTTGCATATAGATACAAAA
This sequence comes from Egretta garzetta, assembly GCF_000687185.1. Lineage (NCBI taxonomy): Eukaryota > Metazoa > Chordata > Aves > Pelecaniformes > Ardeidae > Egretta > Egretta garzetta. The sequence continues at coordinate 331,109 of NW_009260345.1, read as the reverse complement.
ACATCCGTAATCAACAACCGTCTTCTTCAGGATGTATCATTCTAATCTGAAAAAAATCAATTATGCTACAACACGATTCTCAACATACCTAACAGCAGAATTGCCATGACAAGCCTGATGTGGAAGATAATTGTCATTTACCACGCTCTAAAGGGATAAAATGGGCAATTATTTTCCTTTAGGAAGAAGAAAGTAAGTTTAACAAACAAAACCTTGGCCGTCACAGCTAAAGTTTAACAGAAAAGAGATCATGGTACTCCTCTGCTCACTTAATTAGGCTTGAGCAGTCCTATTCCTGAAACCAATGGAACAGTATACCAGCTAAGCAGAAGTGGAAAGAATAAAACATCAGACAGTGCAAAGAAATATAAGCAATCCATCTAATATACATAACCAATTACTGAAAACCAGTGGTCGACTAGACTCTTAAGATAAGAAATGCCTAGTAACATGAATTAGTTAAGTCCGAGGGAAGAAAGATATTAACAAGACCAAAACTAAACAGAAAATTACTTGAGAACATATTACTCCAGTCCTGTCTTAACCAAAATAAATTATAATGATCTAGTATCTATAGTGCTGAAGCTTATCTTTTAGTTTTATTTTATTAAGAAGTACAAGCAGTAGTCTGCCAAAATATCTGAAACCATTTACATAGCACTATTTAACTGTATTAATAGTCTTGTCACCGACCATCCCAAAAGTTAGATGAGGCACAGGCAGAGTGCAGCATTTTCTGTGGTTCCTGCAGGCTTCAGTGACACCTGCCGGTAGGACACAGCTAGTAAACCCCAGTACATTACTATTCTCTATCTGGGCTGCTGGAATTCACCAGCTGACACAAAACCCTCACATACTGATCTAACAGCATGCTGAGGACAGCAACTGAACTCAAAACAAAATTAATCCCTCTCCTGAGCCTGTGGATCAGATCTTGCTAGCAAACATGTTTCTCTAGAAATGTGCAAGCACAGCCTAAAGGCTATCAACTCATCCTTACCAGATGTACAACAAACTTTCTATTCTGAAGGGGCGCTTCCCACGGTTTTCCCTCTCCTTCCCCTCCTGCTCTATCCACCATGAGTGACTGAGCCAGATGAACTGGGAAGACTGCAATGCAAATAGTTCATCTGTCACGATTCTTTTCCAACACAAAAGCTGAACACCAGAACACTTCTAGGATTGTTCTGGAAGTCAGAAATACTTTCAAATTTCTCTTCTCTTGAACAGGAGTATTTCTGTGTACACATATATCCTGCTACTGAACTGTCAGCTCTGATGCCTGTGTAAGCCACTAGGCAGCAGCCTCCATTTCCAGCATAGGGGTATACCAACTTTAAATCATAAAGCAGTGAACCAGCAAACTGTAAATCAGTTCAAAACCAAAAGCTTTGTTAGAAAGGATGTGAGCCTGTAAAGCATTATTTTACAGTGACACTGGGTTTTTGGCAACACAAGAATGTTTAATGACTTAATGAAAAACACTGACATGCTTAAAAACAGTATCTGTATTCGCTTTTAATCAGCCTCAGCTCAGCTAAGAATATGGACTGCTCATCACATTTAGCTTTTTCGTTAAAAATGTCATCAGCGTGCATAGGCATTTTCAAGTAGAACTACAAATTGCAAACAGGGCAGTGTAAGATAGATGCACAAAGGAGAGCCCATACCAATGCAGGTAGTTGATGGAATAGCTCCAGTGATCTTCAATATGCCAGCAAAATGAGGAGAAGCACATCCCTACATACAGCCAAGGTACCTTCATGCCAGAGATATCTGCATTGATGTGAGCAAGGACTGACTGTTCTAGAATTGGCATGTTATTCAAGTTCCAACCAGAAAGCGCATAGTCCTGCCAAAAAAAAAAAAAAAAAAAAAAATT